>NC_143556.1:66851750-67181000 GCF_054136105.1 Typopeltis vanoorti | reverse complement strand
ACATACATTTATACGAGATCTGTATTATGCCTCTTGTACACTCCAAGTGTCTTCTAGAGCAGTGCTTCCCAAACTTCTGGATGTCAGGGCCCCCTTTGCAAAAATTAAAATATTTCACGGCCCCCCTCGAAAAAAAATCGTAATAGAGATATATTATTATAATATTTATTGTATTTATATTATACAAAACATACACAGCGAATATTGCAAAAATCAAATGCATATATTACATTTTTTGCTTCTTACCGTTTGGTTCTGAAGACGATGTGGGCTGTTCTGGTAAAATATGAAATACTGTCCTTTTTTTTTTTTGAGTCTGTTTCTGCTTCTTCTGGTTGTTCGCGGGAATTTATTTTATTTTATTTTTTATCAGCCACTTATCCATCTCAGGGTTAAATTTTTTAACGTAGAATAGATCAAATAATATCACCACTTACCGATACTGACACACCACAGACTAACAACATGAAATTAGTGAATATTACCTGAATAAGGGAATCCCCGGACCAGGAACATGCTTCTCTTTTGTGACTTTTCTCCCTGTACGGTAATTAAGCCTAACGCGAAACAGACAGCAAAGGCAGATTATTAAAACGTGCATATGATTGGTGCGATATTAACAAAAGATCGCGCGACCGAAAGATAAAAGCATAGCTGACAATTGAGTTGAAATGCTAACTCTCTTTAACCGAATTCCATATGTGAAACTGCCATAACATTCATTATATATATATATTACTTAGTTTTAACACTTTTACGAATTTTAACACGTTCGGTTGAATTTTATTGCTGCCTTGCGACATCGAACTCACACACATCTAATTAATAACAATAGTTTTTAGTTAGATACTGTGTTTGCCCATGCAACATATGGTTTTGTTTCAGTCTATACAGCATAGTTTCTGTATGAGGGGACATGTGACTCATTAATTAGTGTGTTTTTATCCCAGTTGTCTCTAATTGGCACTATTTGTTGAGAAATATATTACACAGACTCCTCATACCTTATTCACTGGCATAATAAAAGTACTTGTTTTTATTGCCTCTGCAGTATAGTGTCTATTAGGGAGGGGTGTTGTTTACCACTGCAAGCGAGTCACTATCTCCCCACACGAACTTGTTTAAGCTTTTTTTCATGTGTGAAGTATATGCGAAACTTTTATTGGTAACAGAAAACTAGCTCGGATGACAGTGATAATATAAAACGAGTTTTAATATGTATATAAAGTCAATATCCATAGTCCCTGATTACGAACGCATGCGTGATGAAAGGGACAGGAAGATTTGGAGCTTCCCTGGAGAGCATTCGAAGTAAATACAATTAACCACTGCTTTGAAATCAAACATATGAATAAGCAATATTTACTAATATTCATTAAGCGCCGAAATACGCAGGAAGCAAAGTTTGTGAATTTTCCATTAAAATATAAAAAATAACAAAAAATAAATAAAAAATAATAAAAATTAAAAACGTTATTTTTAAAATAAAAAAATCAGCTTAGTCTTAAAACATTTTAAATTTGTTTTCATTATTTCACGGCCCCCCTCAACAAAACCTACGGCCCCAAGGGGGCCGCGGCCCACAGTTTGGGAAGCGCTGTTCTAGAGCACGCGTATATATTTTTGATAACCAAAAGGAATATAACTAGTTTTCTGCGAAAAGGCGTAATCAAATTATTTGAGAAACTTTTCTAGGATTGTCGAAATCTTATTAGTAAAATTCATGACGTACGTTCATGAATTTTACCTAAAAATTAAAAACTAAATTTTACAAGAGATCAGCAGGTAAAAATTCGGATCTCTTGTAAAGTTAAGTTTTTAGTTTAGATGAGCAATTATTTCTAAAGCGTAGGTGTTAGTAATGGATATCCATTATAGAATAGAGTCTGTCTGCGTGTCTGTCTTTAGTTTCAGTTTTAATGCTTACTTTTTTGTTTTTGTTCCAATTGTTCCAATTGGTTTTTTTTGGGGTTGAATTCAGTAGTGGTATACTTAGTATATATTTTTTTGTTTGTTTGTTTTTGATTTTCATCGATCCACTGACAAACCATTATCACCACCACAAATAAAGTGATTGGTTGTAAAGTTATACTGAATGCAGGAAATCTACTTCTTTCTGTATACCAAAGTAATTTAAGAGTATGTTGAATGATAGTGATTGATTTCTCCTGCATTAGCACTTTTCATAGAGAATTTGAAAATAAAAGAACAGAAAACCACAACACAAAACTAAAATGCTATTTTTGGTTCGGAAATTGTGACATTTCGGCAAGGGAGATCTTTAATTTCCTAAATGATGAAAGGAAAGGATCCATTAAATTCATGATGATGCAAGTCAAGAAAGATAACTTCCTCTTTATGGATTTGAGGAATAGCCAGGAAAGGCTAAGTATAATTTTTAATCTCTATAAAGAAAATGTACTAATCGATATGTGCAGGTGGAATCACTCCGCTAAGCATTACATAAAAGTAGGAACGAATACTTAGAATCCTAAAATATCGGTGAGTAGAAACAAATCAGCATTAAATAGAAACTAAATAAAACTGATTGAGACTCTGATTCTAAATGTAACATCTAGCACTTTCTAAATAAACTACTGTTTCGAAACAAAATACGCTTAAACTGGAAAAGAATTTTACATGAATTATCATTCTTGTAAAATTGTAAAATCTGAACTTTATCATTCTAATGATCAATAGCTTTACTCTCTACCACCTAGAATGTCTACTTGGAATGGGATGCGACGCGAGGTATACGTTTATAAGGATTTCAAAAGAAAATGAGTTATTGGTTTTATTCACCACTTAAAACACAACTTATATACTGGAGAATACAAGAATTTCGCATAATATGCATTCTTCATGGTCTGAACGTTTTCTGCATTATTCTAATCAGCAGTAACATCAGAAAGGCAATTGTTAAGTAGTATGAATCCGCAAAGGATTTCGATGAAATGTACTGTCACAGATTCCCCTCTTTAGATATTAATGGACTTGAACGTGATGCACACAGAAGCGTTGATGTTTGAACCACACACACACACACACACACACACACACACACACACACACACACACACACACACACACACACACACACACACACACACACACACACACACACACACACACACACACAGTTACCATCCTCAGCCTCAAAAATAACTAGGATTTCTTTTTCGCTCAAGATGTTACTTCACCCCCGAACAGCTACTAACATTATACAAATCACAAATCCGCCCAGCTATTGAATACTGCTCCCACATATGGGGCGGGACCCCTAAAAGTTCTCTCAAAATGCTCGACTCAATGCAGAGGAGAGCAATTAGACTTATCAATGATCCATCCCTTACCAACTCTCTCTCTCTCCCCACTTTCACACAGACGTATGGTCTCTGCAGTATGTATATTCTACAAATATTTCCATGGGAATTGCTCATCCGAAATAACATCAATAATTCCTCCGCTCAGTACAAAGCTCATTGGAACACCTGCAGCTGCTGCTGCACAACATCCCTTCACAGTACACCTAGAAACAAACAGAACAAGTTCCTTTTCCTCTTCCTTCATCCCTGCAACTGCTGCACTGTGGAACAGTCTCCCACCTGCCGTGTTTCCCAAGGAATACAATTTAAAGTCATTCAAATCAAATGTAAACACATTCCTCCTTTCCCAACCCACTACCCATACACGGTACTAATGTACTATAGGTTGGCCAATCAACCCTCCCTGTGTATGGGCTCAACATAAAAAAAAAAAAAAACTGGGTTCGATTCCCGTCCATGACGTGAGGAACCTTTATCTGGTTTCTTTCGACTAAAGGTGAGTAAATCGGTCTCATACGGAGGTGGAAGGTTTTTTTCTCCCGGTAACCTGAGTTTTTCGTCAAAACAGACAAACCGGTCCCGTGAACACACACGGCTACAGTCATAAATACTTATGGCAAGGAAGGCAATGGTTTCCACCTTGCTTAATAATCATCTCCTTAGTAATCAAGTTCAACCCTCTCAAAAGAGAGGAGGTCACGATTAGGATACAAGCAAAATCAGAAGCAAAGCATTGTATAAAAGAGCTGAAAAAGTTGGTCTTAAAATAAATATGAATAAAACAAAAGTTCTTAAATTGAACAACAAATGTCAGAAAGAAATTAAAACTGACCAAGAATTTTACATACTTGGGGACTAATATAGATACCGAACGGTGGAACTGTAAAGGATATAACACAAAGATTGACAAAGTATATACTGTTTTAGAAGACTGAATAATATATGGAAAACCTCCAAATATTATAATAAAACCAAAATGAAGATTTCGCGTAGCATTGTAAAGGTCTGTTGTTATATGGATCAGAGGGACATAGAAATTGACAAAGAAACAGGGAGTTATATTAAATAGTTTTTCAAACAAAGTGTCTGTGTATAGTATTAAAATATTTTGTCCTTAACGTATAGCAAATGATAAATTATATAAACAGAAAGAACAAAAAAATATCACCGGTGAAATAAAAAGATGCAGATGGAAATGAATTGGACATGTACTGACAATGGACAGAGAAGATATACCAATGGCAACTGTAGCATGAATCCCAGAAGGAAAAAGTAAAGGGGACAGGTCTAAACCAACTTGGCTGGTTGGGAGAGCTGGAGAGTAGCAGAATTAATTGCCAAAGACAGGGTTATTGGAGAAGAGAGATCCCGGCCTTGTGTACCACGGGACACAAAGAAGATAGATAAGGAGGTATTCGGTTTCGTCATGACAAAAAATGTTTAGAGAAGAAAATCCAAAACCAAGAATTAGTGCATCGTGATAACTTCCATGTCATTCACCAATAGAAGAAAGACAACCGAGTAGAGGACCTTTTTCTCGCTTTATTATTATAATTTTTTCACAGCATATTCCAGAATTATTCGACGTTTGGAATTGGAGTATTTTCTTATGAAAGAAAATAACTTTTAACTCCGTCAACAGAATCGACAGTAGAACTCCCACGAGAACATTCAATAAACACTAGTTAGGATTAGGAACATGAGGTGGCGGCAGTTGCTCGCCATATCTCGTCATGTTCCGTTTATTCACATCGACTAATTCATATTCATCTCCAGCAGAAAGAATACCATTTACTCTGTTTAGAGAATAAAAAGGCACTAGAAGCGTTAGTTTTTTATCTGTTATTATTATTTTTATGTTTATTTTTCACAGAGTAAAGAAAAAGTCTTCTAGTATCTTGCATTGACTTTTCTTGTTAAAGTAACTTCAATGTAATCACTTAACGGACAGAAAAAATTAACCTCAGCATATTTAAATATAGAATTTAACTTCTTCCTTGATGGTATCTCCACTTTAAAGTGGTAAAGAGGATTGCATGCTACATCAACGACCTCAAGAGTTATGTCAGCGGTAGTTAAACTACTTGTAAGGCCTCCCTCGCTGGACAGTTCAAGAAGTAGGTAATAGATTAAGAAAGATGCACTAACACTCCAGGTTGGAGCGTTTAGTGCAAGGCGATGTTTAGTGTATTTTTACCAAATAAAAATATCTATAACTCAGAAGCTTCAAGCAGAAAATTCATCTGATAAAAATAACGGAGTACCACCAGTAAAGAAAGGAAAAATATAAAATATTAGGAATCTTAGACATTCTAAAAGTAGTTGCTGGAGTGTAGGGTGTATGATGACAAAGGAATTGGAATTAGGAAAACAACTAAAAAAATTAATATTGCAGTGATTACAGAAACAAAAAAAAAAGATTAAAGAGAACTAAATATATATAGATGATTGTATGATGTTATATAGCGGAGTAGACTGACATCAGAGCTTTGAGTGGAGTGAACATTGAAAAATCGAAAAATAAAATTCAACATTCACTTTTGTAAATAGGCAAACTGACCCCGTGAAAACACAGGGATTTACAGCCATGAATACTTACTACAATATGTAGAAGAGATAGGGTCCTCACCGCATGTCGTTACGCCCGCAGTTAACTATGAGTGCCATCATGGTGGTCAACCTCCTAGCTCACCTTTAGTCGGAAGGACCTGATAAAGGTTCGCGTCATGGACGGAAATTGAACCCAGGTCTTTCCTACCAAAAAGCTTCGTCTATACCGACTGAGCTACGCAGACTCCATAAATATCTACAAAAACATCTAAATAATGATTATAGAGAAGGCAAGAAAAATTGCTATATATTGATAGCCAGGGTTCATTAGTGCTAAAAGCAATAATCCGACCAGAATTGTTATTGATATATATTAAGAAATAATAATGGTCAAGAACTATTAGACGTTTGCAAATTTAATAATTTTAAAATACAGTATATACTAATTTTTTTTCTAAAAAAAAAAAAGAATATAATAAATATACTTGGAATGGTGGTAGGCGAACGAGATCTGTTATTGACTATATCATTGCTAATCGATTTTACTAGCTCCACTTGTAAGAGATGTACATGTTAACAGAAAATCTTTACATGTCATTATGTAGTAGTTTCTAAAATAGAAATACTGATCTAACAAAATGTAAAACGAAATAAATAAGAAAAACTAAGAAATATGGTTAAAAAAAAGCATACGAAATATATTTATTACATGAAGAAAGCATTTGAATATATCAATGGCCATTAACAGTTTACCTAAAAGAAGCTAAAATCATTGACGATATAGAAGAAGAAGAAGGCAAATATTTTATGTGGGTTTAGTAGTTTTAGTCTCAGTTTCAAATCACACTGGCCATTGTGCCATTATTTGCATAAGAGAATGATGCTCTCTCTCTCTCTCTCTCTCTCTCTCTCTCTCTCTCTCTCTATCACTCTCACTCTGCAACATATCAAGAGTTTCATCGTAATAGTACATCGCTTCTCCAACCTTTACTTTAAAGAACATGAATAATAATAAAAACAATGAAAGGACGATTGCCCATGGATGAAAGAAATCCTTCCAGACTCTTTCAAATCCATTTACACACACATAAACGAGAGAGAGAGAGAGAGAGAGACTTAACAGACGCACATGCTTTAATAAAAATTACTTCATTTACAGTTTTTTAATTCCAACCTTCTAATCCAACACAAAGATTATCAACTGAAAACATTAAAGTTAAATTGTCATTGATCTGAACTTTCCAAATTACAAATCGCACACACACACGCACAACGAATCTATCAAAACGATGCAATGGCAGAATTCGTTCATCAGGATCTTTCATGGCAATGATTGATTAATATGATTTCTTCTTCTTCTCTCCTACTTCTAAATTCAACAAACCGCTGTAGATCCTTGGACTTTCTGTCCTTGAATCTTCATTCTGTTTTCATCTATTTTAAAGGACTGAAGTATTCGTAATTCTTTAGATTTATTCATTTATAACTGGACTATTTGAGAATCACAGTACGATGCGTCAACAAAATGTGAAAAAAAAAAAAGACTGATAATTTAATAAAGAAATCTTTATTAAAACATTATGTTAATTATGCGTTTTATATTTATATTCCATCCCATTTTTCCTTTCGTGTTAGACTCAACAGCCTCACAGGCAAGTAATTTGACTTTTTTTAGAAACCTGATTATGTTTATTTTATGATAGGGCGATCAATCCAATCCTCCCTCTCTCTCTCTCTCTGATAAGACAGTAAATTACGTATATTCTTCTGGCCAGTTTGCCTCTTTTATGGGTTGAAAAACACGAGTTCTGGGGTAAAAAAAACCTTCCGCATTCTTCTGAGACCGGCTAACTGAACTTCACTTGAAAAGTCAATAATAATAAAGTTCTTCATGTCTTAGACGAACCCAGGTTTTTCCGAAAAAAGCGCATTGTCGATACCGACTGAGCTGAGGAGGCTCTGATATTTACTTTTTTTTTATAAAATTAATACGGTCAGTGTGCAAATAATAAATAACAATTTATTATTGAAAACATCAATAGATTTAATTTGTCCCACAGTAACTGGGAAATAAGACTACCGCAAATCCCATATCTTCTCTCTAAAAAGAATGTTTTATACACGTTTTACTGAATTGCTTATAACTTAATTTGGTAATCAATATTTTAAATTAAGTTTCATTGATTATAAACTTGTATTGTATAATATAATTCTCAATATTAAAATATGAGCCATGAAGAAAGTATGCTGCTACTTCCATTTCAGCTGACATACTTTTATCAATCGACAAGGGGTCGATTGATATAATGCGTGACTTTCATGTAATAAGAAAGTGACATGCCGGTAATAGATGGGCTTTTGAATATAATGGACTGCAAACAGAAATTTTCATAAGCTAGAGCTAGAAATATCTCTCACACTTGTTTAAATTATATTTTGTTTGTTCCATCAGTCTAATGAAGAATGCACTTGTCATGTATCGGTTGTAGGTTATAAATAGGATAATAATAGTAATTTCATCTATATGTAAATATCTCTCTCCAAGAGATGTTTTTGTATCGTAGTGTTCTTGTATATGTAAAAAAACACTACATAAATATAAACACTGCAAAGAGGGGAAAGTGTGTTATTTTTGTCTATTTTTTATTTTTTTAAAATTATTTTTAACTAATAATTATCCTAAATAATCATTTAAAGTAGAAAATCAAATACATTATATCTCTAAACCTGTCCACTATATAATTATAAGAAAACTTTTTGCTATAGATAATACCACGAAAACCATATTCTTAGCTAAAAAATTTTCCCTACTCTCAAATATTCTGCAATCATCACTTTACCACTTCTCCAGAATCAATATCCACTTATTTCCTCCTGTGTTAAAATCGAAAGTTTCTCGCGGTTTATTCGTTACAGTTGCGAAATATCTGTTTGTTTGTTCGTTTTTTATATAATATTACATCACCCAACTTCAATACACTAACATGTTAATTCATCGATCACCATATGACGAGACAGAGATTTTTTTTTTTTTTTGTTCGTGTGCCACACAAGAAGCATATTATTATTATTGCTTCTTATGACGCATTATTGATTTTTCCATCCTCGTTCAGGGTGCACAGGGTGACATAATCGTTTTATACATTTTAAGATTTTGACGTCATTCCATTATTGATGATTATTTTATATGCTTTCTCTCTAATAATAATAATAATCTGCAATGCCATTCAGCCATCGAATAATTCTCCCAGTGAATGTTACCGATGGTCGCCGGTAATCTCGCACTCATAATTATTGCCTTTTCGTATGCAAGGGTGAGATTAATTATACTCTTTTTGCCGTTATTTATGACGAGATCAATGACGGGATCAGTTATTTTCATTAAAAATTAAACTGTCAATAATTAAAGAAGAAGAAAAAGAGAATGAATAAATTTGGGAGAGATCTTCGCCCAGCAGCGGGATGCAACAGAATCGACATCATTAAGTTATTTAGCGATCTTATTAAGGTTTTCCATATGTCAGGCAGGATCATTCCTTGATTTCTGTTTAGGTTGCTTTCAGAACGGAGAACTACTGTGGCTTCTTTGAAATTGCGACACCGGAAATTTTCTTCTAGATAAGGAATGGAACTTTTGTCCCATTCAGTAGCGTGGCTTGTTGAAGAAGTGGAGGGCTAATCCAGAACTATGTATTCTGTTGTTTTTAACATCCCATACGTGTTCCTTTTTTTTTTTCTTATTTCAAGACTTCTTGATATCTGACCTATGTAGTTTAGACCACAAGAGCAAAGGATGTTGTATACTCCAGCATATTTGAAGAAGGCATTGCTGCCTTTTGGTGACCTTAATATGTTTCGGATCGTCTTGATTGGTTTGAAAGTTACTCTAATTTCAAAAGGTTTGAAGAGTGTTGCAATCTTTTTTGACACTGTTCCTGCATAAGGGATGGCAATTGAGGATTTATATTGAGTCTTGATTGTTGTTGTGGTTGCTATAAAGAATCTTTTTAATTAAATTTCTTGGATGGCTGTTGTTTACCAGGATCTCTAATATATGAGTTAATTCGTCATGGGGGAGTAGAGGGACTCCATTTTTGTGAACTTTAGGAGAACCGTATAATCTCGATGTCACTGGGTGCAACGACTTCAATCTCCGTTGTAGATTCTATAGACCAACTATTCATATTACATAATAAATTATTAGTGGCCTCTGTTTTTTTTTCATGTAAGGTCTGAGTCTAATATCCAATAAGTTGATGTATCTGAGAGTAACCCTGTGATCTTAGCTATGAGGCCTTTACTGTTGAGGATAATCGTCGAGTTTCCTTTGTCTGACTTTAAAATGATGATTTATTTGTCCTTCTTCAAGTTGGAGAGAGAGAGAGAGAGCTCTCTTTTCTGAAGGTGTTATATTTTGGTTTGGTTTGGTGGTCTTGACGACGAAAGGATAACAGCGCTCTTTAATCTAATATCATTGGCTATTGTTTCGGACAAAGACGAGAGTGCTGTCTCTATGTTGTAAATAATGTCGACCTTTGGAATATGGTTAGATGCGATAGCAAAATTGGTGGCTCAAAAATAGAGCCACCAGCATCATATCAGAAAACGAAAGACCTCCAGGACGAATTAACTCATATATCACAGACCCTGGTAAACAACAGCTAGCCAAGAAATATAATTTAAAAGATTCTTCATAGCAATCCCACACAACAACAATCTGCCAAGACACAATATAAATCCTGAATTGCCATCCCTTATGAAAGAACAATGTCAAAAAAGATTGCAACACTCTTCAAACCTTTTGAAATTAGAGTAACTTTCAAACCGATCAAGACGATCCGAAACATATTAAGGTCACCAAAAGGCAGCAATGCCTTCTTCAAATATGCTGGAGTATACAACATCCCTTGCTCTTGTATACTACTAGCATATTTGATGTCTGACCTATGTAGTCTAAACTACATAGGTCAGACATCAAGAAGTCTTGAAATAAGAAAAAAAAGGAACACGTAAGGGATGTTAAAAACAACAGAATACATAGTTCTGGATTTTCTTCAACTTCTTCAACACTACTGAATGGGACAAAAGTTCCATGCCTTATCTAGAAGAAAATTTCCGGTGTCGCAATTTCAAAGAAGCCACAGTGGTTCTCCGTTCTGAAAGCAGCCGAAACCTTAAGTTATTTATTCTGTTTATAAATCATTCAGATCTGCTTCTAATAAGTATAGTGGAAAAGTATGTTTCATTAAAACTGCCAAGTTTATGCTGCTTTCATTTCCATTTCTATTTCTATTCTACCCTTTGAGTTTTGAACAATAATTACCTAGATTTCATTGACCTTTGTTTTGAGTTTGTTGTGGGGGCTGGTTTTAGGGAGCGGTTGCGATTTTTGTGTTGTGATACAGGTTTTTGTGAATATCTTATCTGTTATCTCATAATTATGCATTTTTCTGCAAGTATTTATTTGCCGTTGTTCATAGTTTTTTCATAGAATAATTTTTTCATTCTTAGAAATGGGAATTCATAATCTTCTAATTAACACTGATTTAAACAAGCAATGAAATACTTGTTTCGCGACACGATTCATTATCAGAATAGTTGAAACTAGAGTACGTATATATATATATATATATACTTAGACGTAACTTTGTTTTGCCCAATTAAAATGCCATTTAAATGGTCCAGATTTAATAGTGACTCCAAAAGACCAAATTTTATTAACTACCATCAAGTCAGCGATGATTTATTATTATAATTTCGAACTGTTGTGAAAACAAATAAAAACCAACACAATGAAAACATTACACTAAAAATAAAAACCTTCCTAATGAGTCTTAGGTCTAATAAATTGAAAATTACTGTAATACAATGTATACATTTTTTTATGTCAATCACACTCACAAGAAGAGGGGAAACCGCCTAGCACATTAAGTGCTTCCATGGATAGGCTAATCGTTAGATAATTCAGAAACCTTACTCCGAGAGACTAAAGATGATTATTTTATTTCATTTTTTTTTAATTCACAAGTGACATCACAAGGACAGTTAAAAACATCCATGACAAAATGGATTCGAACTTTTTTTTTTTTTTTAAACAAAAACACTATACTCAGTCAACGAGGTTGTCAATTCACTTGAAATTGTTCAGTTTGAAATGGTTCAAAAGTCGTATGGTGGTTAATAAAACATAGGAAGAAGACTCATACAGGCCATTATATCCATGCTGAATCTCATCACCATCCCAGTCAAAAGGCAGGAACTATTAAAACACTGGTTCATCGGGCCCACTCCTTTTGTTCTTCAGACGGTCTATTACAGAAAGCATTGCAATATATTATTTCCTCCTTTTTATCTAATGGATATAAGAATTCCTTCATCAAAAGAGCTATGAGTAGTGTTTTATGTCTTCCTCTTCAAATACAGAAGAAATAACACGTATTCCTATCCCTTATGTGCAAGACATTAGTGAACGCATAGCAAAAGTTTTAAAACCACTAAATATTTTTGTTGCCTTTCGACCATTCAGAAAAATCTCCACCTTTCTCACTTCTCCAAAGGACAAGCTTCCACATCTCAGTTATCCAAGTGTCTACCAGATTCCTTGCTCTTGTAGATTATCTTATTTCGGACAAACAGAAAAGATCTGCTTCTATTCGTCTAGAACAGGGGTGGGGAACCTTTTTAGTATCAAGGGCGAAAATTGCTAATTTAAAAACTTCCGCGGACGACTGGCAAATTTTAACTCTTACATATAGTGTATGTAGTGTGCAATATATATCTCAATAAGTAAATGTGCAACATTCTCATCTGATATGGTATCTTTTACTTACAATTGTGTAGACATATAATTATAACAATCAAGCAAAGGCTATATTTAATTTATTTAAAAAATGATATTTATTTTATTTTAACTGGGAACTTTATTAAAGCAATAATAGCATAATAAATATTTCATCAAAGTTAATGAAGCTTACCTTTAATCTTAAACTTTTTAGTGAGAAGGCTGAAACTGCTTTTTTTGTGAAAGCTTAGAAATATTAGCCGCTCTTGATGAGATGGCTATTCGTAATTCATTGGCAAGATTTTCGTCAGTGAGTCTTGTACGAAGGTGATTTTTTGCCAGACTTCATTTTGAAAAAAATTGCTCGCATTGATAAGCTATTTTTAAGGCGTTATTTTTTAAAGAAGGGAATTTCTCAGAATCAGTAGATTTGTAAAAGTCCAATATAGGCAGATTACTATATTTTGATCTCAGTGTTATCACACTGCAAATCAGTCAACTCTAATTGCAAGAAATCGGAAGCTTCCTCAGAGCGTATATCAAAAGGTGTTTCAAATATTTTTAGCTCAATTCTTTGATTTTTTATATCTTCAAATCTTCTTTGAAATTGATTCAAAACACTTTGACACTCATCGACATACTTACTTGTTGAGTTTGGATTGTGCTCTCTTAATTTTGGAAAATGTGTAAAGCGGTTTTTTTTTTCAGTTGGGTAAGAAATAATTGAAGCATCGATTCAAAGCTATTGATATGAGTGAGCAAAGAGGTAATTAGCTGATTGGGGCCTTATAATTTCAAATTATATTATTCAAATGATTAATTATGTCTACTAAAAATGCTAAATCAATTTGAAACTTTTCATCCTCCAATTCTTTAATGGGGACACCTTTAATGTCCAAGAAAATTTTCACTTCGTCTTTAAGTTCATCAAATTGCTTGAGCATTTGAGCTCTACTTAGCCAACTAACTTCACAATGGTACATAAATCCCCATATTCGGCTTCAAGCTATTTGAATTCCCTGTTGTTCAACCCTTTACTTTTTATCAACTTAATGGCCTTTGTTACTACATTCATGACGCTGTTCATCTTGAGTGACTTTGCACATAGATTTTCCCTATGAATGAAACAATGGCACACAATTAAAGTATTTGGGTTCAATTGACATTTCTTAAATTCATTCTTAATCAGAGCCACGAGCCCTTTTTCACTACCATGGATGGAGCACCATCTATAGCGAGACCACTCAGTTTTTCATACGGTAAATCGAAATCCTTTAATGCTGAATTGACCATTTCAAATAAATTTTCACCTTTAGTTGTCCCCTTCATTGATTTTAAAGCAAGGAATTCTTTTCATATATTGAAATCTGTAGTTATTCCCAGTATAAATGTAGCCATTTGTGCAGTATTTGACAGATCAGTAGTCTCGTCGATGGCTAATGAGTAAAACACAAATTCTGTTGAATATACTTTCAAAGAAGTTTGGATGTCATCAGCGATATCTTTAATATAGTCAGAAACAATTCTTCTTGATAGGCTAATATTTTTAAACAAACTCAGTTTTTCTGGACATAAAATCTCGATGGCAGTAAGGATGCAATCTTTCACAAACTCGCCTTCATTATGGGTTTTAAGTTTTTTAGAAATTTGCTCACACAACGCATAACTAGCTTGAGTTATAGATGGTCTTTCCTGAATAAGCTTTTTAAAAAGAGATTGGCTTTTGATTATATTTTTCTTTCAAAGTCGCTATCTTGTCTAAACGTTCTGATCCTTTTAAATTTTCATATTTCTTATGCTTACTCAAATAATGTCGTTCAAGATTATATTTTTTGTAAACTGCAACATGTTCGTTACAAATAAGACAAATGCACTTGTCATTAATTTCAATAAAGAAGTATAGTTCTGTCCATTTTTCACAAAGCAGTGCACATTCACCACTTCTTTTACGCTTTTCACTACAAGTTGCCATTTAAAAAAATAAATTGAATAAAGTTGTCAACTGGTTAATTAGAAGGCACTCGCAGTACTGCATGAGAAAAACAAAGTCAAAAGTCAATATGTTTTGACACGCGGGAAAATGTCATGGCGGTAATTGGGAAGCAACCAATCAGAGAAAGTCTGAGCTTTGTCCGCGAGAAATGCTCCTGATTTCTTTTTATTTTAACCATCTCGATTTGATGGTTGCCAGACGTATGACGATCATATTTCATGTAATATAGTTATTTTTGATTTTGTATATTTAATTATTTAAATTTAAATAAATTTAATTATAACAAATTTAAGTTATTATAAAATTTTATTTACATGTACATACGAGTACATCAGCAAAGGGGCGAATTGAAATAGACTCGCGGGCGAGGGGTTCCCCACCCCTGTAGAGTCTAGAAGAACACCCGTCTTATATTCAATATCTTTAACCTGGACAGTCCGGACTTTCAGAACATGCCATCAATACTAGACATAGAGTTCATTGGAACAAGACAAGAGTCCTTTACAAAAGTCGGTTCCTTATGGAACGGCTTTATAAAAGAAACATGTGAAACTTTACTCCACTCTCCTAACTTAAACAGATCCGATGGTTTACGTCTGTCCCCTTTGTGGGAGATAGTACCTTATAAATCAGCTAATCTTTCCTTACTTTTTAATTGTGTGTGTGTGTGTGTGTATATATATATATATATATATATATATATATGTGTGTGTGGCGATCAGCTTTTACTCGGTTGTTATACATTTCAAAAAATAGATTTAATGACTCCAAGACCGAGATAACATATAAAGATTTTAATGATAAATACTACTAGTTTCGGCATATAGCAGCCTTCTTCAGGTATTTATAAAGGAAAGGACTACTAATAAACATTGAATTATTTAAACAAACTGGAAATTACAGGTAAAAATTGACTCACATAATCGATACATAAAAACGTTGTATTTTTCAACTTGTTCCAAGTACTTAAAAAATATAATATCAGGACCTTCTTCACCACACTTCCAAAAATCCGCTCTCTAATCAGCCATCCAAAACCTACTCATCACAACCTTAAGTACCCTGGAGTATATAAATTGTGGTGTGATTGCAATATCCCATACTTTGGTCAAACTAACAAATCTATTGAACAACGCATAGAAGAGCATAAGAGAGACATCTCATACAAAAGATCTCATGCAACTGCGTTATCCAGTCATGTTCTTTTTTCAAATAATCCTAATGATGACCAACAAAGCCACTCTGTATGCTGGAATAGATCAGAATATTTTTCGCTGTGAAGATGAGTTTGAAAGGAAAATCGTAGAATCAAGGGAAATCCTACTGAACCCGGTCCACTTAAATAATAATTTAAGTTATTTAACATTCCAGATAGCCATGCTGCAGTTATTCAATATTGGCGTTCACGTGAACTTGCACGCACAATTGCAACAAACAATGGCACGCCAGTTGGAACAACTTGAAAAATACAACGTTTTTATGTATCGATTATGTGAGGCAATTTTTACCTGTAATTTCCAGTTTGTTTAAATAATTCATTGTTTATTAGTATTCCTTTCCTTTATAAATACCTGAAGAAGGCTGCTATATGCCGAAACTAGTAGTATTTATCATTAAAATCTTTATATGTTATCTCGGTCTTGGAGTCATTAAATATATTTTTTGAAATATATATATATATATATATATATTTATTTATTTTTTATTTTTAAATAAGTTAGGAAATTTATTGACCTAAAAGTTATCTTACATTAGTACTTAGGTGGCGCCTTTTGGAATTGTCAGTTATTGTTTAATTAGCTTTATACATGTACTGAAGATGCCTGTGAAACTCGGGCGAAAATTCTACTAATAAATTTTCACGTGAGTTATTCCGTTATTATAATTTTAATCGTTAATAAAACATTTTGACCGTATTTGGAGTTATATATTATAGACATATCGCATTTTGTTTAATTTTGCCAGTACTAAACGGAGATTGGTAGATTTTAATGATCCCGAATACCAAATTTCTTGAAATTCCATCAAGCCAAGTAAGGAAATCATTGAAAACTAGTTCTAAAAAAAAATTTTTTTTAAATGCATTTCTTAATAGCATTCCAGCGGATTTATTAATATCATTTCGAATTATTTTACACAAATAAAATCCACAAATCAAAATTGAACCAACCTAAAAATAAAAATAAAAAATACTATCCACTTGTTGCGGAAGTACTCTTTTTTCCCCTCAAACAAATATTCAGATAACTGATTCCAAATACGGAATGTCCGTAAAATGTACTGATTATGTAAAGACAAGCAGAAAAACGAATGAATAGGTGCTTAATGCATTTTCTTTTTTCGAAACACAACGAGAGAGAGAAAACCAAAAATCCAGTCGTAATCCATCCTTGTTCTTATTAGAATGAACAAACGTGGAACTAGAAAACACACACCTGATCGTGATTTTTTTTCTCTTTTTTTTTTTTGAAAAATGAAAGAAATGTAGAACATAGATTTTCTTCAACTATTCTGTTGAACAATTTCTAGACCCCGTATCTTATTATTAATAGAAAAACTTGTTTGGTACCTTAGACTAAGACCCAAAGATAGACCATTTAATTGCAGCCTCCATGTTTATTTTTACTCATTGAAATTTATGTTTACTTTATGTTAATCAAATTGAAGATTTTATTCAAATTATCTTTCCTTTGGATTATTGAAATACTTCGAACAGATTAACTAGTTGACTGATATATCGGTGCACAGAGTTTCGATGTGACGATATTTCAGCATAGAAGTATCCTTCTTAAGGGAGATCCCATGAATAAAAGATCTTATTCCCATTCCTGCGTACGCTACTGACAGAGATAGCTGGACGCTTTAATATATATTGATAAAGCTTTTAGCCGATTTTGAGTTTTTATAACTGTTAAAGAAAAAAAAAAGAATTTTAGTGAAGCGTATGCGGGTGTGTGTTATTTATGGCAGACACGCAATGTGTTCGCAAATGAAATAGTTACTTGGCAAAATGCCAATACCACAGAAGCGTTGTGAATTTTTCTTGCAGCTTACTTAAACTTAAGTAAAATTGCGCAGCATTCGTTTCGTCTATTAACATTTCTCTTGTATAGGGTTTAAGTTTTCATAAGGACGTCAGCACTTCTAAAAATAAGGAAATTCTCTAAAATCGTAATATAAAGCTGCGTTAGATAAGTAGAGCTCACTCTATTCAATCTTAAATAAATATACACTTATCGAGTAGGATGCATGAGCAGTAGAAAAAATGGATCGGAAAAGCGTTGACGTAAATAAACAGTCCTTGAATGCATTCGTGTTAAGAAAAACGATTATTTGTTATATGCTCTGAATATAAATACATTTCGGTAGTACCTATTTTCTGTTTTAACAACTTGGATGCTTTCATTTACCAATCTGTCATTATTTTCCATTTCATAACAGCATCATATCTAAATCTGTTTTTAATTGATCTTCCATTATATGCGAGAAGACTTGAAAACAGAAAAATTTTATTTTATTTCAGTTTATTTGCTGTTCTGAGATCTTTTGAACAAAAATAATTATTTTTAAAATTCACAAAATTGATGAATTTTTTCTTTCATTTATTTATCAAACCCACACACAAAAGGTTGCAAAACCTGTATCATACCTGTGTGAGCAAGAGGTTAAAGAGAAATAAGTAATCTCTTCACACGTTTCTTGAACAGTTCAAGGTTGTAGCGTATAGTAAAGACTGAATGGGGTAGATTCTTCCAAAGAAAAGTATCTGAAATGAAACATAGAGGAAGAAAAGTTGGTGCAGGAAGCTTGAAACTGGATAGTAAACAGAAGTTGACAAGCAACTATTCCAGTTTTTATAGCCTCGGTAAGTTCAGTAGACATTGTTCATGAAAATGCATATAGAGACATAAAAAGAAAGTCTCTGAGAGAGTGATTGGGATGCGTCTGTGAAAGGGAAAGACAGAAAGAGAGAGAGAGAGAGAGGTGAGGGGGGTCATAATTTAACATCGAATTACCATCTCTTGGGTAGCATAAAGCTTTCCTACGGAAGTATTCTGTTTCACCATCGAAAATGTGTGAGCAGTTTTCCAAGACTGGGAGGATTGGGGATTTATGCTATGTCAGCAATTGTACAGGTAAGAAGCCGTATTTTGAGCTGGACAATGTACCTAGTTTGTGAAGGCTGCCGAACCTATAGCTGAGATGTGTTAGTACCAGGAAAGAAATGAGGTGCAAGTCAACTTAAGAAAATAAATCTGATCACGTTTGGAGATCTGCATATTTTTAAAAGTAAAGTGACTTGAAGACACACACACACACACACACACACACACACACACACACACACACACACACACACACACACACACACACACACACACACACACACACACACACACACACACACACACACACACACACACACACACACATTTTTCAACACACACTGTGTTGAAAAATGAGGCAAATACATTTTTTCTGTGCCAATCACATGTAACAGTAGCCTAGAAAGGTAAGGGGTAAGCTAATCGCTAATTGCCTATAGCTGTGTGCAAATAGTGAAACAGGACTTGATTTACAGTTATCTGATTTCTAATGATTTCACTGACTGTCATGTTAATCTTCAATCTGTTCTTGCTATTTCAACACACATTGAACATTGAACATTCATTATTAATCGACGCTAATGTCATTAAAAAATCGAAATGTCATCGCGCTGCTCTGTTAGTAAACACCCCTAACAGTGCTTTGGTTTGAAAGCGCTGCTCAAAATCAAAAGAAATCAAATTCAAATCAAAATCAAACTCGAAGAAAATCCTTGAGTTTGATTTTTCCGTGATTGGACAGTAGACGGTTGAAAAGATGTGATACGACCTAGCGAATCACAATAAACTCTTCAGATTACTTGGGCATTTTTTTTAATGTCATTTGTATGGGGGAATTTTTTACAATAGTGTAAAGAATTCCCATCTGTTAGTGTGATGCCTGTAATTTATTATGTGTTAATGCTTTTCCTACTTTGGAATACCATCCTTTGTCATAAAGCCTTGCAAAATGAACACCGAATATTATTATGGAGACTCTATGCAGGCCAGGCTAACTTTTGCATTTTTATTTCTTCAACCCATGCCGTCACAACCTGAATGTTATATTAAATATTGGGGAAAATAAAACTATATATATATATATACACACACACACATACACAGTATATGTAAAATGTGATTTTGGTAGGCAACTATATTGACTGAATTATTCAATCAAGTATTGATATCGCGGTTCTCTTCCCACGTGATCTCAAGGTGTTGATTCTCACAGAATGTGACAAATATAGCTGCGGATCATATCATCTATTATTTGAAGGGAAAAGATATTTCTGTTGCTTACTGGACACGCTATGTTCTATTTTCTGACAACGGATGAGCCATAACTATTATGTAGTTCAGTACCATCGCATGCATTATATTGACTTTTCAGTTTGTGCCTCAATCATTAGCGTCATCACGAACTTGATTTCCAGCTGTTTATAACCATTTCACTAAGTTATATTCGATCTGTTTTTACTCCGACGGTTTAATCTGAACTACTTTCTTCAACCATTTCATAGTCGAACTTGATCAAGGTCACCTTTTATTAAGTTCAAATAAAGGTCACCTTTATCAAGTTCGTAAGTTCGTGGGAACGTGTTTGTGTGGATTAAAATTTCCAATAAAATAAGGATGTCTAAATTTGTTCTTTCCTTAGAAATAAAATTCCTTTCTTACTGAATAGATTTTTAAGAGGAGTCCCTCTCTCTCTCTCTCTCTCTCTCTCTCTCTCTCTCTCTCTCTCTCGCTAATAAGCTCTGTAAGCAGAGGGACTTATGTCTCTTTATGGAAATGCGAACAGGTTCAAACTAATTACTTTAAGGAATTCCTTCACCCTTGTATTCTCGTGGCTCACTTGGTATCGACGATGCCCTCTTGTTGGAAAAACATGGATTCGAATCGCGTGTAGGAAGCGAACCTGCCTTTATCAAGATTTTCAGTTGAAATAGAGTTATCTGGTCTCATAACGGTGATGGTAGATATATTTTCTTTTTATCAAGGCTTTTTATCTCGCAAAACTGGCAAGCCTGTCAGAACAGCACACTCGAATAATAGACACAACAGGAAGTCTATTAACTGCCACCCTATTCATACGCAGTTATAAAGACTGTGGGGAATATTATTATTCTCCGTATTCACTTTATTCATAATAAACTATAACTCACATCAAGAGGATTCTTCACTATGCTAAAAACGAGTTGTTGGCGATGCCTTAATAACAATTTTTAATTTAATACTTGACAATGACATATCGATTTTATATCTATACAGGCTTTAGAAATAGTCAACAAATACAAGGATTTCGTGATTTTTGTTAATAGGGAATTTAAATTTGTTGTAATCCAACTAAATTGGATTTTAATTTGGAAAATTAATTTACGAAATGAAAAATATAAATATTAGATTTTTACTTAATATAAACAACAACTTAATACCCGTATACATCAACTAAATAACTTAATAAACAACATTAATTTTTGTGTGACCGTAATATGATTCAGTCCATAATTATTAACATGTCATTAAAATGTAATTTTGTTGTCAATAAGAGGCCATTAAACGACAAAAATGGAAACTAAATATAGTACTTAAAGATAAAGCTTTTGTTGCAGAGTTTTACAAACTTTAGGACTACTGAAAAGACCTAATATTCAATTACGTATTGGAGTTTTTAAACCTTAGTTAACAAGTTTGGATTAGAATCCGTCTTATAATTTATAGTACTTTATCCCAAATACACTGCTTGTGAAATTTACAATTGATTTCATATCCAGTTTATAAATCATCAAGTTTTTTATATATCTACAGTATATTTATGTGAGTCTAATCCATGAAAAACTGTGATCCTATAGTACATTAGTATCAGTGGATGGGCTAAGGGTATATAGATAATCCAGAAACCGTACTCTAGAGACCAAACATCTAATTAGCTTTTTTGCGAGCCACTGGTTTCTAAATAAGCAGGTTGATGATCTCACACCGGACGATGAAATCCATCTGTCACCTAAAACATTCACAAACTTCTATGCTCGCATTGATTTAAGTGGAAGAGTGAGTATGCTATCCACTCGGTCTAATTTATGCCGGTATAAAGAGACTGAGCGTGTTCTACTATGACTTTCACTTAGAAATTGCATTTATAAAAGCTGCTGCGAGAAACTTAGTGTATCGCTTGCTAGGCTTTTACCATCGTATACTAGTAGTACTTTCTTTGGTTAGGGACGTGTCTGACAATCACGCGAGCAAATTCACTGAAAGCTTAAGAAAGGAGTTGGAAGTAAGAAGTACTCTGAGATCAATTTTTACATGTCAAGGAAACACCCACCAAGTGGAGTCGAATTAACCTAGCGAACGTCTAAAAAAATAATAAATAAATACAAACATGCCGAGCACAGCATCTCAGCATAAGATCGCAATATTTTTAGAACAATGGTTCTGTTCTGTTCTGCATTTTGCTCATATTCTTTGCAATTTCTTTCATTTTGTTCTATGGAGTTGAGTGAAATTCGGTACTAAATTCCGATTAAAATTTATTGACTAAATTTAGTTTTGATTTAAATTGGAAATTTCAACCAAAACTTTTTTACTTCCACAGTATGGATGAAAAACGAAACAAATAACCTATGTGGAAATTATTTTCATACAGGTTATTTATCTGTTTATCTAGTTAACTATTTATCAGGCTACGAAACTTTTAAAGTGTCTGAGGCTCTCAAACAAGTCTTGCTATACTGGTACTCTGTCGCAAACTCGGTGAGAATTGTTTTTACTTCCTTTTAGAAAGCAATACAACGGGCATTACTATCTTAGTGACCTCACCGAAGTCTTATTTATCGCTTTTTTACCTGGCGCCTTTTAAGTTAATAAAAATACGAAAGAGATTAAAACCTGAAGCACGCAGCTTAAAGAACGCGTCTATGCAATTTTAAACAAAGTTCACTGAGAACTTTTTTTTTTGTTTGTCTTTTTGTCCGATTTCGTTATAGTTTTCATAATCTTTCCACATGCACTTACTCTGTACCTTTTCATTCGTATGCATTAAAAAGATTCAGTCTTAGTTTGAAATTCATATAAATTCACACAGCAACGAATGGCATAACAAATCATAACAGCTACTGCGATGCGTGGGCACCCAAACATCGCGAAGTCGTTTGACGATACGCCTCTGAGCTAGTGTTTCTAAGTGTTACTCTCTCTGTCCTCTGAGGTTAACGAGATATTCCTTTTATGATCTTGCGTAGGTGTCGCTCTAGTCTCCCAAGATAAGTGTATTTCTACTTCCCCCATCCTCCTAAGAAATAACGTTTCCATTGGTCACGGTAAATACGCAGAGGTACATATATTAAGAGCAACACCTAATAAGGATTCCCTGTTTCTTAACTGGTACGTTAGGATAACCTAATATCTGATCGTGAAAAACTCTCCTGTCTTTAACTTTCTCCAGTTTGCTCGTTTATTTATTTATTTTATTTTATTAATTTTTTTTTCGATAATGGCAGTTCCATTTTGCACATTTGGTTTGGCATTTTAACCCCTTTTAAAACAACAACAAAAAAAAAGTATGAATTTATTTACTGCCATGTAAGTCAAAGAAACAAACCTTAGAACATGGTTCTGTTCTGTTCTGCATTTTGTTCATTGCACTCTATTTTTATTTATTTTTTCAATCACTTCTACTGAAAAAATAAATAAAAATAGAATTTTCAAAAGTATCTCATTATCATTATTAATGCACACAAAAGCTATTATTGCATATTAATATTTATGAGCTCGTTATTTTTATCTTCTTTTTTTGTCGGAAATTGTCCTTATTCAAATAAGAAATCATACCAGCACCATCCTAAATTTACTCTAAGGTTTCAAAGTAGTACTGCACTAACCCAAAATGTATATAAAATAACTATAATTTCGGCGCATGCATAGTACGAAAAATCAAACAAGAAAAAAAAAATACATCCGTTTAGTTAATAAACGAAAGGTTAGCGGGATTGATTGGCCGAATGGATAGTGTACTCACTCTCCAGCCAACATGCTATGGGGGTTCGAATTCAGCCTCAGATGAATGTTTTGTGAATGTCTTTTTGTGGTAGTTTAATTTCATCTCCCGGTCTGATGCCCCCCCCCCCCGGCTTATTGGGGCACTGAAGTGGTTTGAAAAAATTCTGTTTCTTCTGTCGCAGAGTATCCGGATTATCTAACCCTTATCCACCCATGGTACTAATACTAATGTACTATTAGTTTACAATCTTAATAGGTGGGATTCACATTTAAAAAAAATTAAACTGCGTTCTGCATATTTGGCGTAAGTGTGAATCATATGAAGCAGTGTTCAGCACGTAATTACCGAAAGTTTATAATACAACATAAATTGTCACGTGTTTATTGTGTTATTTTATAGATGCAATAACTAGGCCCGTAATAATATTACTCGCCCAAGATCCATTTTTAATGATATATCGAAATAAATAAGTAGGAATTTCATAAATGATTAGTGTTGCTGTGTTTCTTAAAATATCTGTGTTTTGTCAAAGTTAACAGATTTTTGTTTAGAAAGCTATTTTTATTAAATAAAAGTATTAGTTTTGTGTAGTGTGCAGCTATTCGCCAGCTGGTAAACTCTATTTTTTACGAAACAGACAAACGGAGCAGAGAACGCTTGCAATTTAAAGATATGATCTACTTGTTTTATGAGCTTAACGTCTGAATAGCAATTGTAAATAATGCAAAAACTGTTATTTTGCACAAATATCTGGCACGCTAGTCTCTGTTTGAAGTTGTTGAATTATCTGATTATCAGAGTAGCAAACAGTTTGAAAATTTGATGCTACCACTCCTATTATGAAAATGGAAATGTTACTTTTTCTTATACGAATTGCTAAACCTTAGTAGAATTAAAGATGGATTTTTCCCTCTGACAAACACACTGCTTTCACCCATGATTCCAAAATATGATATATTTTGGAATCATGGGTGAAATTTTAATTTGCATCTGAAAATTTGCATACTCATTCTTCACCGGCTTGTTTCTTACATAACAGAAATATATCTTTAATGTTATTCTTTAGAATCACCAAGGCAGTTTAAGCGATGAGGTAAATTAAATTATATCTGCCGATTCTGTGTGTTCTTTGGCCAATTTCTGTTTTTATTAGTGATAAGCCTTTTATTGGAGGAAAAATCCTGCCTCTTCCATAATTCACCTTCACTTGGAATGTCTTTATAAATACTTTTCGCGTACTTGTGTTTTATGAAAAAAAAAAAATATATATATAACGCTATTCTATAAATAAAAGGTTTTTAGTATATTATCGTTATATCATCACAAAGGACGAGAACAACTTTAAAATAGAATTTCAAAGGGCACACGTTGTTCTTCTGACTGCTCTAGCGATGTGTTATTATCTCTAATAATAACAGTACCTTGCCATGTATACAGTGAAAGATGACTTATATTTCGTTTCAAAACTATTTCTTTTTTTTGAGAAGTTCATTACTATTACATCAGCTGTTTTATACGATACAGAAATTCAATGATGCTAATCTTTCCTTCATTATTTTAGGACAGTTTTTTTAAAAAATTACAAGGAAACGTTTGCAACTTGTGCATATCATCATAACACACCTATGTGAACTATTTGTGTAACCTTACCTGTCTTGATATAAACGATAGCGAACTGATGGAGAGTGAACCCCTTCTGTCGGTCACCGACTTATTTCTATCCTCTACCATGGATACTGCTGATCTGGCCGTATCTAGAACAGGAAGTTCGTATTTCTCGTCCGCATCCGTAAGAGAAGAAAGAAGAGAAGATGTAGATCTCATCATTTTAGTAAACGATGTCAGAGCACTGCTGCATTGTAGTTCATGATCCACTCACCCTGAGGATCCATCACTGCTCACGTGCAGGTCGACAAACCGATCCCTTTCGCATTGGCAGCAGTCAGTGGCTGCGAGTTCTCTTTTCGCAGTACTTAGATACGCGTGTTGACGTTAGAACGACTGTTACCCTGGAGACTACTTAAATGGTAGAGACAATCAACAAGTAGGCTCACCAGTAGGGAAGTAGGTGAAGTGCGCTCCATCCACTGTGAAATAAAAACAAAAGATATTCATAGGAGTTTTATGTTTGTTCTGATCATATGTGCTGCGTACTACATTGTGATCTTCCCATCATTACTCTTTGGTCGATAGTGGAAATCAGTAGTGAAAGCAACCAAGGTCAAGGCAGAACAATTACTGAAGACTATTCAAACTTTTTACAGAGATGTGGGTACCAGTTACTGCCCACCAATTTTCATGTCTCGAATGTTTCAAAACCAACATGCAGGTCATTATCGTAGTCCCGGAAACGAGACATTTAGCACATCAAAGCATACTTTGTCCTTAACTTAGAATTTTACTATTTCTTTTCCAGAAAGCTTGGTATGCGATCGATTGCCAGCGCAATAAATATTGCTGGTACATCACATTTTTTTCTCCTTTCGTATACAGAGGTGGCAGAGTTTTTCATCCCGTAAAACAGGAAAACCGACCAGAAGAACACACGCACTTTGCAGACATAATACACTTATATCATAGCCTTAGTTGCTTCGGCAGTAAATCCAAAACAGCCAACAATGACTAGCTGTCTTTATTCTTTAAAAGGAATAGGAAATGGAAACATCTATTTCCATTTCCTATTCTGTGCTCTAGTACAGTCATCTGTATCAGTGCGGTAATATTAATATATTAATTTAAATAGCAAGTTAACCTAAAACATATCTTTGAATGCTTAAATTAATTGTTTTAGGGCCATGCAAGACACGTATAATAGTAAATTTTGACTCCGTGGTTGTCATTCAGTTGATTTAACTGAAACCAACCGAATGAGCCCTCTAAAAAAATATGAATTCATATTTTTAAAGGATGGAGGAAAGTAAAGATGATTAGATCTAGCATTTTTTATAGAAGAGCGTTCCTAATTTAAGTCGCTATAACTACAATAATCTGTACTGGAAGTTGTATATCTTACTCGTGGGAACGAAATAATCAGTGGCGAATTCTCCATGCTTGCAATGCTTGCTGCGCAAGCTCATTAATTGAGAAAGAAGTAGTATTTATTTCTTAATAAATGCATGCATTTATGAGCATTCCATTTAGGCTTTTATTTTTTAGACGCGAAGACGTCTTAAGCTTGCGCGGCAATAATTGAGCATTTGCGTTGTGTATCAAAGGCCGATGCTTGCTCGTCTAGTCAAAGCTACCTTGGCTTGCTCGGTTGTAGGAGCTTACAGGTCCTCGCAGCAGCGCCGTGATTTCATGCGCGGGCATAGCCATTTCACGTCGTCTCACTCTGTTGCTTAAACCACAGGCCATACGCAGTCAACGTAGCTCTAGTCAGTGAGCTTCAGCAACCTTTACAAGTGTGCATATTGTTTGGGAAAATTAAGTTACAACCAACTTTTTATGACGATGTTATTGACCAGTTCATAAAGAAGAACCGTAGGGTAGAATTTGTATTCAAGTAGCTAAATTGAAAAATATAGAATATCATTTGTAAAATAAATGTTGTATTTGTATGATTAAATGTACATAAATTTCTAAATATATAGTTTTAAATGGTCAGTACAGGTAACCCTCATATAACGCGGTTAAGTACAACTCGGTTTCAATATAACGCGGTCTACAAATTGTAGTAATCTTTGTTCAACGCAGTACTTATACAACGCGGTTTTGACAAAAACACAGTCTAGACATTGTAGTAACCCTTTATCTTTTCATATATTTTTCACCGTGCGACTTAAAAATCAAATTTTACCTTCGTTAAATTTGTGTCTGCCCGTATCGCGCAGGTAGTTATAAGTAGCGAATTTACATTAGGGCAAACACCCTTTAGCACGCATGTGCGTCAATTGTATACCGTATAAAGTGTTTATTGTTGAAAATTGTCTTCGTCTTCTGCCAGGAAAGCGCATTAAAAATCATAAGTGCGTTATATCAAGCGGAGCACTTTATTTTCTGGTGAGTTACATACATAATTAATATGTAATGCTTTTTTATGTAAAAAAAATATTTTTATAGTAATGGCCACAAATTGCATTGAAAAGGAAAAAAAATTAATATTTAAAAGAAAATTCATCTCGAAAAAAATTTCTCTCGAAGAAAAAAATTAAAATCGTGGATCGGTTGAAAAATGTAGAAAAACCAGGAGTCATTGCAAGGACTTTGAATTTAAACGAATCAACAATTCAAACAATCAAACACAATGAACATAAAATCCGAGAAAGTGTTTATTGCTGGGTCAACGGCAAGTGCAAAGCTCGTTGCTAGTGTACGTAATTTTCTAAGAGAAAAATGAAGAAATCTCTAATTAACTGGAAAGAAGATGCACTCAAAAGAAAATTCCTTTGGATGGAAATCTTATTGAACAAAAAACTCTCAAAGTTTATAAACATTGCAGATCAGGTGTTCAATGCTGATGAATCCAGGTTATATTGGAAAAAAAATGCCAAAACGCACCTATATTTCGAAAAATGAAAGATCAGCTCCTAGATTCAAAGTTTCCAAAGACAGAATTACTCTACTGTTTTGTAGTAATGCATCAGGTGATTACATGACAAAACTAGTGTTTATTAACCAATCCTAAAATCCTCGTGCTATGAAAGATTAAAATATGCCCTTATTTTTATTTTGCCTAAAACATTTATGCATTACGTGCAATGAAGCTTAATTACAATTTGTAATTTTTATAATTTTATACTATGCGTTTGTGTCATAGTTTATATGTTTTCATAACTTACATGAATTACCTGAATTAAATTAAAATATTTTTTGTTGGATATGTCATTGTTGTTTATATATATATATTAAAAAAAAACGATTTTGGAACATAACCCTACTTTTTGTATGTGATCTGAGTCTCGCATAACGCGATTTATATAAAGCGACATTTCTATGGAACCTAACATCCGCGTTATACGAGGGTTATCTGTAATTCATTATTCCGATAATCAGATTTCAATCACACCTCTCACTCCCTGAATGATAACAAGAGAGCAAGTGAATTTCAAGACCAGCATTCGCCCCTGAAAATAATTTAGACACAAACATATATAGCAATATATAGTAATTACAAAAAAGAAAATAACAATAATGATAAAAGGAATAAGAAGAGCCACTGTAAAAATATAATCTCTTATCGACATGTAAATGCATTTGATTACTATTCAGTTATTAGCAGAATTAAAACAGCATTAAAATATTTCCGATAAGGTAAAGAAATCAAAAGATTGCTGCAAGGTCGAAGAAAAGTTTTCGACCAATTTTTTTATTTTTATTTTATTTCTTTATTTATTTTGCATTTTTTAATGCATTTCATCTTATGGAAGTCTTTTTATTTATTTAGCTTGATAGGAAATGTTCTGCTAGGTTAATTTCTGCTAATAACTGAAATATTTTCTTGACATTAGCTCAAATATGTAATAAATCTTGAGGTATAGATGCAAAACTATGCCTAATAAAGTTTATGCAACAATGCATTAGATAAATAACCAGACAAATTAAGAAACTAAATATATATCGAATATTAATATGCATAAAGTTAATATGCTTTAACATATGCATATGTTAAAGAAGATTCTTCAATCTAAATGTGTAGATTTTTTTTATCACTACTGTACATACGTTTTTCATTGATAAGTTTTTCAATCATAACATGAAAGATTTAAAAAGTGTTTGTAATTTGATAATAATGAATAAATAGACAAACCGAATATTCTTTTTGATAAGACTCATAAATAGTACTCTAATTCCGAAAAATAAATGTACTTATTTTATAATCGTATGGGTTTAAATTCGGAAGAAGGCTAGTTCAGAAGCCTTAAGGTAGCAGCCCTACTATTGAACTATTCCATCGTCAGGCTAGTCCCCTGACATGGAGAACATAATTCTACTTGTAAGCTGACAGAAAAAGATAATCGGATTGAATCTATGGGAAACGACCCTGGAATGGAAAAGATAAAACAAAAATGGAAACGACAAAATATAATACACATAGCAAACTGGAATGTAAGAGGAATAGCATATAAAGAAATAGAACTAGACCAATTATTAAATGAAAGAAATTTTAAAATAGCAGTAATCACTGAAACAAAAAAGAAATTAAAAGGAACTATGAGAACAGAAAATTTTAATGTGATATACAGTGGAGTCCACAGAGACCAAAAAAGCACAAGCAGGAGTCATGATTTGGATTCATAACTCCCTTTAAAAACAGTTAAAACATTATAAATTATGGAATGAAAGAATAATAGAAGCTAGAATAAAAATATATAGAGGCTTTTTAACAATAATTGGTTTATATGCCCCGGAAGAAGGAAGAGAACAGGATAATATTGATTTTTATAATCAGCTACAAAACACATATAACAAAATAAATAAAAATGATTACGTAATTTTAGCAGGAGAAGACTTAAATACAAGAATTGGAAACACGAAAATTAATAATAATATAGGAATACATGGAGAACATACTCTAAACAGGAATGGTAAAAAAATTGATTGACTTTGTAGTTTATAATAACCTAAAAATAATGAATTCCTTCTATAAATATAAAAACATACATAAATATACTTGGGCAGCAAGAAGATGGAAATCAATGTTAGATTACTTTATATTAAATGAAAAGACATCAAAATTTTCACTGGATGTGAACTCTAACTAGAGTTCACAGAGGATATGAAATAAGCTGTGACCACTTCCTTGTTAAAATAAAATTAAGATTACCACCAAAATGGCTACAAGAAACAAGAACAGAAAGAAAAATTGAAACATTTGTTTATAAAACTAGACTATTGAATGTACAATGGCCATATGAACAAAGAATTAACCAATATCTAGATAAAATAAAACAAAATGAAGAAATAGAAACAGAATGGCTTAATATAAAAACGATACTAAATGCATTGAAATGAAAGCTTAGGAAAGACCAACAAATTCAATAAAAGGGAAAAACTGAAGATCTAGAATGATATAATCAAAGAAATAATCAAAAAGAAAGAAGAAGCCTATCACAAATGGTTAAGCAGTAAAAGATTAGAAGAAATAGAATATAAAAGAATAAGAGCCATAGCTAAAAGAGAAGTCAGAAAAAGACAACGAGAATCATGGAACAAATTTGTTTCTAATTTAGAACATGATTTATAGAAAATAAGACCCAATGTATATAAGATTTTGAAACACTTAAATGCAGATACCAAAGAAAACATAAAATTAAACACCGAATTAAAATGAGAAGAATTTCTAAATTACTACACAAGATTGTGGACAGACAAATATTTTTAAAAAAGACAACTGGCAAACAATTAACGAAAATAAAAAGGAAATAACTAAAGAAGAATTAGAAATCAGCATGAAAGAAACAAGAAATGGAAAATCACCTGGAGAAGATAAGCTAGGTTCAGAACTATATAAATATGCAGGAACAAGATTCAAAGAAAGACTCTTATTATTTTTAAATAAAATTTATTAAACTGGTATCCCCCAATAGAATGGAAAAAAGCAATTTTGATTCCTATCTTTAAAAAGGGTAATAGAGAACACCCTGAAAAACTATAGAGGTATCAGTATACTAAATTCCTGTTACAGAATATATAGCAGAATCTTAAATAGCAAACTAATTAAATATTCCGAAAACTTTATTTTAGAAGTACAGAATGGATTTAGAAAAAGACGATCATGTATAGACCCGGCCTTTTGCCTAAAATTAATAATAGGGAAAAGAAGGCAATACAATTTAGAAACACATATTGCATTTATTGACTTTGAAAAAGCATTTGATAAAGTTAAAAGAAACATATTATTTAACATATTAAAAGAAAGACAAATACCAAATAATATCCTAAAAGCTATCACAAGTATATATGAAAATAATCAAATACAAATAAGATTAAATCACGAGCTATCATATACGAGAGAGATAAACCAAAGGGTCCGACAGGGATGTCCCCTCTCAGCAACTCTTTTTAATATCTACTTAAATGAAATAATAATAAAATGGAATAAAAATTTACATCAAGGAATTAAACTTTCTCCTACAGTGAACCTTAAACACTCTCCTTTTTGCCGACAATCAAATAATAATTACAAATTCTGAAGATAACTTACAGAAAGCTATTTTAGATCTGAATAAGATAGCCAAAGATTATGGTATGATAATATCAACAGAAAAATCAAAAACTATGGCCTTTAAAGGACAAGATCCAGCAAGAACTAAAATAGTAATAGATAACAAGATCTTAGAACAAGTGAATTTATTTAACTACCTAGGATGCATGATCACATATGAAAATGAAAAGGATATAAACTTAAAAATTGCAAAATATTTAAAAATAACAGGTGTAATTAACTCGCTATATTTAAACCAAACCTAGTTCAAAAACAAACCAGACTAAAAGTATACAATACATTAGCCCTACCAGTCTTAATGTATGGAAGCGAAATCTGGACAATAAAACAAAAAGACAAAGATTAACAACGGCAGAAATGAAGTTTATGACTGCAAAAGTATACCCTATTTGATCACAAAAGAAACGAAGAAATTATGAAAGAATTTAACCAAGAACCAGTAATAGAAAAAAATTAAAAAATATAAACATAAATGGATGGAACACGTTCAAAGAATGAAAACAGAAAGATTACCAAAACAAGCCTTAAAGTACAAGCCATTAGGAAAAAGAAAACCAGGACGTCGTCTTAAACGATTCAACGATGACTTCTAAGGCCGGAACAGGCCATGCTAGGCCTAAATCCTTGATACGCATGATGATGATTTTATAATCGTAATTGCAATATTGATTTTGTTACCGTGATTCCTATTAACAAAGCGCCTCCATAGCTTAATAAGCACTACATGCATCTCTGGTTGTAAATACTCCTGCTCTAAGTTTATCTGGAATGCTAAAAGAATATTGAATTTTCACCTGAAAATGAATTAGCTTGAAGGGAAATCGCTTCGAGAAAACGAATCTTTTCCCCTCCTAAAACAGACAAACCGGCAAGAGAATGCAGTAATGGAACACCATTATACATGTTCCTGTGGCCTTAGTTGCCTTGAGGAATATTGAACATTCCGTAACTAATCGCCTTCTGGCACCGTTAGTTATTCATCATTAATGAGAATGTCGCAAGAAAACGAGATTCAGTAACAAGCTCAGAATAACCTAAACTATTTAAAAAAATAATAATAATAATAAATAAAATAAATAATATATAAAAGTCAAATAAGTACTCAGTAATAATCAATATATTGATAAAACATAAAATAAATTATTTTGTTCAGTTTTTCAGCTGCACGACAAATAAAGGTGGGCTGGTGTAATTTTGCGGAACGAAATGATCACGCAAGTGACTTCTTAAACATCAATATAATCATGACAGATAAATGCTGGACTTTACTTATTTCGCGTGTTTCTTGGACCCTCTAAAACCTAGGATATCGTGCACTTATGTATAACATAAAAATTAAAATTTAAGAACTTTTTTTATTAACAAATAACAAACACAATATGTTATTGTGTATAAACATATTTTTAAGAAATTAATGAGAAGCATGGACTTCTGTTGTAAGAGACATGATTTCGCTTAACTGGGATTCAAAGTTCTAGTTCCTTCTCTGTCACAGAATCGATTGTAAATGCTCATCAGATAAGACAGATCTGCAACAAGATGACACACATTTCATCTTTGAAAATGTCTTTTCCGTACTACCAAATATGAATATTAACAAATATGTAGCAATATTTACTGACGAGAAATTCGTGGTACTCAGAACACTGTAAGTTAGTAACACTGTGTGTGTGTGTGTGTGTGTGTGTGTGTGTGTGTGTGTGTGTGTGTGTGTGTGTGTGTGTGTGTGTGTGTGTGTGTGTGTGTGCGAGCGAGCAGCGTCACTGGCACCGCGCGGTGACGGGACTGCAACACATAGTCACTGCCTTAACTATACTTGTGGCACGAAAGCGGCTACATAATAAACAAATAAATGGTCATGGCTGTGTTCACATTAACAATATTCACTAATAATATTGTTAATGTTAACGCAGCCTTGTGGATATTGAGCGACAGTTTTATTTCTGTGACGAAATATGTTTGAAAACAATCCTTAACTCGCGGGCCTTAACAATAATAATAATTAGCGGCACACTTGGATCAGTCCCGCGGGCTGTAGTTTACGGACCTATAGTTCAAAACGTTCTTTCCATAACTGCCATTTTTTAGGTGCGTAAGCAAACCAATTAGATTCATTTTATACGTTTCGAAAGTTATTCAGGGAGGCTGAATGAATAATGAATTTCATTGCAATTTGAAATCCTTACGAAAAAAAAAAAAAAAACTAGGAGACCAAATCTGCTCGCAGTAGTTGATGAGGACGTATCAAAGCCTTGTAGGGGCAAAATGACTTTCTTATTCTTTCATATCAGTGTTTCAGCATTGCAGTTAACATCAGCTGTATTCGCAGTTTTTGCTATATAGCCCCACCCCCGAACTTCAACTTTCTATCTACTAAAACTCCAAGATGCCTTGGTCAGTTTCTTCTAGCATAATCCCACCAATAAAATACGCAATTATCGCATTACACCAAAGTACATAATTTATGTTTACTAACATTGAACTGGTAGCCATTTTCACATGCTCACAATTCTAACCTATTCAAATCTGCAAGTATTGCATGGAATTTGCATTCCTGATTACTCTTCCTATCTTTGAAAAATCAACAAATAGCTGTGTATGTCACCATTATATCATTTTCAATGTCATTAATGTAAAGACTGAATAACGATGGACCAAAGACTGATTCCTGAGCTACACCAGTCGTCACCTCAAATATTGCACTCGCGTCTCCTATAACCAGTTTTTGATATTTGTCATTCAGCCATCCTGTTATTCAAACTAGTAATTTATAATCTAATTCCAAATTCTCAAACTTATGCAACCGCCTTCCATGCTGAATCTTGTCAAAAGTTTTAGCAAAGTCCAAAATTATCACAGTGTGTCCATTCCCCTTATTTAACTCGACCCTTGACCACATTATAAAATGGGAGCAAGTTGCTCAAGCATGACCTTCCCTTAGTAAATCTATACCGTTCATTTCAAATTATGAATTCTGTGTCAATCCAGTTCTGTATGCGATCTCTTTTTATTACCTTTTGCAACTTCACCACCACTGCAGAGATACCAGTTGCATCAGTATTTGCGCCACCCTTCTGCAATAACACACACGCACACACACCGAAGAGCCAAAACATTATGACAGGACTTAAGCGAATTTGACAAAGCTCAAATTGTGATGACCAGACGACTTGGTCAGAGCATTTTAAAGATGGCAAGACTTGTGGGATGCTCATGGTCAGCGTGGTGAGCACCTCCAAAAAGTGGTCAGAGGAGGGAAAAACCACGAACCGCGGCAAGGTTCATCGATGCTCGAGGTGAGCGAAGACTATCCCGGATGATACGAGCCTATAGAAGGGTAACTGTGGCGCAACTCGCCAGTAATTTGAATACTGGTGATGGATGTAATATGTCACAATATGCAGTACATCGAGCCCTGCTGCAAATCGGACTGCGTAGCCGCAGGCCGCTCCGAGTACCCATGCTAACCTCGATTCACCTTCGGAAGGTACCTTAAATGGGCACGCTGGCAGCAAAACTGGACTTTGCTTTAGTGGAAGAAGGTCATCTGGTTCGATGAATCTCGTTTCCTGTTGCGCCATGTGGACGGTCGGATACGTGTGCGTCGTTTAGTGAGGAAGTGCTGGCACCAGGATGCACTGTGTGTGTGTGGGGGGGACAAGCCAATGGAGAGTGGAGACAGTGTAAATCTTTACGCAATGTTCTGCTAAGAAGTGCAGGAAACTATGGCGTCTACCACCTACCTAAACATCATTTCAGACTAGGCACATCCGTTCATGGCAACGCAATCAGGCACAACTCCTCTGGTTGTGCTTTCTTTCAGCAGGATAATATGCCATGCCACACTACCCGGATTGTGCGAAAATAATTCGCGGAACACGAAGAATACTCCCAGGTATTTCCCTGACCTTCAAATTCCCCACACATCAATCCAATCAAGCATATGGAGTTTGGAACAACACATCCGCTCTACGGCGGTTCAACCATATACTCGTAATTTACAAGAGTTAAAAGATTTGCTTGTTACGTGTTGGTACCAGATGCCACAATAAACTTATATATATATATATATATATATATATATATATATATATATATATATATATATATATATATATATATATACGAACAACTTTATCCTAATTATGGTTACAGAACCAAGAATGCTTAGGTCGTGGGCTTACCCAAGCCTTCTTGGTTTTGTAATATATGTAATATATAATGCACTGTATATAGAGAGTGTGTGAGGGATCTGAACTATTTATATTGGGCGTTGGAGTTCATTCAAGGATTGTAGCTTTGCAATATCATTACTACAGTAAAGTACAAAATTGCCTGTGTACATCACTCGTATCATACGTACATTATCTGGTTATGAATTTTCCAATGTACAAAAGCTAATGGATAATTTAGAACAAGTGCAGCACACATTCAATGAGAGTATGGTATTTGGTAATTTTATAAATTCAATAAACGAACTAGAGGTCATCCCTCTCTACAAGAAACTCTATCATTTCAGTATGCAGGCAGTATCTATTCCTCCTCTCTAGCGCTGATGATAAATCATGCAGAGGTTTTCTTCATTTTCCCCCCTTATGCCTTTAAGTACGGTGGCAAAACAGTTGCAGAATTTTTCAAATGTGTGATAATGGTATGATACCTCCGTCTTAAAATGAAAATGTGCGATAATGAATGATATTTCCGTCATGAAATGAAATCTCTGATCTCTAAGGAAAATTACAAATAACCTGCAACGTTTAGTATCAATACGATAATATACATGTTGAACTGGAAAAATTTTCTCTGCTTAGAAAAATTCTCAAAACCTTCATCCGTTAGTTCAAGCTCGAGAAATAGTAACCTCATCATGTGTGTCAGCTGCATGTGTCGAAGTAACTGACAAGTAATTTTGTTGGCGGTACCCCCCCCCTCCCTCCGGCTACTTCAGTTTAAGATTGGTTAATTAACTTCAGTTGCATGTCCCATTTCTCACGTTAAATTAGTAAAATTTAACAGCCTTGGTTGCAAAGTAGAAATACTGTCTATTTGGCTATCCAGATGGTAAAACCCATTGCTGACCAATGTCAGATGGTCAGAAACATTGGCTTGTGCAATCTGGTGATTGTACAAGCCAATGGAGTATGGTAACGTAACTCTCATTTTGAGCATCATTCCATGTTGTCATTTCTCACGAAGTCTGCGCGGTTAGCCTAGTGGCTTTGCGCTTCCCAACCATATACCTCGGGAAAGAGTGTCCTAGGTTCGATTCCCGTAAAAGACGTGAGGAGCTTAAGGATCTGCCATAGCCAAGTTAACCGGTCTTGGGCGTGGACAGCATGGTTTTTTTCCTCCAGCTTATATAGTATTTTTCATCCCGTAAGCAGGCAAACCGGTCTGAGGACACACGGATTACAGTCAGGAATACTGACCCAGCCATAGGTCTGATTCGTCAGCCTATGCCGGTTCCGGAGCCCGGATAAAATTTGGGGGACTAGATGGTACCGTAAAAAGGGGGAACGCGGTATCATCACACGAAATTTATTTTATTTATTTCTCATGAATCTTGCGGACAAGCTGCTCAGACAAATATTCATCACTGTAGTATAATTCACCTGTGGAATACGATCGAGTTTGCAGGGGCCATTACATCATCCCTGTGGAATGTTTCGATGGCTTGTGGAGTCCATATCTCAACAAATTAATTTTTTTTTCTTAGGTATAAAGAAATTACACCCATCTAATATGATCCTCATTCTTGTTAGGTAAATATAGCTTATAAACTGACCACTCATTGTATAAGTTACACCTATGTAACATTATTCTCATTCCTGTTAAGTAGGTAGGTATAGTATATAAACTGACCACTAACTGTATATAAATATAGATATTTATAAGTATGAATTCAGATTTTTGGGAGAAAGGAAAATTGAACTGGTCACCTGCATCCTTGAAGGCAGCGATTAAAAGTAATAATAACGAATAAGCATTCATGTCTTATTCGTTATTATCTAAATTTGCATAATACTGCTATTATTAACGAATAGAATACATGAATACCCAAATGTTATGTTACCATAACAACATTGTATTCAGAATAGAAGCATATTAATAGACTATATAATAGGCCTCTGAAGTAGACTGTTGTTATTATTGTCCGATTGTTCGATCGATCTAGTGCCACTCAGTGTTTAGTTTCGGTCCGAAGATCACTTATTTTATATACCGCTTTTCATTCTATCTAATTCAGGCTTCTGGTGAAATTGCTCATGAAATGAGTAATAAAATGCTTCATCTTCATATTAGAAAAGAAAAAAAAATAATTACAGGAAATTATTCGGCATATTCGATTACCGAAATAATGAGGAAAAGACGATTAATCATTAACTGCGCAGTGAAAGGTTAATGCTAAAAAAATAAAATGGTCGGAAAATTCTTATCTTTGTATGTATGCAAGAGATTTCTTGAATTCAAATGATAGCACAACAATTATGTGTTTTATTTTTCGTAATAAGCTGAGATGCCCAATTTATGCATCTGTTAGCCTAGTAAAAAAAAAGAAAAAAAAAGAAAGAAAAAGAAAAAAAAAAGAAAAGAGCTCGCTTGGTAAATCTAGATAGGCAGATTCCTGTTAAGTCCATTTACGCAACATTTCGCATACTTCATTGTTATTATTAAAATTAATCATTATATAAGTGAAATTAATCGTTAGACCGCTAGGATTACAGTTGCAGCCTACTGTGAGTGGCTGCAACTGCAATCCTAGCGGCATTTATTGTAAATAGCATTGTGGCAGGAAATTAGGGTTGCGCCAAGCAGTGATATTTCATAAGGATTCATCCATAAATTACGTAATACAATGTTTCAGTTCATTCTCTCTCTCTCTCCCTTCTTTCCTTTTGAATCGCATAAAATTCTCATATGTAACAAAGAGAAAAGAGTGAGCTAAATACTGAGGAAATATTTGCGGTGTTAATGTGCTGCTACATAGTATTGCTCGAATTTCAGAGGTCAGCAATTAAAAACAGTCATTTTTTTTTTTTGTCAATTTAATTTTTCCAAAGGGACCTTTACATCCATAAGTTTGGGAAGCACTGGTCTAAGGAATAAATGCATGAGGTTGTTAATCAGCTGATTAACAACCTCTACATTACGACCGACCTTCTAGTACTTGGCTCACATATGAGGTGGTTTGTATGAGATCACTTTCTGTGGGTGCGTGCTTGTGTTTAGTAGTAGTAGTAAAAATAAGCGAGAAATTAATAGTCTAAGGCAGTGCTTCCCAAACTGTGGCCATCGTTCGGGCCGTTAGTTTTGTTGAGGGGGGGAGGGTGAAATAATGAAACAAATTTAAAATGTATTAAGACTAAGTAGATATTTTTTATCTTAAAATAAACTTGTTTAATTTTTATTATTTCTTTTTTGTTATATTTAATGAAAAATTAACACATTGGTGGGGGTTCACAAATTATGCTCCCTGCATATTTCGGCGCTTAATGAATATTAGTAAATATATGCTTATTGATATAAGTTTCATTTCAAAGATATTGATAAGAAGCACAAAAAAGCTTACAAATGCAAAATCTTGTGCTCATTTAACACGGCCAAGTTTTTCGCGCTTTAAATTAATGTTTCATTGCTAGTGTTATAATAAATATTATAACAATATATGTCTGTATTACGATTTTTTTTTTCGATGGGGCCATGAAATATTTTAATTTTTCCAAAGGGGCCTTTACATCCATAAGTTTGGGAAGCACTGGTCTAAGGAATAAATGAGTGAAGTATTTTACTTTTTTTATTCTTTCTTTGCAACTCTCTCTTCCATTTTGGTCCACATGTGCAGAAATTATCATGAGACCTTAGAAACAACTATATTCCAGCTTTGGACGAAACCGATAAAACATTGAGAGCCGTAAATGTTCCTGTGGTCTAGCCAACTTAGGTCAGACAAACCGAAGTCTGGTCTCTCTAATCATATGTCCACGACAAATCACACTATTGATTGGGAAGCAGTCACCATGCCGTTTTTAGAATAAAACTTTTTTTTTTTTTTTGGTTGACAGAGTAAGGTAACTACTGCCATCATTCATTCATTCATGTGGCCATCTTAACAGAAACCAAGGCCTCATCTTGAATAACATCTGGAAATCGCTAATTAGATCTTTGACAGATCAGAATCTAACTTCTCCAACAATCACCCGAAGAGACTGCAGGCGCGTGCTACGCATTAATGCGTTCTTATTTCATTGGGTTGATTGTTTCTGTTCTAATGATTTGTTTGTGTTTTAACATCAGTTACTTTCATCATTTCTCCTATTATAGCCTCGAAGAAGCCACCAGAATATAAGGGTGCGAAATAGTTGATATATATTTTAGTAGTGTAACATTTAACGACTATTAAATGTTAATTAATTAATTAATGAAATCACTTTTATCATAAAGTTTGGTAGAAGAATTTTTCGGCTTCATCAAGTATATATATATATATAAATTATTTTACCTTGGGTATAATAAATGTTAAAGATGCCAAGCTATTTTAATCTTGGTTTTACTCCATTTCCCAAGTAAGCAAACAGAAAAATAAGTCAAGTTTGCGCCTGCACCTATTGCAAGTCTAGCTGATCCTCAAAGTAGTGCAAGTCAAGGCAACTCATGGTAAAAGTAGAATAAGCTCTGATCACTATTCTTAATATTTACCCTTAATATATATATATGTTAGGGTTACCAAGTAATTTTATAAGCTTGGTTATTTTACTCCTAATCCGAAGTAAGCAAACAGTTAAGTTTGCGCCTGAACGTAGTCGAAGTCTAAAGGTGGTGCAACACCAGGGCAACTCATTGTAAAGGTGGGTAAAGCTCTGATCACTATTCTTAGTATTTTCCATAATGTAAAGCACATCTCACTAAGAGATGTATACTGTTATACATTATGAGTGTGGGGGGTCACTACCCAGACCGGTTTCAACCTTTTTTGAGGTCTCCTTGTAGTAACTTGTATAGGTAAAGTTGATAAGGCTCTGTATTACTAAAACCTTGGTATTTAGGGTATAGCTACTCACTGAGGAGACTTCAAAAAAGGTTGAAACCGGTCTGGGTAGTGACCCCCCACACTCATAATGTATAACAGTATACATCTCCTAGTGAGATGTGCTTTACATTATGGAAAATACAAAGAATACTGATCAGAGCTTTACCCACCTTTACAATGCGTTGCCCGGTGTTGCACCACCTTTAGACTTGAACTACGTTCAGGCGCAAACTTAACTGTTTTACTTACTTGGAATTAGGAGTAAAATATCCACGTTTATAAAATTACTTGGTAACCCTAATATACATTACCCAAGGTAAAAAAACTTATTTACACATATATATTTACACACACACACACACACACACACACACACGCTCGCATATATATATATATATATATATATATATATATATATATATATATATATATATATATATATATATATATATATATATATTATATATATATATATACGGGAATAAAAAGGCGTTAGCTGATTTTTTTTTTTTTTATATATATATATATATATATTATATATATATATATATATATATATATATATATATATATATATATATATATATATATATATATATATATATATATATATATATATATATAATTATAGTTATATATATAATATAATTATATATATATAACAAAGATCTCTATTTAAGTTTTGTCGATTTGGAAAAGGCATATGACAAGGTGCCAAGAGAGAAGCTATTCAATACGCTGCAGTTATATGGTGTCAATCGGGCATTATATCAAGCAATACTTAGTCTTTATTTGAGTTGTGAGTCAGCAGTTAGAATTGAAGGAAGTACAGGAAGATGGTTTAATGTTAAATCTGGTGTGAGACAAGGATGTACATTATCCCCTCTGTTATTCATTATCTATATGGATCACATTATGAAGGAATGTGGTATTAAACCTGATATCAAAATTGGAGATGTTAATGTCAGCTCTTTGCTTTATGCGGATGATGTTATACTTCTAAATAAATCCGCTACAAGTCTGCAAGATTCTCTGACTAAATTGAATAGCTGTTGTAATAGATATAGTATGAAGGTCAGCAATAAAAAGACAAAGACAATGAAAATAGGCAGAATCATTGAAAATGTCAACTGTGTTGTGAATGGAGAACCTGTGGAACAAGTAAAACATTTCAGCTACTTAGGCACAATTTTTACTGAAGATGGTAAATTAAATATAGAAATAGACAACAGAATCAGCAAAGCTGGTATCGTGGGAAGTCAATTGAATAAATTCATATGGAATAAGAAAGAAATTAGTCGGAACACTAAATTAGCTGTATACAAGACTGTGTTCAAACCAGTTTTAACTTATGGATCTGAGAGCTGGGTCAGAAGTAAAACACTTGACCAAAGACTAGAGACCGCAGATATGAGAGTCCTGAGAAAGATTAGAGGCGTGAACAGATGGCATCAATGGCAATATCATATTAAAAATGAGGATATTAGGAAAGAACTTGACATTGTCAGCATCCAGGAATGCGTTAGCAGAGCTAATCTCAGATGGTATGGTCACTTAAATAGAATGGGAGAGGAAAGATTAGCAAAACAAGTGTTCTCTGCCAGGTTGGCAGGAAAACGACCCAGAGGAAGACCAAGATATAGGTGGATTGATACGGTACAAAGTGCCTTAGACGATAGAAATATAAGATCTGATAATGTTGGAGTCTTGACAAGTAACAGACTGATTTGGAGGAAAATTGTAGATAGGAAGTTAGTAATGATGTAATTTTTTCATGTAGTACTGTCATATCCTGTATACCCCTTGAGGGTACATGGCAGGAAGATGATGATGATGATGATGATATATATAATTATTATTGCATTTTTATCGACGTATGAAAGTTTTAAGAGTGCATAATGCATTAGGTTCATCTTAATTGGTCAAGTGCAATTAATTGTAGGATAACTTTGAATACTTTAATTTATCCATTAATATAATTTTAAATATGGAAAGCAAAAAGGTCAAATGAACAATAGCTTATGCTTCTCGCGCGCCATTTATGTGAGATGCACAAAGAATTTGCGCTTCGTGGTGAGATTAGATTACCATTGGCAAATACTAGAATGAGAACAAGAATAATTTGAATTTTGATACGATTTTTAAATATACAGTCATATAATACGTACAGAAATCAGAAAAATTAATCACTTGGGAAATTATTATTTTTCCGGATTGAACCAAAGAAAGGCTGAAATAACTTCTTTTTCTTATTTATTACACACAAGTCCAACCTCATTCGACTGTAATCATACAATCCGCGAAAGCTCTGACAGAAAACGGGACATTCAGTAGATCATCAACCAACACTGTTACCCATTGTAAATATAGGCAAAAGAGTTATAAATTATTTATAGAAAATTATATATTACAAACTTGTCTATATCGGTGTCCTAAATACGTCGGTTAGCACTTCACGTACACAAAACAGATGAAACTCAGAAAAGAAAAAAAGAAACTCATGACAAATGATAACGTTCAATTGGATTGCTTCACACAACAACCAATAACCGCCACTAACGATTTCTAGGTGCTGTTGTCTGAGCGCACACCCTACCTCGCCTTCTGGGCCGTTTAGAACCACTAGCACGATAAGAATTTGACAAGCTGCGCCATCTGCACGTCGGTTCAAACGGCTCAAAGGTGAACGTATTTGTGACCGCACACTCGGACTGTTAACGCGAATGTGATGCAATGTTTACACGTCGAAAAGTGTCTTCTTCATTAAGCATTAGTATATTGTGTTTAATTTTAGAAATCGCACGAAGCCAGGAAACAATTAGGAGAGTCTTTAACCAGAATAAATTCAAACATATGATATCGGTGATATTGCTATTCCGTGGGTGTCCACCGCACACCTTGCACACCCGGAATATTCGCCTCTGATATATTTTGTACGAATTTCAGAGTAATACCTCTGAAATTCGTACAAAATCACGTGTGACAGCGGGAAACAATACGATGGCCAAACTGAAAAATCCATCCTCCTACGTCTGGAAGAACACACCAGAGAGACATTGCATATAAAAGCACTAGAGCAAGTGCCCTGTCAAGCCATGTACTGTTTTCAGTAAACACAAATGATGAAGGCCGTCAACATGAGATAAACTGGACAACGACTTCAAAACCTTCATATATGCCGTGACGAGGTGGAGCGCCGCATAATCGAGTCTAAGGAAATTGTTATGGACCCTCATCACATAAATAATAATAACCTTAGTTATAATCTCCCGGACTCTTTCAGTTCTGCTATCCGATATTGGCACACTCGTGAAGTCAGACGCACGCAAATGCCCAACAATAGAACTTCAACACGGACTGTAGCTACAGTTCAAAGCTAACTGAATTTTATAATAGTCGTTTTTATAGTGATACAATGTTTCTTATAGTGTTTTTTATTTGTTTCTATGTTCCCACGCCTGAAGAAGTCGGACAATCCGATGAAACATGTTACGTTTTGAATAAATTTAATTGTTTTCTTCCAGTTCTCGGATCTAAGTCAGTATATATAAATATGTACATATCCCAATTTCGAGTTAATCTTACAGATCGTTATATATATATGTGTGTGTGTGTGTGTGTGTGTGTGTGTGTGTGTGTGTGTGTGTGTGTGTGTGTGTGTGTGTGTGTGTGTGTGTGTGTGTGTGTGTGTGTGTGTGTGTGTGTGTGTGTGTGTGTGTGTGTGTGTGTGTGTGTGTGTGTGTGTGTGTGTGTGTGTGTGTGTGTGTGTGTGTGTGTGTGTGTGTGTGTGTGTGTGTGTGTGTATTCTTGATCTTCTACTCGGTTGTAAAGATACATTTTAAAGAATAACTTTTAAATGACTTTGAACTCAAATAAAATATTAAATTTTAATGATAATGATTCAACTAGTTTCAGCCTTTTCCAGCCTTCTTCAAGTATCCACTAAAGGTAAAACACAGTAATAAAAAATTGAAGTTACAAAAAACTGAGAATTACAGGCAAAAAATGCAATACATAATTGACACAAAAACGTTGTATTTTTCAAGTCGTTCTATCTAACGTGCAATTGTTTGTTGCATGCGTGCTTGCAGGTTCTTGTAAGAGCCAGTATTGAACAACTGCAGTATGGCTATCAGGGATGTTATAACTCAAATTGCTGTTCAAATGTTCAGAATTAAGGAGGATTTCTCTGGACTCCACGATTTTCCTTTCAAACTCATCACTACAGCGAAAAATGTTTTCGGATTTATCCCAGCAAACTGAGTGATTCTGTAGATCGTCATGAGGGTTATTAGAGAAAAGAACATGACTGGATAGTGCAGATGCATGTGATCGTTTATAGGAGATGTCTCTCTTATGCTCCTCAATACGCAGTTCAACAGATTTGTTAGTCTGTCCAAAATAAGGAATATTACAGTCGCACCATAACTTGTAAACACCTGGATATTTCAGGTTATGATGAATAGGCTTCGGATGGCTTATAAGAGAATGGACTTTAGGGAGTGTAGTGAAAAACGTCCTGATGTTGTATTTTTTAAGGACTTTAGCCAATTTATTGGAAACTGAACTAATGTAAGGTATTGAGATGCTACCTTTAAAATCAGTAGTTTCCGTAGTACGCTGCCTAAGGAGGATCCAGAAGAAATTTCTTAATTGTTTTTTCAGACTATCCATTTTGTTTAAAGATAAAAGAGAGTTGTTCAATTTCTTTCTGGAGTTCATCTGGTTCATTTAAAATAGCTCGTGCTCTGTGTCCTAAGGTAGAAATAGTTCCGAGCTTTTGTGGTGGAAAGTGATGAGATTGACAATGCAGATATCTGTTAGTATGAGTTGGTTTTTCGGTATATAGAAATTTTAAATCTATCAGAGCACCGTGTAAGAATTACATCCAGGAAAGGAAGGCAGTTATTTCGTTCTAGTTCGGTAGTGAATTTTATATTAAGATGCTGGTTGTTAAGATGTTGAAGAAAATCCATAAGAGATGTGCGTCCGTGACTCCATATAATGAAAATGTCGTCAACATAACGTCTCCAAAGTTTCGGCTTAAATGAGAAGGATGATATGGCTTTTGTTTCAAAATCTTCCAGGAAAATGTTTGCTAGAACTGGGGATAAAGGGTGCCCATTGCTAGGCCTTGGTTTTGTTTGTAAATGGAGTCCCTATATCTGAAGTAGCCAGATTGAATATACAATGCTTTAATTTAATAAAGCAAATATCTTTTTAGACAATTTGTCCTTAAGTAATGTTAATACTTCCTCAGTAGGGACGTTAGTAATTAATGAGATAATGTCAAAACTTGCTATGATATCATTTTCACTGATTGAAATATTTTTGATATGAGAAACGAAGTCTGTGGTGTTTTTGATGAACGATGAAGATTTATTGGAGAAACACTTGAGGTATTCTGCAAGATGTTCAAATGTTCAGGATTAAGGAGGATTTCTCTGGACTCCACGATTCTCAGATTAAAGCATTGTATTCAATTCGGCTACTTCAGATATAGGGACTCCATTTACAAACAAAACCAAGGCCTAGCAATGGGCAACCCTTTATCCCCAGTTCTTAGTTCTGTTTTAAGTTGTTTTTGTATGTGACTTTTTTCCCCATTGTTAATGCTTTCATTTTTGTTTATTTCATGTATTTTTGTTTGTTTCTTATTTTTATTTTCTTTAATCTTTTTAAACTTCAGTGCATATTTACGTTGTTAAGTTTATTTTTATTTTACTCACTAACAACATGCTATCAATATATGTATCTACTCAGAGAAGGATCTAATGGATTTGAATTACTCCCTTTAAGATGAGTATATACCATGTAGCGAAAGACCAGCACGCTAAAATAATGATTTCTCATTATCATTTTTGCGAAGTTTATGTCGTAATGATTTTTGTTATAAGTTAATAGCACATAAATAGGTAAAAATATAAAAACGTTTACTTTTAAAAACTTGTAACCCCCCCCCCCTCTCTTACAAAAATCGAACCTACGGACACATATAATTATGTACTATAAAATTTAGATTATTGTTTTGTTCTCTATTAAAGTATCTCTGCTACAACTCTAATGAATTAAAAAAACCAAAAATCCCCATAATACTGGAAGAATGGTTAAAATTTCTGGTCGTACGCATTACGCACTGCAGTTCACATCATTTCAGATCATTTACTTTATGAAGATGATTTTCTCTATGAAGATCGAAATAGTTCTTATTCTGTTGCAAAAAGATAAAAATAAAAGATCAGGAAGGAAGGAAGAATGCAAACTTCATGGTCCTGATAAAGCTAGCGCAATATACTGCCGATTTCGGATGTATAGACCACATCCGTGAAATGAATACAATGCTGTTAGCATTATATGGCAAAAATTCTTCAATAGATTATTAGGATTTTAAAATAAAAATACACCGACATTTTGAATGCAAACCTTAGAATTTATTTATTGATTAGTTGCACTAAGAATTTCTCTAAGGGATGAGATCGTTTTGTAGATTTATTAGGTAATAATCATTTAGTTAATAATTTATTTTTCGATGTGTTTTTAAATATAAGTAATGATATGTTCGGTTTTCCCAATTTTGGGTGCATTTGTGTTTTACATGCTAGATTTTTTTTTTTTAATTCACGTTGGTTGTAGACCTAGGTAAATAAAAACCAAGTTCGTCAGTACCAAGTTGAACATTTTGTTGATTTTGGAGCAATGAAACTCCCTGTAGTTCGATGCCACACACACACACACACACACACACACACACACACACACACACACACACACACACACACACACACACACACACACACACACACACACACACACACACACACACACACACATTGATGCGTATTCAATTATACTATGTTCTACAAATAATCGAGGGTGGGGGAGGTGCTTATTTTGCTTTTCTTCTGTTTTTTACAGTTGATTCTTCTGACTGCAAAATAATCCACTCATACCCCTCATCAAAGATCGCACCTTCTTCAGCTGCTAACACTTTATGTCATCCATATATTGCAGAAACGAAGTATCATCTATAAAAGCTTAAGATCCTCAGAGATTTAAATGTAGCCAATACTTGACTATATTTAAAAGTACAATTTGGATTCTCTCTCTTCCACCTCGTTATGTTATCTTAGATTTAATAGGAAAGTTGCTTGACGAATATATAAGCCTGATACCTTCATGTTTAACAGGATGTGTTTTACCTCTGAAGAAGCTCTTCAGCTGAGGATAAGATAGCCGATCTCATACAGATAAAGCAGGATATTTCCTGCGAATCTCGAGATTTTCATCCAATATAACATGCAAACTGACCAGAGAATATGTGCATCTTACAAACATAACTGAAGCTGTGAGCTTATCTCATATCTTGTTGCTTTGATGTAAGCTGAGATGTAATCTAATGATACGATAAAGAAATATTAATTTTAAAAAATCATTAGCCACTGCCCACGTTACTATATGTTTCCGTGGTGGGTGGGACACACACACACACACACACACACACACACACACACACACACACACACACACACACACACACACACACACACACACACACACACACACACACACACACACTTCTAGAACTGATGCAGTTTACAAATGCAACACACAAGGCAAATCGTGACCTTCTTAAAGTTGTCTTTGTTAATCTAAATAGCTCAATCTTTTTCTTTAGATCCATACTCGCATGTTACAATATAAATAAGGTTTATGCATTGTGGAAAAATAAGGATCGTCCAATTTTTGTGTATTTTGAAAAGCGTTTCGCCCGAAAATCCGCTAAAATTGTGATTTTGACGTGAAATATTAGAAATTCTGTAGTATTTTTTTCTAAGTGGCACTCCGTACGTTTTGTAATATTATGAACTTTCTTAGAACAAACTCATATTTTAATTAATGAATAGAATTTTTATTAATTAATTATTTATTAAATGCAAAACTGAAAACAATTTAATAAATTCAAAATTGGAAAATCCGCTTAAAATTTTTGCGGTAGCCTCCTATCTCTGTCCTGTTATAACAACAATTGTTGTAGCTACGTGTCTTGGAAGTTAAACAATTCATCAACATTCCACCCAAAAGGTAAACAAAATTCATTCTAAAAATGACAAATGATCTGTCATCAGTTAAAGGGCAAAATGATTAATAGGAAAGTAATCAACTCTTCTTTGAAGTGTTGATTACTTACTGTAAAGTTACATGAGTTAAAAAAATGAACTTATAAATGATGACATGAGGATTTAATATAAAACCAAAACGAATTTCTTATTTGTGAAAACGTTGATTGAAAATATGTAAAATATGTAAAATCATGTTCCGGCAGCTAGAATGGCTGGTTTTCTTAATTATATATATACATCGGAAAAACTAATATCCCAATCGGGTCTCTCTTTATGTTTGATCGTAAACTTCTCGATGTAAATGTACTGAGACATTGTTATATTGATCTGAAATCAACGTTCCCTCACACATTCAAATGTCCTCTGCAATTATGTTCTCCCAAGTATTTTTATTTTGAGTCACTGTTACGTAGCCTAATAAAACTACCTAGTTTGAAATCTCTTGCTGTATATTTCTAGGTCTGAGATATATTATTTAATATTTTATTATTTAGCAATATTCACTTGTTCTTTTTTCTAGCACGCATCACTGAATCTTGGTTTTTCTTATCAGTCTAAAAGTTTAATTTGTGCAGTCTAGGCTTCGTCAAAATCACTCAGTCACTTGTATAATACTTAGAAGATGCCCAGTGATTATAACATACTTTGACCTTTCGAGATGATTCGCGTTTCTATTCTTGTTCAGACGTCTACCCGAAAGTGAGAGAGCCAAGTGTTTCAAGTGGATCATCATAAAGCAACATGTAAAAGACAGTATAACGTATACATTTTACAAAAACTATTTTAAAAGGCTATCGTATTAAATGGTAATGGTTTTTACAACATTACATTATAAAATTTGAGAAGCCTAACCAAGAAAAATATGTTACTAGATAATCTATAACCAAGAGTTTAGTTAGTTAGAATCCTAAATGCTTGCAGATGTCGACTATTTGCTCTTTTTTTTTTATTAATTGAAAAACGCTTCTCAGGAGGGAAATTTTAAACCCCATTTATATCAATCAATCACTTATGTTGGTAGCATAAAAAATGTTTAAAGACCTGTGCTTTGTAAACAAATGTTTGTCATTACAATACTGTGAATGGCTTCTTAATTCTCTAGCATTCGTAATTTATTTTTTATGTGACTCCAACTTACGAAAGTTGGCAACCTATAGTACATTTGTACTGTGGGGTGGGCTAAGGATTTTTTCAACAGTGACAAACATCCATGTCGGGATTCGAGCTCGCAGCCTCTTGGGTGGAGAATAATACGTTAACCACTCGCATTCGGCCAACCAGGTCGGCTTTTATTGTTCTGAGATTTATTATTAAATTTGAAATTTTGTGTGTGTGTGTGTGTGTGTGTGTGTGTGTGTGTGTGTGTGTGTGTGTGTGTGTGTGTGTGTGTGTGTGTGTGTGTGTGTGTGTGTGTGTGTGTGTGTGTGTGTGTGTGTGTACATGCATGAGTGCCTGCGCGGTTTAACTGAGCCATTTCTTCCCAAAATGTTACTCAAAATGATATTTTGTAGAATTTATTCATTGTGCTGAACCGCATCATCTGTTCAATACTCGAAATATCGTTATCGAGCAAGATATCATCTAAGAGACGTCAGTGATATCTCTTTGGGCAATTGATAATACCATTATCAATTGTAATGTTAATGTAATTGTAAATACCATTATCATTAAACAACCCATGATGTATATAATCCATATAACTCATGTAGATAGGACAAAGTTTTCCTCCAATCCTGTCTGAGTCCCACATGCAGTATATTGATTGTATTTTGCATCATTTAAAGCTAACTTGGTTTATGAGAAGTCTTATTGCGTGCTTTTCTAAATGCGTAATCTTCTGTTCATTTGTCTTTAGGAGCACATATAAAAAATCCTTACTGGCTGGATGGATTTTATTGATTTGATATTTAGAATCTTTATTAAATGTTACTGTGTCATATCATTTTGATTTAAATCTCAGTAGCAAAATAATACAAAATTATTTTGTTACAAACTTTCTAGACTACATTTATCAAAACTCTTAAAGTCTGCTTGCCCTGATTACTAATGACGTCATTTATGGTTAGCTCCGGTAATTTCTGCTTTTTCTTGGTGACGTCATTTATGGTTAGCTCCGATAATTTCTGCTTTTTCTTGGTGACGTCACACAATCGCTCCGTTTATTAATTATTTCGCGGTGCTTCATGAATTCTATTTTCACTCTACCTGCGGAAAACGGTGAAGGAGAAGATCTCTTAAAAAATCATTCATTTGCCATTGTGCTCGTGTGATCCACCGATATTGCTTCGTGTTGTGATCATTCACTCCATAAATAAAAATTCCAATATGTTAATTTCCAATTAAGGAAATGAACTTGTTGAGACTGCACAGCCTCTTTTGTTAGTTGATTAAATCAATCCAACATGCGAATGGATCGCTTTTTTTATAAACTAATTATTCATTATTAGATAAGCACTGATTTATTAAAATATCTGAAGTTCAACTAAAGATTTAATGCAACTCGGCTTATTCTGTAAAAATTTTGATGTTATTGGATTAATAAATGTACATCGTAAGAGAGACAATTTATTCGGCATAATGTAAAAATATAGGTATATTAAAAAGAAAAGTATGTAAGAGTCGAAGCCTACTTTCTTCATACTTGTTTTACAGATAAAATATTAGGTAATAGAGTAGTGGTGTCGTAGTCAAGGCACAGACTTTCAGAATTGGAACTCCACAAATTATTGCTTCGCCTTTTCGTGAAGTAATACGGGGCTTAAGGGATACTGTAAAGTTTCTGCGACATTTGGTGTTCAAATGGGGATTTTTAAACATGTAAAGAACATTGCTGGCTTTTTATAATAAGAAAAGCTAAAAATCAAGGGTAAAAGTTTTTATTTTATTTAAATGTTAGTGACATTCACTAACATTTAACGCTTTAACATTTAACAGTTTACGCTATAGAACAAGAGAATGATACATATTGTGAAGTCATTTGGTGTATCCAAATATCATTTTAGATATAGGGCTGTGGAATTTAATACAGTTAAGATTTAGAAAATGTTCAGATATTAGTGTTTCATGCAGTTGAATCAAATTGTGAACAATACTAAGCAGTGAAATAACTTTTGTATTTTTTTAATGTCAGTGATTTCATTCAGGACAATTTTTTAAATGAAAACCTTTTATATATATATATATATATATATATATATATATATATATATATATATATATATATATATATATATATATATATATATATATATATATATATATATATATATATATATATATATATATATATATTAACTCATGTAACTAAACTCCCACACAAACCGCTGGTTCGAATCCCGGCTTGAGCATGGATGTTTCTGATTGTCTTTAGGCGGGAGATGAATTTCATCACCCAGTGTGTGTGACAACTAATTTGTTTATTGGAGGTCTGAAGTGGCTTGAAAAACTACCATGTTTGGTCTCTAGAGCAAGGTTCTCCGACTATGTAAAAATAAATAACAGCATATATATTAATAAAAATATAAAAAAAAATGCTTAGCCCATCCACGAAACGAATGTGCTATTTAATTTACAAAACCTTTCGTGGGTGAGAGCTACATATAAAAGAATAATAATGAATAAAAATTAAATGAAACATTCAAGCAATCTATAAAGTGGCAAAGAGGCTGCTTAGTTCTACTTCCAAACGTTTTGCGTCCGAGTCTTATAATTATATCACAAATGTTCCTTGGAAATGAAAGAGAAAAAAATGAACAACATAGGAAATATTTTTGATTAAAAAATCTATAAATAAAATATATATCTCTTTTTCAGCTGGTCCTTCCTTCACATGCCCATTCGACTTTATATTTCACTGTCATAATTTGTAATTTCATTATTTTTTCTCCCTATTCGTTTGTTTTGTGTATTCACACATACATTCATCATTGTGAAAATATCCATACTAAACAATACGCAACAACTGAGCGTGTTTTCAGGAGTGCAGACATGCTTAATGTTTTAATGAGGTAATGGGGACATTGCATACATTTTTTTTTCACTTTCTCAGATAAGGTTAAGTGAGACCAACTGAAACAGGTATCTGAGAAAGCGAAAATCTAAAAGATTTTCTAAAATCTAAAAGACCAACTGAAACAGGTATCTGAGAAAGCGAAAATCTAAAAGATTTTAGTATCTATCTAAAATCTAAAAGATTTTAGTATCGTCTACCTACGAAAAGTTGCAAATATTATTATTTATTTTTTTACAAAAACGCTGTTCTAGACACTAAACGTGGAATTTTTTTTCAAGTCGCCAGTAAGTTGAGAAGTGGTTTCACACCGATCGATGAAATTCATCTCCCATTATAAACAATTATAATCATCCATCTTCTCGGTGGGATTCGGATTTACCGCTTGTTGGTTCGAGAGTGGATATGTTAACAACTAAGTTAATAGAAGAAATAAATTGTATCGTATAAATTAAAATAAACGCGATCACACAAATAGCATTAAAATCGTAATACTGAACATTCAGTTAGGTATTGAAGGTGATCGCATCTCGCTGTGACGTTGCCAGTCCTGTAGAGCGTAATAAATTAGGCTGTGTCACAATTCTAATTTTAATGTACTCGAGACAGTAATACCTAGTTTCAGTAAAATGTACTTGTAACATTAGAATGTCAAAGTTGGCAAAAAGCTTTTAATGCTGTTTGTGGCTAAACTTTAGTGTCGAGAGAAGTCGACTGTTAGTTGAAAAGTGAAACCTGAAATCATTAATGAGATATAACTTTTCAAAGTCGTTATAAATTAAACTTACAAGGTAAAGAGGATTTTACTATTAGAAATATTAGAAGTGAATTTTGTTTTGTTGTTGACTGGATAAAGAATCAAAACAACAATCAAGTATCATAGTTTACTAAGCAGTACTTCACTTGAACATTTCAAACTGATTAAAAGGACACATGAACATATCGCATTAAATTTCTGTTAATGTTCCTGATCAGTTTCATGGATCTTATACCCTAAAACTTGAAATGATTAAAAGAAATAAGGAAAGAAATAATAATGCTGCTTCATAATTTCTCTTTATAAAATTTCTTCAATCTATATTACTACCAACAGATAATATTAGATTTCTTTGACTCGCTTTTAGGAAGCATTACGTCTATAACATAGGTTTAGTATCTATGCTGACATATTTTGTGCGTGTGTCTGTGTGATTATCTAACCCATCGTCACTAAAATGAAAATAAATTTTAAAATTTAGCACGGAAACTTATTATGGAAATTGAATAAATATCCAGAAGTAATGGTTTTCTTAGTGTATATTTATACAAAAAGAACGCAATTTTATAATTTATGTAGTACCGTAAATAGGAATCTAGATTTTAATGGGTGTTATTTGAATACTCGTCGAATAATAAGACTCATTTCGCTAACTTTGTTAAAGTTGTTTATTTATTAATGTTCGATACCTAATATGTGACTATGCAACTTTACTTAGGTCAGTAAAGGTTTCATATATTGCGATAATACTCTGTTTCATTTACTTATTGATTTTATTATTATTATTATTATTCACACAGCCGATAAGTTCTTAGGCGTTATTTATCGAAAATAATAGTACCGTTTGTGTTCAGTATGCAAAAATGTTTGTTTTGATTATTTACATTACTTCACAACAGGTAAGTCTATTAGGGTTATATATTTTATGTTTGTAAATTGCGTATGGTTTGAATGGGCTCTCGCGTACTGCGAACAGCAATCGAATCCAGGTCTTTATGATCAAAGGATGTCGTCGTGGCGGAGCTACACACACATCTCTCTCTCTCTCTCTCTCTCTCTCTCTCTGTGCCGTGTGTGTGTGTGTGTGTGTGTGTGTGTGTGTGTGTGTGTGTGTGTGTGTGTGTGTGTGTGTGTGTGTGTGTGTGTGTGTGTGTGTGTGTGTGCGTGCGTGCGTGCGTGCTCGCCTTGCTAAATTGTACGAAGATCGAAGAAGGCTACTATCTCTCAACGATGCAGAACGGTTTATATTGAGCCATTTGTTCGATAATTAAATCAAACGCTTTTGAATTGTACCTTAATTTAGTATTCGACAAACAATGGCTCCATCAAGATGGTGGGTGGTTTGCTTCTCTACATAATGCTCAAATAAATAATAATCCACGAAATTGCCTCTCTCTCTCTCTCTCTCTCTCTAGGAATACAGGCATCCCATATCTTTTTATTCTTCAGGTCTTACGTCACTTGACATTTGCTTGTGAAGTATGTATGCTGAGGAAACAAGGGTAATCGTGTCTGCTATCTTCAAACCTTTGTAGAGTTAATGTCAAGCACATCCTTAGAACTCTTACCGAAGTATTACTTCAATGTATGACTGGCAGTTTTCATCAGAGAATTAAACGTCACTGGCAATACACGGAGCATATTGATCGGTAGTAATAAATTGTTTCTTTAATTAGATGAAATTTACCAAATCAGTAGATACCTCTCATCGTCTCCTTGTCCATATACGTCTTTCAATATGCACATAATAGAGCCACCCTAGCTGGACGGATTTCAATAAAGTGTGGAATGTTTACTGAAATTTATCAAGCCATTTCAGTTTAATAAAATTAAGTAATCACCTTAACATAATTCTAAACCAAATTAAAACCAGAGTTAGCACGGAATATACCTTGTTTTTTTCTGTCATCAGATCACTTCCATACTTTAGTTTACCTTTGCTAATGCGCATATTTTATGGTGAAAATTTTTAATCTTTTGAAACAGCTTTTCCTCGACAATAGTCTAAGTATGGATCATTTGTTTCCGCGTCATTTATGCGTGTGTGCATGTGTGTGTGTAAGAGAGAGAGAATACTTTATTCAATTTCCTTATTATTGTTCAATAAAGAGGAAAATAACCAGCTTATTTGATATATATATATATATATATATATATATATTCCTCTCCTCCCCTTCACTCAGAACTACTCTCTCTCTCTCTCTCTCTCTCTCTCTCTATATATATATATATATATATATATATATATATATATATATACATATAGCTAGAGGAAATGATGTTGATATGTTGATATGCTGCTTTTTGTGTTCGTGATTCAAAGCAACAAAGATATTAGCAGAGCGACCAGACGCCACCAGGCTTAACTATTAGCCTTCGTAACAGCGTCCAACTGCTGCAATCTATCGATCCCGAAGCAATTTATCAGAAATAATGCTCTCAAACAGCACGTAGAAGTGCACTGATAATAATCAGAAACATCGAATACCGGCAATGACGTTACTATCTTATTTTAAAGAATCCTCGTATCTTCCTGAGCGTGATCACAGAAATATTTAGGAAGTGGAGTATTTTATTAAGTTACAAACACAAGTGAACTCAAAATTAATTTCCTTTATAGCTAGCTGGTTTCGCTTTATACTCGCAGCCTTATCATGGAATGGAAATGCACCACAGTTAAAAATGAAAAAAATAAAACATCTCATTATGTTTTATTTTCTTCATTTTTAACTTAGAAGCATAAAATGTAAACTAAGAAAATGAGCTAAAAACTTTTCCCAAAAGTTTAGAAGATATTAATATAAGTACTGTATAAATTATCTCTAATTTCTTAATATTGCATATGCACAAATTTCATAACAGTCATAAATTAGCAATGCATAGATAAATAAATAAATAAGAAAAAAATTAGTTGTTGGAATTATGCTGAGTTTCCTTCATGAGAACTATTCGAAAGCGGGGGAAAAATGAATTCACTATCTTTATATCTCGATGGGTGGCAGGCCGGTGCAGATTAAAATACTAAAAAATTCATTGCTGCAGGTAGTTGACAAAGTGAAATATGTTTGGAATGCAAAATTTGAAAGTGTTGGCTTGTGCAATATAAGCAGAACGATCACTGCAGTAAAGATTGCCACCAGCGCAAAATATTCTGTTGTAGTTCTGCGAATTCGAAGTAAAAGTTTTGTTATACTCAAGACGCTGTCGGTATGGAGAAGCAGGTAGCAGTTTGAGATTGGAACTATCGAAATAGTGAAGGCGAGCAATTCACAAGAATTCTCTCTCTCTCTCTCTCTCTCTCTGCGTAGGCTGATCAGACATTCAGACTGGAGGGCTAAGTTAGAACTTGTGCGAGCCACTGCTGTATCTCCACCCCCCCCCCTACCCCGCCTTCAGGATATCTGATATAGTTGACATAATACGTAACCAAAATGCCTGTTAGTATATCCCGCGGAAAATTACAGATGTTTTTACCTATGCTAGTTACCTTGACATTTACGGAAAAGTTCAAAATTTGTGAACTGCGATATCTGTACATTTGCAATACTGAGCAGCAAAATTTATTCGACAGCTATTTAGACTCCTTAATATTACTATACTAATTTAAAAAAATGAAAGGTTACGTAGATTTGATTGCGTAAATCTGCAGAAAAGATCTCTGCAGAAAAATACCTAATTTCAAAATTCTGCTTTACAGAAAAAAACTTTTAGTTTGGAAGGGAGAGAGAGAGAGAGAGAGGAGTAACACTACCGTCCGTAGCGAGTGCTAGTCTGTGTGTGTGTGTGTGTGTGTGAGAGAGAGAGAGAGAGAGAGAGAAAGAGCCTTCCTATTACCATGCTCCACCAGCTGAATAGCACTGCCGTTGTATCAGTTGTTCGTACAAGTATGCAAACGCATGAGTAGCATCTTTTAAAAATAGACCAAAATCAAAGAAGTCTTCGAATTTTCCATAGTGTTCAATGTGGAAGATAGAAAAGCAAAGACCGCAAACTTATTATTTTCTGATATTCTGATATTCGATGCAGACAAATCAGCCAGGAAAAAATACGCAAACTAAATAATTCGAATGTGCACAATATTGGCGACATGTTAGGAAAATGTGAAAATTTTTAAATACTTCTTTTCGCCAGTCCGATTAGCCCAAGGGAAAGATTAACTGGCTTTTGGTTCGAATCCCGCTGTGGCATGGATGTGAAGATGATTTGCGTCGCTTAATGAGAGATTATCACCCTGCTGATGGGAGATCTCAAGTGGATCGAAAAGTTCCATGTTACGATTATTCAACTGGATTATTCAACCATGAGCCTACCTGGAACGATATATCATGAGCTGCAGATTACCTGCTTTTCTTGGGCGAGATTCATATTAAAAAAAAAAAAAAATTTCATCTATGTGAGGATTAGAAAATATACTCTTAATACTAATTATAAAAAATATGGGATGTAATATCCCTTAACTTAAATAAATACTCTTAATAAACAAATAAACACTGATTATTGCGAATTTGGATGCAATAGCTCGGATATATCGACCAGTTTGATCTTATTTCAGGAGTATTAAGTAGAATTGAATCAATAGAGGTCCATTTTAGTGAAATACTTGATATTTTTCACCTCTATTAATGCGTCATTCCATGCTGATAATATGCTAAGTGAAGAATACATTTCAAATTATTCTCATTAAGAATAGACCGAAATTTATTTTATGTGATGTTCATTTTGGAGAACAGTTTGTTTGTAATTTGTAACCACGTAAGGTCGTTCGTCCACGCCAGTCTACTTAACCGAAAGGATAGAGCACCTGCTCTCCAACAGGCTATAGGTACTGTGGTAGGTGTTTATGATAGTCTTTAGGTAGGAGACAACTCTCTGTCCACTGTCAGACAACCTTCCTCATTACTTAAGTGACTTGTAAATAAAGGTTCAAGTTTGTCTCCGCTAGCAGTGATGCTCGATTATCTAACCCTGATCTTACCAAGAGTACCCAAGAGTACTAAATGTAGGACAGATTTACAACATTTCGTTGGTGGATTCACTTAAAAAATGACTCCTACCAAATGCTAATATAATCTTTTTCCAATGAGCAGGAAACTGTGAAGTAAGCTATGAATGAGCTTTCTTCTGCTTGCTCCATCACATACTAAACTACATTATGAAATGAACATTAGGCTAAGCTTAAAACCAATTTATAGCTTCTTAGTATCGAGGATCTCATGACCGTAGTTTGTATGATTTGCAGCAAGGTTAACAGAATCCAGAAGCTTTTCAGATAATTCTTAGAAGACGGTTCTGTATTTCTGCTGCTGGTTCGAAGATATGATTCAATAATTTTTTTCCCTAGATAGTTAATTCATGAAAGTGATTAAACCCGACTTAAAACTCTCATAATATAAACTACCTTTACACTAGTTCAAAAATAACTTTTTTTTTTCTTGTATCCTACCAAATACCGATTTGTCTTTTGTGCCTTCAGTCGTAATTACAAAGACCTGCAGTGACCTTGTTTTTCACAAGCTTCACTAAAAAAATACTGGAATTGCTTCATAAAAAAAACTTGCTATAAACTGAAGAGATAGATTAGACAACTAATGTTAAGCGACATTCATATATTGTGTTTTGTCGACTGTATCTGATCCTGGGATTCCCCCCCCCCCCCTTCTTGCTTTGTAGATTTTTACTTTATTTGGAAAAAAAACTGAAATTTCCCGGAATATGTGGAAAAAGGTTTCTCGTTATCTGACTAAAATATGGTTTTAAAAAAGCGGGTGTGGCTGTGTCGGAGCACGGCCGTATTATATATGTGTTAGGAAGTGTAAATAAATGAAAACAAGTTTAATAATCGATTATAATTTTATTTATCATAGGTCTATGGTAAGAGAAGTAAGATACAAACGGTAGACAAGATACAGCCAAGTTTCTGGTGGAAGTCAAATCAATATAAGTGTTACCTAGCATGGTCGCCGTGGTCTGAACTCAAGTGAGATTCGATAAGTGAGAACTCGCGTTCCATAAAGTCCTGCAGTGATCGGTTTTGTGACACATCGACATTGAAGTCACCGGTAATGATGATGGGCGTATGCAGGTCTGGCTCGATACTGGGGGATTATTTTCTTTATGCTTTTCGAGTATTGCAGTAGGGATCGATAGATACAACATTCTATCGCTGACGATGAAGCGTTCGGATGAATGCACACAGCTCCCAGGACAAATTTAGATACACCGTTGATCGTTGAACCATCAGTGGGAGGCATATATCTCCCACTGATGGTTCTTCGACTCTAAGCTTATGACTGACATCAGTAGTAACGATACGTAGATAATCGGTGAAGCTGTTGAGGTTCCTGTATATGACGACTCCACCGGCGGTGCGTTTGGACGATGACGACGAAGTTGATGGTTGATTGCGTCGCCTTTCTATGGCTGTATTCTTACATGCTTTAGGTTCGAAACCAGATACATTCACAGGTGTGGCATCATCCATCCAGGTTTCACTGATGACCAAGGTCAGATCTGTTCATAATGGACTCAGTTTCGACATCTTGCGTACTCCACCAAACTCTGTGCGTTGATCGCTGAGACAAGTAAGACTCCCCGCCTTGAGTTTTCGCCGTTGTCATGATCATCATCTACGTTTAATATTTGGACCCCCTCTGTGATCGCAGCAGTCGACGATCGTCGACCACAGAAACTGTCAACTCGCTTAACCAGCGTCGGCAAGTGGTGTTTCTTCATTCTCTCGTATTCGTCGCGCATCTCTCTGACAGTGGGTACTGAATTTCCGTAATCGTGATAAAATTTATAATAGTCTCTCTCGTTATTCAAATACAGCCCGTCGATAGAAGTGACTCTGCTCATTTTGTTGATTTTGTTGAGACTTGTACTGAAAGACGACTCGATCGAAAGTGCCTCCTTGCGATTTGCGAATCGTTATGGCACAAGCGGGCTCGCCTACCTCCAGTGCTCTTCCATTGTCACCGATCTTCCGAAATCCACATCCATTTCGTTCAGTCCATCTTCCGAAGCGGTGGTATAGTCGCTTACGTCATTTACATCCAAGGATTCGTGCGCCGCCGCCGCCGAAGTACTGACACCATTAGCTTCGCGTTGCGTCGCTTCCAATTTCTTTCACTCCCGATACTTCCTTATTCGTTCCGACCCAGACATTGGGATATTATTGGAAAGCTGACGAGCCTCCCTTTGCCGTCGTATGCGTTTGGCATATTTCTGGCTGGCTTTCCGGCGAGTACAGTCGGACATTGTGAAATTTCAAAAATTTTGCAACTTTAATCCACATTTTCTTTACCAACACTGTATTGAAATTTAGGAATTATGAGTTAAATCGATAGATCTCGACGAGAGCTGTTGATTGACACTAAAACGAGCGTCGTACCGCGACAGAGTGCGAAGTTAAACTGAGTGGAAGTTTCCGAGGCGCGGCGGATCGTACACAAAATGCCTGAGACCCCACTGCCACCCGCGGGGAGCGGCGCGTTATCTGAAGGTCACTGACGAATCTTTATTCCCTCAGCTATCGAATGATATCAGTTTGATTTGACCACCTTTAATACCTTAGAAATTATTAAGCCAAACCTTAACCTTTAATACCTTAGAAATTATTAAGCCAAACCTTATTGAATGATTTCGTTACACTTAACTTTTCGTCCCGTACCCCCTAGTACTGTTCTGAATTTAAAGACGTATTCACGTCAAAAAACATCCCCGCACCTTGGACAGATTTTAAGATGGAAGCGTACGCACTCTTCTGATTATGAAATGGGAGTGTCATTTTTGGACGCATGAAAATTCATATATTTAAATATCTTGAAAAAGTTGGAATTTTTTTTAGTTGAGTACATAAACTGAAAAATAGCAATATGCAACTTGTTATTTCAAAGCAAAATTTACATTAGAATTGCGATATTTCTAAAAACTGGATAGCCAGTTTTTCTAGTCACCGCGCGCACGCGGGCGCGTGTGTGTGTGTGTGTGTGTGTGTGTGAAGAGAGAGAGAGAGAGAGAAACGCGCAGTTAACAGCTAACAATCGGAACTATCAAAAATCGAAAATTACGTGAACTCATCATATTACCATAGCAGTCGAAGTTTATATACAATCTTCTAGTAAGTGGCTGAAAATAAACGACAGCTAAAATTGAACCTCGAGGATTTACTTGTGGGCCAAGATTCGTCTAGGCCATAATGAGATGCGATGTCACACACACACACACACACACACACACACACACACACACACACACACACACACACACACACACACACACACACACATACACTAACAATGAATAAGAATTATTGAGTTTATGCCAGTGTATGCTGGGACTGGTTCATATTCTCTTATATTACTTTTAAAATGAATTTTCGTTATCAGATGATTTACTTTTAAGAAGTTCTAAAGTATATTCCACACACACACACACACACACACACACACACACACACACACACACACACACACACACACACACACACACACACACACACACACACACACACACACACACACACACATTCTTTGCGGAATGTTTTGCTTTCGAAATATATGCTCTGATGTTAGTCTTGAAACACTAAGAACCGTTTGGCAGAAATAAAGGAAAAGCATTTAATACAGTACGGATTTTATGACCCATAAAAGCAGTGCTGTATTATTTAAACGCTAATGTAATTAAAAAGATAGTTTGGAATTTTAATGTAAAACAAATGTCTGAATTAAAGAAATAAATCTTCGCATGATGGTGTGCCATTTAATAACGAAATAGAGTGTGGGCCCTGCGCAATATACGTTTTAATAATCATCCCAAATTAGTGATATCACACGCACCGAACTCTCGTTCCTTTAGTCGCTCACTTTTGATGTGAACAACGTTATTAGAAATTACAAGGCAGCTTATATTTTTATATATTATATATAACTCAGTCTTTTCGTGATTCCCTCTTTATGAAACTACTACAAAGAAACACGGAAACAGTCTTTGTAAACAGAAATCACATTATCAACGGCTTGTAATTTAAACGAACTTCATTAACTCTTAACTGTAAAGAATTTGAGCCCATTAGATGTTTTGAAAAATATGGTGAAAGATGAAAAGATGCCAAAAATGTAATGATTAAGAAATGCGCAAAACAGGATTTCCTTTATAAGTTATTTCACTTCTTCATTACAACCCTGCTTCAGTCTCTTCGGTAATGGAAGCCTAGGAATTTGGCTTTGTCTGTTTTAGTGAAACATGATATTCCAGATGTGCGGAGGGTGTAAATTCTACTAACGATTCTATTAGCAGTTATCTAAAGGACCTTAAAGAACGTGGTTTGCTTTTTATTATTCTGTAAAAGGCAGAAGTGAACTTAACACCACTAAGTGAAATAATGCTCCACACATGCACATTATACATTTTGATGGAATTGTTTATATTAGATACCTATCCTCTCATTTCTGGACCACGCTTGAAAAGGGTCATTTTAAGTCGTGCTTCTGGAGCATTAACTCGGAGTTAAACACCAAACACCACATAACCTGCATGTGCCGACAAGTAACAAATGATGATAGTTGAATTCAAAGAGTCATGTCAGGAAAACTAAATATTTGCAGTGATCGTTCGTGTAACCGTTAGCGACTCTAAGTGTCCGATAAAAAAACGAAAACTTCGAAAAAACGAAAAAATTTCTTTCTGCTAGCATTTTATGAAGTGTGAATATATATAAGACTCGGAGCAACTGTCAAAAATGTTTCATCTTCTAATTACTTTTTTTTTTTATTGCTTTAAAGTAAGTTAGCAGGTACAATAGATATTATGTTGTATTTCAAATTAATATACCTACAATCATATAATCATCTTCAGATGAATATGACTGTTTCTGAGATCCATATTGACTAGCTATTGCTTAAAATAATTGTTATTAACGGTGACACATTCCCCTGCATGGTTGACCGAGTGCATAGCTTTTTTTGCACTCTAAGCAATAAGCTGTGGATCTGTTGGCTCGAATCCCACTATGACATGAACGTTTGTGAATGTCTGTAGTGGACATTCGCAAAAATTCACATGTAAACAAATTTCCGTCTCGTGGTGTGGGACTACTTATACTGTTTATTGGAAGTCTGAAGGTAGCAGACCTCCAATAAACTGTATTTGGTTTGAGTAGGGCAAAAATCTTATTATGCCCACGCTACTAAACGTACGATAGATTTCCGACGTTTCGTGGGTGAGCTTCACCTAAACAAACAAATAAATTAAAAAAAAAAGACACGCTGAAATACGCCATATAGAAATCGTTTGAAACTGTTTTATATAATATTGTATTTGGAAGCACACTTTTTTTCCATTCTTGCTGATTGTTTCTTTTGCTTTTGCTGTACTTTTCAATGATTACGTGCAAGGGTAATTCCTATTACTTTGAATTACAGCTACAAGTAAGTGGACATTCTCATCTTCCTATTACAATATACGTATTTTTTGACTGACGTCAATGCAAATCAGAGTGAATGAAATCTGTAGCTCTAAGTTTGCTATATGCTGGTGCCATCGGAAAATGGAAATACTGATGTGATTTGTGGGTACTGTTATCGCTTTACTGTATATAGTTTGTTGTTTTTATTAGTTATCTTGGTCATGCATGTTTTAGAAGTTATCATTCTTCTCATGTCGCATCATACAGAAAGCTAATGTGAATCGGGACAGAGCATGAAGTGATTTCTCTCTTGCAACTATGAAAAACTTGTGTTCTGTAAAACAACCTAACCTAAAATTTACATTATGGCCTTGTGCTTGACCATCTTGTGCGAGCACAGTAAAAGAGTATATTACGCAACATTAAAAGATAAGGTGGTACCCAGCGGCTTACGCATCGATCGAAAACAACGCGAACAGCTGCAAAATGGAATTATTTGTCTCCAAGATAGCATTGCTCCATATCGTTATCTCCACGTGCAGTCCAAGCTTCAGAGATAGCCTCTACTTACACATCCATTTCTCTTCCTTCTCGGACTTATCACTAAGCGATTATTATTTTTTCGTTGCTGCCGCTGTGTGTGTGTGTGTGTGTGTGTGTGTGTGTGTGTGTGTGTGTGTGTGTGTGTGTGTGTGTGTGTGTGTGTGTGTGTGTGTGTGTGTGTGTGTGTGTGTGTGTGTGTGTGTGTGAGAGAGAGAGAGAGAGAGAGAGAGTAGCTATGTGAACACGATTCCGAATGGAGTTAATCAGAACTCATAAAAATATAGAATTGTGCAATCCCCAGCGAACCCTCCCTGAGGTTAGCAATTCAAATTATGAGCTAGACCTGTGACCGACCAGATTCTTTAATTCTTTAAACAGCATAAAATGCAGTTCAGGTTACTGAACCGATTGAAATTCTGTGAATGCTATTAACGTCGTGTCAAGACTTCTAGGCGTGAAACGGAAAGTCTTGATTTTAGTTAGAATCATTTAATGTTTATAGTTTCCGAATATTCTGAAACTATAAAAAATCACATAACTCAGCAATGCAGTTTTTATTCTAAAGGCGAGTCAGAAAGCACATTTTCATATTACTAACGTCGAGGACGTGTCTCCTCACTTTATGATCCGTTGTTTACTGTTTAGAAGAAGAAGAAGATTCTCAAGTTATTAAAGAAAATAACTTGAGAATCTTCCCTCGAAGTTACTGAGCATAATAAAAATTTTCGAGTCATCCGATGGTTGTCTTGAACCTTTTTTGTCATAAACAACCGCCATCCTTGCTATTGTGACCTGATTAACATTGCATGCAATGCCCGTTTTGAAAGAAACAAACTGCATCGATGTCCTAGATTACCATTTTCCCCAAGAAAATTAAAGGAAGATGGGAACTATTAGTTGGCCTCCCTTTTAGTACTATCTCCTTCCTCTGTTTTTATTTTATTTTATGCATAATTTTTAGGAGCTATCAATTTACTGAACTTAAAACGATAACCGCTTCTTCCGACACATCTCGCAGTAACTTTAGGATGCAATTGATTACAGATATGATAATACCGTTCTCCTCGCTATACGCTCATCGAACATCTATAAAACACGCGATACAAGTTCTTGCTCACCAACCTACTACTTACGTTTGCTATTCATTTCTCTTTCTCTTTTAGTTGGCAAATAGTGTTGTGAAATCATTCAGATGTAGATCTCTATACGTACTCTTTAAACTCCGTAATTTTTTTTTTCTTTCCTTCAGCACTCATCTAAAATGAGATTCACGTCGTACGGATTTAAGAATCCATTCTGTTTAATAGCATGCAATGATTTTGATTAAAAAAGATAATTGATGAAGATTGCTTCCTAAAATGAGCGTGCTGATTGGTTTCTGTTTGACGTTCTCTATTTCAAACCATTTGGCAAGCATTGTTATCTTTGGCCTGGCACACTAATGACAACGATTAATATACTGCAGGCACTTGTGTGGAGAAGTATGAAGATTAGTTTAATGTACTTAAGTTATATTTGTCTTACTTATTTATCTCCTTCTTTCCTTTTTGGTCCTGCAAGATCTTCGCTGTTTTTGTATATTTTTTAATAAGTATCACTGGCTGTTATTATTTTAAGTGTGGCTAACTGGTCACTCTTTTGCTGAATTAGAATTGTTTGAATTAGCTATCGTCTGAGGACATGGAAACCCCATTCTAAACATCTTGGAAGTTCAGCAAATATCAAAACTGACTTAAACTCGAAATGGTGTGTAAAATAAATTCTTACTCACTGTTGTTTCGTGATGAGAGTCAGTAGCAAAAAATTAGAGTCTCTTGATGGCAAGAAAACTTTTTTAATGGGAATCCTTATCGTGTATGATAGGTACTTATGTGTAGGTACTTTATGTTTATGATAGGTTTATATTTAGGTACTTATGTTGTTCGAAACATAACCTAAACCTGTCAAGTTTCTAGACTGATTAGTTGGCATATTTAGTAGCCAAAGTACTTTTTTCTTTCTAGTTTTTTGTTTTTGAAGAAAGCTAAAAATTTCAATAGTAGAGTAGGTCTTAGGATCTCTAATTAAAAATATTATTATACTTCTAAATTTATCATGAAACGTTTCTCCGAAACTGGGTAAAATAAGTTTTTGGAAGGGAATATGTAATTTATGGTGGTTATGTATACTCTCAGATTACTTCATTTGTTTTTCAAGAATAAAATCGAATGATGCCAGCTTAAAAAAAAAAAAAAATTCTCAGCTGAGTTAGGTTGCTTAGCTTACGTCACACAACCTTGAAATATAGAGATGTTTTATTCAAATTCTGCTCTTAAAATGCAATGTTTTTAAAAATTATCATTACATCACTGAGATCGGATGACACTTGAAAAGAAAATCCTTCTTTTGTCTTTGTCGGGTTGATCTAAGTGAGAAGCAGTTTTAGCCACACACACACACACACACCGTCTTTCCTGTTTTACTTTAGAGTATTAATTTACATCATTGTCGCTGATCATCAAACAATTTGCGGTATTTAAACTGCATATCAACTTGCAGAATGCAACATATTTCGATTTCTCCTTAACAGGCAAAGACTCAAGAAATATTTTCTCGAAGTTTTGTCAGATGAACGGATCTGTTTCAAATGGTGGTGTTTCAAATTTAAATATAGAATTTGTCAACATATGCTGTTGACAAATTTTGTTTTAAATTTAAAACGTAAATTTAATTTTAAAAACTCAGGTTTGACTCAACCTAAGGATAACACTAGTAAGAATGCATTTTCAATTTGTGAGATGAGACGACTTTTTTTGAAACTATAAAGGTTTCTTTCTTTCTTTTCAAATTATTACTACGGATACATTTACATGTATAAAGAATATTTGTTTGCGGAAATATCTTATTTCCAAACAGTACGTCTAATTGCTCCGAGTATACACACTTATCTAACAAGATCTCAGATAAGACCGACCGTAAATCACATCATATTCAAGAGTAAAGAAAGTCCGCCAGTGTGCGATTAGATATGTGTAGGAAAATTATGTGGAGCACGCAAAACACATTTACGAGAATAGGATTTCCTTTTATCTTTTTTTTTATTTGTCTTTCCTTTATTAGTTATATGCATTACATTTGTACGATTCATTTGAAAGCGTTTTCTTTCGAGATGTATTCACGCAAATTACATCGCTTCTACAAAGCGACATCTATTTATTTCCATTTAGATTCTTGTTTATCCATATTTTCTGCTCATTACTGAAAAGAAAGTTTAAACAATACTGTAAACTTAACCAGAATGATCTAAATAAGATTACCGTAAACATGAAATCTTCGTATGTTATTAAAGTCTGAACACATCGATCATTTTTCTCCAGAGTTCTTATCGCGTTGATGTATTACTATTGAAACTTTATTTCGTAGCACAATTCATAAAATTGTATCCCTGAATATAAGCAAGAAATTGATTTAGGGAACGACGCAAAAAATTTCAAAGAAAAATACCTGACACGGGAATTGAATAACTTCATTGAAGTTATGCAAAAGGCACTTGGAAGATGGAACAATAAAATGAACTCTTTTATTTTATTTTATTTTCAGAAAACGCATTGCTTACACATATCTGCTTCTTACTATGTCCATTACCTCCGTAGTGACATGAAATGTTATATTTTACTGAAATCATCACTGAAATCAATGTTGCAAAATGAAAAGACTAAATAACTAAACAATTTAATTTCATTCTTGTTAAGTTCGAAAATTTAATCTATATTTAGGATAATTTTCTAGGGTTTTCATTTATTTATTTGAAATTTATTTTTACTTGGTTTTCATTTAACATCCATCAGATTTATCGTATTCAAGTACTTTCAAAAGAAATTCATTGACGTCATACCAAAGTCAGTTTTTGTTATTTATTTATTTATTTGTCTGTTTGTTAACAGAAATTGTCTTCAAAAGCTAGAGTGATCGACTATCGCCGAGGATGAGCTAAAAATTAAAGGAAAGAGAAACCTATGAGTTATTGACGACGTGACATAGTATTTATATCAAGTACTAAAACTTGCTAAATATTAGTGCACCAAGAAGAAGAAAAAAATCGCAAACGCCTTTTATTTCTTTATAGGGAGTAGACAAGGTCGTTTTTTCTACCAGTGCATCTAGCTGAAGAGGTACCGAAAATATTTAATCCCGATGGAAAAGACTTCTGGGAGGTTTACCTGTTCACCTTTCCCAAGCTTACAAATTATATGTACATATTTGATATCGGTCGTTTAAATCGGTCCTGTGTCCCGTTACTACCCACTACTAATATCACGAATATCATTCAAAATACAGGAGGAAGCAAACACTTATTGACGGAATGCAGTCAAATTTTATTGCATTGATACAAAAATTTGAAATAAATAAATATTTATTTATTTCAATTTATTTTTGTTTTCTAAAATAATTTAGGAAATAGTAATTTAACAGAAAAAATGATGAAAGATTGAAGGAAAATTAAATAAATACTGTTTACTTGAGAACAAATGGAGTTTCCTTGTTAGCAGCGCTTCCGAATTGTGAGGAATGGGGAACTACCCATACCTTTGATTACATCTTTTCTCTAGAAACTGATTTAATCTTTTCTTTTTGCGCAGCCTTAATGTGTTATTACCGTTAGCTGGATGTATTCTCCGGATGGTTTGCCTGGGAGGAAAAAATTCTAGTTTTCGAGAAGAAAACCTTCTTCGTGTGTATCAGATCAACAGAAGGGAAAATGCCACGTCGTTCTCGCGAATTAGTAGCTTAAAAGTTGCCACATACACATTAACCTTGCGATAACGCCTAACATGAAGTTACATCCACTCTTCAGGCACTGGAGATGCCCTAATTAATTACAAACTTATTTATCAACATCTTTTTTTAAAGTCCTTCATACGGATTTAAGTGCAAAATACCAGAAGGATTTCTAAAAGTTTGTTTCAACATATGAAAAATTTCGACTCATATAACCCAGTGGTAATATTCTCCTCAAAATCCTTTCATTTATCTGCAACTCCAAAAAAAATCTGCAGACTGCCGAAAATTTTCAAAATCCTTAGTGACTGGCGTACGATTAAATTTACTGGATTTTTTTAATTTTTTAATTTAGTAGTCTTTTTAGTTTATTGATTTTTTGTTGGAAAGGGAGGAGTATATTAGTATTCTTTTCAGGGAAGTATATTGGTGTTTTACGTACTATTTTAATTTATATTGCTGTTATGCCATTTTACTATGTGCCATTTTCTGGGTGAGATTTTGTGCTTTACATACCTTATAGTATTGCCGAATGTATTTAAAATAATTACATACTCTATAGTATTCCCAATTGTATTTATGGTTTCTGTACTACGACCACCTTCTAGTGAAAAGTGTTTCCATAGGTTTCTATATTCCGAAGTCTAGGAAATGCACACCAATGCATAGATCTGTAAGAAGAGAAAACAATCGCAGCTACCAATTGAGGGGATATATATATATATATTTTCCTAATTTCATGCCAACAGCATCAATCAGTACGATAATGACAATAAATGTTCGTAATGTATTTACTTCCTGATGGTAACCACTCCCACTTGAATAAATATGCCATTTATTTCTTCCACCTCTGTAAGCTAAGGGAAAAGCAATCAGACACGTATTACCTAAATTGCATATTTCTATTTCGTGTCTGATATTCAGTTTGCAAGAAATATTATTTCGAATTCGAGGATATTTTTACATACATGAAAGACAACTTTCCTTTTATTAATTGTCTTTAATCTTAATCTCTAATATGTGTTTTATTATTAGTATTATTAAACACCTCCAGGGAGTCCAGACTCATCGAGGGAGGGGCACTGCTCTATAGCTCTCTCTCCATCACTCAATCCACCAACTGACCGCAACTACACCAACGCCACCTACCGCCGACCACTACCACTCGTATTTCCACAGACAATCACAAACATCCATGCCCACAGCGGGATTCCAACCCGCAGCTTTTTGGCTGGAGAGCGGATACTAACCACTCGGCCAGCGTATTGTGCGTATTAGCGTATGGTGGTTTTCTTTCATCTTAATCTCAAATATGCGTTTTAAATATTGTTTTAAATACACATATAAGGGCCACTGAATTACAAACTTTATGCAGATGTCCGTAAATGTCACTTAAAGGGCTTATTTTGGGGTGCCCATCTGGCTTGAGCCACGATTTTGAAAACAGCAGAGCTGACTGATTTCTCAAAAGGTGAGATATCCCGGGGATTTAATCAATGGAAAAATAATCAACGTTGCATGTCTAAGCGGCCTAAATGTGGTCCTGAGATAGTCTGTCAGGAACAAGATCGCCATTGTCTGAGAAGACTTGTACAGACAAAACGAACCAACTTCATCTGTAGCAATTGACCGAAGCATTTAATGAGGGCGGTTGTCGACCATATTCCACCGAGCTATGCGCAGGTGTTTGAAGATCAGTATTAGCAGTCGCATGCCTATACAGAAACCACTGATTTTTGCGAAGAACTTGAAATTTCGTCTGCAGTGGTGTCAGGAACACCGTGACTGGACACTGGAGGACTGGAAAAAAGACATTTGGTCCGATGAGGCATGGTACACCTTGGTCTGCACCGACGATAGGGAGAGAGTTTGGCGGAACCAAATGAAGCAGTGAACCCGACTTGCGTTATAACACAACTCAAGGTTTTGGAGGTGGTATCGTGGTGTGGGGCATGTTCTGTTGGTACGAAACCGGTCACCTGATATAGCTGGAAGGCCTGGTGTTCTCGAGGAATATCGAACATCGTTGCCGAATAAGTCCATCCTGCGATGTTCACTTTTTATCCAGCAGGTGACGGTTGTTTCATGGGCGACAGTCCATTGCACAAAAATTGTTCGTTCAGCGAGCATTACAGCGACTTCTACCATCTTCCCTGGTCACCACGAAGTCCAGATCTGAATCCCCATTGAGAATGAATGGAACATGTTAGAAAAACAGAACCCGAAGCAAAGTCCTCTTCCGTCCCATCTGAGATAGTTAAATGACAGTCTGGAGAACTCCTGATATGTTGCAGACGTAGATGCAATCTAACACTTTATGGAATTGTACCGCATATGTACTGTAATTCGGACTAAAGGTGGTCCAACATGGTATTAAATAAAAGTTTCTAATTTATTAGCCGGTATGTGTGTAATCCCTCGCTTTGACTTCCTAATCCACAGATCCTTTATTGCTGTATGGAAATATATGACACCTGTTTTAAACGGTAGATGATATTCTTCATCTCATATTCTTCAGAGCGGAATTTTCGATTAACAACTTGACCGACATTATTAGCGTAAAAAAATGAGCAATTTATACGTCCGTCTATAAAATAGCTTCCTTTTTAGATCATAACTGATGCGATGTTTGGCTTCCATATTTCCCTAGTAACAATAGGTCTTACTTGCGTTTACTAAGTGGTGCATAGTGGAGTAATCAATGTATATTTCTTCTGAAACATGTTGTCAATAACTAAATAAGCAATTGTAATGCAAGTCCATTATTACCGAACGTGCTGATACTTCCTACATTTCTCAATTAACAGCTGATAAGATGAACAGAGCAAGATTTAAAAGCGAGCTGATTTCAATCTAAATCGAACAATCGCAATACATCTCCATCCTCTAAGAAAAACCGTGTGTGTGTGTGTTCGCGCGAGTTCTCTTTCACTTTTTAGGTGCTACTTTTCACAACAGCTGTTAACCCGGTATAAATGTTAAATTCACTGAACCATAGAATATATAATATTATTCTCACATCAAGGGGTGATGCTCCTAAAAATTCTAGACTTAGTGCAGAAGAGTGATGCACACACATAAGCGTTGTTTCTTCTCCATGTCTCTTCATTCATTTCCATTTTCTGCAGATGTTTCCAGTCTTTTTTTTTCTTTTTTTCCCCTTCAGAATTGGCATCTATAAATATAAATCTCTCGCTGTCCTGCAAACTGTTAGATTGTTCTTGCTGGAATGTGAAATTGATTATTGATTGAGAAAAGGCTTTCATTTAAGTGAGTTATCTACGAGCATAATCGTGTTGTTTCTCTAGCATATTTTATGAATGAAATGAAAAACAGAATGCGATTTGAGAAATTATTTATAAGTTACATTATTTAAACCTCAGGTAAGCACACGTACCGTTCACATTGTAAACAATCAAGTTGTAGAATCTAGTATTTCAGAACTTGCTGTCATGAATTGGAAGCTGTTGATCACAAAAAAGTTATAGTTAGTGGAACCTCTCACTTTTATATGGAATCCGATACAAACGAATTCATCCTATTGGGACATATGGTAGTACAATAGACAGAAAACAGAGCAAGAAAAAATGTATTTACAGTTGATTTGAAGAAGTCGTAATCCTCAGGAAACGCATAAAAAAGGAGGCTGTTGCAAAGGACAGAATTAGAAGGAATGAATGAAAAGCTAGAACAAATTGTTCTGTGAGTTTGGAGTTGAACTAGTAAGAAGAGTGAAAAGCTGCTATACGTCTTTTAAGAAATTTAGGATAGAATGAAGGTATAATTCTGATGAATGCAACCCATGGAAACATTTGTAAAAATTGCAAGCAGCTGAAATTGAACACTTAAGTAAAGGAATGAATTGGGGACTTTGGAGGGGGGGGCCTTTATCCAGCAGTGGATAGAAAATGGCTGTGATGATGGGTCATTATTATTAATTGCGCTCTTCTGATCTGAGTCTATTTTGTGAATCGCTTAGGGACACTGTCCTTAATGTGAGAGTATTTAATGAATGGACAGATTTGCGATTTATAGAAGACACATTTCAGAGGTACAGTAATGCCTTTAAGAGAGAGAGAGAGAGAGAGAGAGAAAGGGAGAGGGACACTAATCATTTAAATGCTGAGGAGACGATGCTTGTAATATGTTTATGGAAACAAAAATGAAGATTAGAGTCATCGTAAAAAAAAGAAATTTCCCCTTGACAAGAGATTTGGTGTAGGAGGGGGGGGTCAGAGTAAGACTGAAAGAAATGGGTTTGTTTTATGTGAAATAAAACCACATTACGTTTTGCTGCATTGAATTTTCAAGATTATAAGAATCCTATTGAAGAATTGTTTAGAGATTATAATTTTTGTCAAATGAGGAAGAGGACTGCAATGTATTGTTATTCATAAAACTGGATTGGATTTACAATCAACTGTAGGAGGTTGTTGATATTCAGATGAATGAAAGTAGGTAAAAGGATAGATTAACTACAGAAAGGTGTGATATATAAATATAGACAGAAGGGAGAGAACAGTTGAAAGAACGGAGCTCTGTGGAACCTAAGAATTAATTGCAAAGTTTATAGGTACCGATTCATTCACCACTACACATAACATTCAGCTACAGAGAAAGCTAGCAACCTCCAGTAAAAGTCGGAAGTCAGAAGTTAGAGTACACTATGCAAGCTTACTTAATAGGCTTTTGTGCCAACACGATCAAAATGTCTTAGAAATATCAAAAAAAAAAAAAAAATCATTCACATTTCCAAACTTTCTATGGCATGTATACAAATGTGGAAGATATAAGAATACCGGCACTTATTATTAGTCGAGAGGTTTCATGTGGTGTAGTAGTTGGCTATTAATGGTTTCTGTATTACATGAGTATGACCATAGAAATATTTATAAAAAAAATGATTTCTTTAGTCAGAAAGAACTGAAGTGAGGAAACATTAATTTGATTCTAAAGATTGTCGTTCTTCTTAGAAATTAGTTGAATATGTGTTTTTCAAGCTTCCTGGAGGATAAATACTAGTTGAATAGGAAAAAACAACATAAAATAAAAGCGAACTCTAAGGGAAAACCTTCATTGCAATCGGGAAAAATGTCATCCCTACCAGGAGACTTTTTTGTTATTCAGATTGGACAAGATTCTCCTGATCCCTTTCTGGTGAAAAATCAAAGGGGAAATTGAACGTTGTATAATTAATTATATTGTTATTCTATTCGTTATAGTTATTCGTTGTATAAGTGATTATATTGTTAGGCTCGATAGCCGTGACAGGCCATCGAGCCTAACACACACAACAGATGATGAGATGGGGATCTGTTTCCATGCTTGTTGTTTGAGTCAAATTTGAGGGACATGGAATATACATAATGAATTCTTTACTTTACTAAGCCATATACAAAAAAATTTAATCCAACTACTCTGCAAATCGTGGCCTCCATAAGTTCTCCAGCATGTCAGTATCTCGGTCCCTCCGTGCTCACCTCACACATTTGTGGCAGCAAGCTAAAGCATTTCTATTAAGTTTGGTCAAGTATAATATATAGAGATTTACGGAATAGCGTAAAAAAATACGTCATTGTTTTTGGAATCAAACATGTTTTTTGGGCGCTGCAATAATCCAAGTGGTGGTATTACACCAGACGAGAAATATCATCTAGTGCCACAGTGGTGCTTGGTTTCTGGTTAGTTCAATTAGTTGTGTGATCGTAGGATTTTTTCCCCTCGGAAACTCGTTTTCATCTCTCGAATCAAACTGGCTATAAGAATACACGCAATTAACAGACAGTACCCTGACCTCAAGTAGCATGAGTTGCTTCTGCCATAAATCCCAAACAACCAAAAAACTAATTTTTGTTTAGCCTTCTGAGATACTTAAGAAATACACTGTTCTTTATAGATCCAATAATTGGGTCGACTTTAGTTTGTTCACGATGTTTACCATGAGGTCATGAACTATCACGTAGGCACTTTATCACTCCTGCTTGCATACGAACATTTTATGATTTACTGCCTTTAAGATAAGCCTGCTAATACACTGGCTAAATTATCATTCTTTCTTTCTCTATCACTAATTAAATCACGAATGACGTGCAAACATGATCATGATATATTCACTGTTATACACATTTATTTGATGAAAAGTTACCATGTCCATGCGCATTAGCCTGCTTCGTACATTTTGAAAATAATATCCCCCCCCCCCCAACATACACACGTGCACAAACACATGCACAAACACTAGTAGTTTTCACTGACTCGAGAGAGCTCTGACTTGGCAGCTAGATTCTTCTGGTTCCCATCTGCCATACGGCCGCGGGAGGGTAGCTAAATGCTACCATTCTAGGGAGAGATGATTATGAGCAAGGTGGTTTCCCGTTGCCTTCCTTGCCGTAAGTATTTATGACTGTAACCTGTGTGTTCACGGGGCCGGTTTGCCTGCTTGCGGGATGAAAACCCCCAGATAAACTGGCGGAAAAAACCCTGCTGCCCACTCCCAAGACCGGCTAACTTGGCTATGGCTGAGGAAGATCCTTAAGCTTCTCACGTCATAGACGGGAATCGAACCTAGGACACTCCTTCCCCAGGCATATGGTTGCGAAGCGCAAAGCCACTAGGCTAACGGCAGCTAGATTACTGTCCCCAATATCGCATGTAAGATGCAGAAGACGATCTGATCACTTGCTGTTCCAACATTAAAAAAGAAACTCGATGTCAGTAATATATTGTTATTTTCCGTGATTAGCCCAGCTTTAAAAAAATTCCTTTTTTCTCGAGCTTTCTTGTTCATAAATAGCGGATTATGGAGGAGGGGGGGGGGGGGTAAAGCTGACAGGTATATAACAGATTCTAAAATTTTAAATATCAACTATAGTGAATATTAGTAATATTTCCATATTTTAGTAATTTTTATTTATTTCTATGAGGAATTTTTTTTACCACTTATTTAACACGATTTGAAACCAATATCTAAACCTCGATGTCGACGTTTCTACTATGGTTTTGGTTTTGTCAATTATGCAATCGCAGTTGTTTCTTTGAGAAAAATCCAGTCACTGAGAAAGAACTGCGTCAATTAGCCTGAACTCCAGTAAGTCAATCTTCATTGGGGGTGGGGGGAGCCTAAAAATAAATGCTTTCACATCTATGATGGGATTTCAACGCAATATTTTTCAACTAAGCGAGTAAAGAAACCTCTGCAGAATGGCTTCGTCACGTCATTTGAAAGAGAGGAGAGGAGTGGCTATCGAGATATCGCAAATGCGTTGAAATATCTGAAGCATTATGTGGTTTATGAGACATTATAGGATAATCTATCACCAAGTGATTTACATTTCTTTGCATATTCAGGAAATGCAGATAATAATTTAGAAATCGTAAACGAAGAGATGAGTATTGTTAATCAAGAAACATGCTAAGTTACCCATGAAAGTAAGTACTCGATGTATAACACAACGTAACATGGTATGCGTCCATGATTTCAAGTTTGCGATAATACTATGCATAGATGACATGCACAGTTTGTGCGCGCGCACTCATACACAAGAGAGAGAGAGAGACAGAGAGAGAGAGAGAGAGAGAGAGAGAGAGAGAGAGAGTATATACAAACGCAGAAAGGAAATCAATACTCTAGGTAACGATCATGCAGTTGCTTTACGTCATCAGTGACGTAAAGCAGCTGTACGCAGTGTTCAGACTGACAATAATGCTTCCTTTATTGTTTTCTAAGCTCCTTGGAGAACATTACATTTATTTTATCAAATGAAAAAGAAAAGAAAAGAAAAAGAAAGGAAAAAAAAACTTAAAGTTTACCTAAATATATATATATATTTTAAAGTTCATTAAATTCTAAAACTACACAACAATCAAAAAACTTGTAACATTCACATACATAACGACTGCTTCCAAAGATTTTTTAGACTAGTTCAAAACTACCAATTTTGCTGTGGTTTGCATGACAAAAGGCAGCGATACTAGAGTGTGCATTGTACAACGTGTATTTGTTTGGCTCGAATCTCAGATGTAATCAAATGTATTGTATCACTGTAAATACGAATAAATATACATGATCAGTCCATTGCATTTCAATACGCTATTGTGCATAATCAGAAGTTCGACTTGCATCAGTCATGATATTTCAGTTTCTAATAGTTCGGAATTTATGCTATCCCATTTGTATTTTTTCCACATATTCTTCAATAAACAGCCCGATGGAAAATTTTAAAACTTTATATTAAATTTTTTCATTTAAATATAAGTTCAGATTCCATTGTGTTATTTGAAACAGCTACGGATCGTTCGCACTTTTGTGGTGTCCGATCTTGAAACAAAATCCATTACACCGAGTTGGTAACTCATCAGCTGCCAAGAGGTCGCGATGGAATAGTACAGTAATGATGATTATTGCAGTGAATCTTAGCTAAGGGATGACCTGTATTATCAAAACTAAACTGTGACTAATGAAACTGCAAAATAAAATACAGCAGTGGGGATTATTGCAGAGCGAAACTGATAAAGGAACATGCTAAGAAAATAAATTAAAGATACCAAGAAATTATATTCTTGGTTTAATCCTTTATCCAAGTGTAAACAAACAAAGTTTGTGCCTAAAATATTTTCAGGAGTAGGGCAACTCGTACATAGAGACCAGTGACTTCACATCACTTGCCTTAGTATCCCATAATGCAAGGCACATATCCTTACGGACATGTATAATGCTTTGCATTATGGGAAGGGTCACTATCCAGACCGATTTCCCTGTATAAGTGCGGGGTTACCTCTTCAAAGACTCGTGCGATACTCAGATCATCCAACAATGAGCGACCTGAGTGATCATTTAACTCAGCGGTGGCTCTGCTCAGCGACAGGCTCCCCTACCACCAAGCAGAACTGCTCATATTCCAGGAAACGCATCAGCCAAGGAAGCCCTAATAAAGGCCATCCCAACGGATCCAAATCCCTGGATGCTCAAAAGCTCCCTAAGGCAAAAACCTTAGGTGAGCAAAAACTCTGCTCCCCGGGAATCAAACCACCAACCGGATTCGACCTTCATTGAGGTCTCATCAGTGGGAGCGAGACCCAGAGGTGATACTAAGGTTGAAGTAATGTAGAAGTCATATTTTCATATACGAGTAGCCAAAAGGTGTCACAGCTTATTATTAAAATACTCTTTATTAGCGATAGTTGGAAGTTTTTCCACTTGTTTATACTATAAATTAAAGATACCAAGAAATTATATTCTTGGTTTAATCCTTTATCCAAGTGTAAGCAAACAAACTTTGCTCCTTGAGTATTTTCAGGACTGTGACAACTCGTATATAGAAGCTAATGACTTCACATCACTTGCCTTAGTATCCCATAATGCAAAGCACACTGATGAGATCTCAATCAAGTTCGAAACCGGTTTGGGTAGTGACCCTTCCCATGATGCATAGCATTATACATGTCCGTAAGGATATGTGCTTTTCATTATGAGATACTAAGGTAAGTGATGTGAAGTCAATAGTTTCTTTATACGAGTTGCCCTAGTTCTGAAAATACTTCAGGCGCAAACTTGTTTGCTTACACTTGGATAAAGGATTAAACGAAGTATATAATTTCTTGGTATTTTTAATTTTTAATATAACCAAGAGGGGAAACTTCCAACAACATGCTAAGAAAATACTCAGAATAACAGTGAAAGACGATTTAGGAAGAAATTGTCATTTGGAAAGCGATTATTTGAGAAAAAGTGCAAATCATATCCTTGAATGTATTCTATATATATATATTGTATATATATATATATATATATATATATATATATATATCTTTTCAGTGTATATACTATATATTACATATACAGTATATATATGAATCCCACCAAGGAAAGTTTGTAAACTTGTAGGTCATTAGTACGGCGGGTGGGCTCAAGATTAGTCCGAGAATCCTGATTTAGAGACTAAACATGGAACTTTTCATGCAGTGTCCGTGTTTTCAACGAAAAGCATTCGCTACCTGAACATATTTACAAACATCTTTGTCCATGGTGGGATTCAAATTCGCAGGTTATTAGATGGAAAGCTGAGACGCTATCCACTCGATCAACCATTCTAGCGTTTTTCCCATTGGGTTTGTTTGTTTTGTAGGAGAAAAACCCTTGTCACCTCTTTATGTGGTGAAACCCAGGGAGGATATACAATGCTAAAATGATAACAATACTAATAATAATAATAAATCTTGCCAGTTTTCTTGGCAATCCATACCCATCTTAAAATCTTATGTCGGTTAACATCTGATTATAAGAGCCGGTAATCTTGATTCTTCACTCCAGGAAACACCTTTTTAAATGTCTGTTTTTCATTCACGTTAACCCAGCTAATGTCACAAAAGTGAGCATTGTTTTGATCAACGCTTATCTTGTATACGGCATCCCTTCAATGGAAACCGAGTCTCGGTATAATGTTCTAATGTTGTGGCACAAACATCTCGAGCTATGGATTCTCTGAACCAACCTAGCATCTAACATCATTCTACTGACGTTGGACGACAGGAATACACGATCTTTTTTGACAGTTTATGTGATCTGTCCGACTGTTTCTTGGATTCATTTTTTTAAATTATGAGGTTTCTCTTTTAATGACAATAGTCTTAGTCGATTTCGAATGTTTTTATTATACGAAAATTACATGAACTAATTAATGTCTGATATGGGAGCCAATAAAAAAAATGCTCTCTGAAAGTTAGTTAACACTAAGACCACGCCCTATTTCAAGTCAAAATTGATTTTGCAGATCACTTTTGCGGCTTTTTCCTGTTTTTATGCCTTTTCGTGCATGTATACAGTTGTGAAAATTGGAGAGAATATCCATTATTTTTTTTCAATATAGTGTATATTTATTTAGCATAATCTTTGCAGTATGGTGAATATTTAATTAATGCTTTCTGCTGTATTACAATGGGCATTTTCAGATATATATGTGTTAGGTTATTTATATATTGTACGTGAATAGTTGAAGCTGTGTGTGTGTGTGGGGGGGGGTGTTGTATATTCACTGCGTGTGTTCTTTTGACCAGTTTACTATTTTTGCAGGGTGAACAATTAACCTGTAAGATCAGATAACTGAAGTTCAGTTGAAAAACGAAGTATACTTGGGTCTGGAGGATATTATACTTGGAAATGCCCTTTTGACAAGACTACGAGCATTTTCCTTTTATGATTGAAATAAATGATATTACTGTTTACTTTTTAGTTCGATGAATTTGTCTCACTTATGTATGGCATACTGGAAAAATTAATTTTTCGATAATCTAGTCTATGTGTATTGTTTCCTGTTGTAGATATAATGCCAAGTTTGTGAGCAAGTATTATATTATCGTCGACATGAAATTAAAAGATAAATGCAAAAATGAGTAAGTGATCCTGATCCCTCAAATGCAGTTTGAAACTCCCTCATAATTTATTAACGATATTCGCTACATAACATATCACGGAGACCAACTATATTTTGATTTAATTTTTACGTGCAGAATTCAGTTTTCAATGGCAAAGAACAAGATAAGTGTACTGGTGCTTTATTTGCATGCAGATTTTACTCATATAATAATAAAACAATAGCTATGTCCAAAATAATTACATCTTCCTTTTTTACTTTTCCTTTACATAAGACATCCGCTACTCTAAAATCTGGGAACGTTTACGCCTAAAACCTGTTATCAGAGCATTTCGTCACAGCACTGCTTCATCTGTATTCAATAACCGCGCCCTCTCTATTCATTATCTACACGTTGTGTGGAGAATCATGTTTTGCTCCACAGCTGCTTTAATAGAAAGCCTACCAATGCGCCAAGATATCGTATTTCAGAGGATATTTATTCTTTATCTATTTTAGTAGCAGATAAAGAATAGGCTTGTTGAAACAAACAATTTAAAATAGAAAGTCAAAGTAACAAAAAACTTGATAATAAAACTCTTGGAAGCACAGTAGGAACGAGGTTAACAAGCACAGAATTGAGGGCCATGCATTGTAGTCACTAAGTAGGCTGTAATAACACTAGCACAGGAACTGGAAATACTGGAAACTCTACTGTAAAGTGCCATTGTTAATGAATGCTTTCCTGTTGCTATGCCTTTTGATTTTTCTTTCGCTTATTTATTGTTTTTTTCCTCAACGCTATACTGATATATCTTCCAAAGTAATCCGTCAGTTTAATGGTTGAAGAATATATCACATATTTTTATTGTTATAAGACCAAAATATTTTTAAATATTTTGGTCTTATAACATATGTGTACTTATTTAAACGTATAATAAATGTGTGCTTATTTAAAATAAGTACACATTTATTTTACTAGTATTTTGGTCAGTCCTGTCTATTACTGTCCGCCAACCCTCCCCCCTCCGCAAAGTATGGAGTTAACACGTGACTAGGTTCACTACTTCAGACCAAACTCCGCCTGAACTCATGGGAGTTGGCACTTCACTTGGCTGGACTTTTTGCCCTGATTCACGCTCGTAGTTTGCTACTCGGGCTTTGTGCTACTTGTCGTCACCCCTCAAATCCTTCACTGTTTCAAAACAGAGAGAGAGAGAGAGAGAAGTGAAGAGAAGAGATATTATTCTTTCCAGCTATGATTTAATTTCTGTACTCGTTTTGTGTTTATTGTTTGCTTATTTAATGTGTTTATTCAAATAGATTTCTTCAGTTTTAAGAACAGAAGTGCACTAATTTTTGCACTAATTCACAAAAGTATTTCCATCTGAAAATACTTTTGTGAATTAGAAAGAAAAGAAAAAAAGAAAGAAAAAGGAAAAATAATGTAAATGTAGTATGTTGTAGTAGAGTATAAATAAGATAAATAGCAATAGACTCATTAAGAGAAACTCAAGGACAGATGAACAGCCGTTGGCTTAACCTCATATTCAAGAATAGATGTACGGAGGAAAAATTACCGTCACCCGTTGTAATTTTCTAAGGAAGTACCGCTAACAGGATTTTTCAAAGTTAAGATCACAATTCATTACTGGATGTCCGAGATTGTTTTTCCCTATGTCTTTACAGACTGTAACAAATCCATATTAGCCAACCGGAAATCAGCGTCTGCTCATCTATATCCTATGTTCATTGGTTTACACAAATATATATATACTGTATTTGCTCATTTTGAATGAAGAGAGAAAATGTGTTAAGAAAACTCATTTACAGAAAATGCAAGAGTAGCACAACACAAGTGAGCACCGATGTGATTCTCATGAACATATTTTGAATAACACATTCAATGTGTGTGTGTGTGTGTGTGTGTGTGTGTGTGTGTGTGTGTGTGTTGTCATAATAACGACAGATGAAAACGATTCCTTTGATATTTTGCTATTTTTTTTTTCTGTTGAAATTAATTATGAAGTAGTTTGAGTTGTTGAATTTAACATACTAGAATCTTATGCATCTCAGTTAATGTATTGCATTTATTAATAAACATATGATACATAGCTCTTAAGCTTCATGATGACTGAAATTTGCAATATCGTCGTAACAAAAAAGACAGTTTAATAATTGTTATTTTATTTGGATAACGTTTTCAGCATTTGCACAGGGGTGTAGTCGGGCCAGGGCGCTACAGAGCGACGCTCTGGTACTTTTTTAAAACTAGCAAAATTTTTAAATTCATTATAATAAATTACAAGAATTATAATAACGAGACTTATAATGCATTTCCAGCTTTCGGTCAAAAAATAGCAGCTTGCACTCTTGTCATTTTCGTTTCAGAAAACAAGACGGTTTCTCTGCTATATGGCCGTCGCTTATCGCAATAATAATAATAATAATAATAATAATAATAATAATAATAATAATAATAATAATAATGCCGCGCTTCTGCTCTGGATATTTGTTTCCAAGGTAGAGCCCTGGCCCTGGCACTATTTCTTTTAGGACTACACCTCTGCATTTGCATTGCCTTCTTCTAGATTTAAAATAGGAACAAGGGTACGTCTAACATTTTACTAAAATATACTCTGATTATCTGAAAAGAAGGGGATATTACAGTGGATGTAATAGCTATATATATATCCCCAAAAAATCATCGTGATCAGTCTTTTATCTTCTATAACTTTTATCAGGTCAGCGATCTATTTTTCTTTGGTCTTCTTTTTAGTAGTCTCATAGGCTTAGTTGCTTCGAACGTAATTCCAACCTACTCTCTCTTCATAGTCTTTCCATTGAGGTCAAATCATAAGCCGGCTTGGTTGGCGGAGTGGTTAGCGTATTCGCCCTCCACCCAAAAGGCTGCCGGTTTGAATCCATTTATCTGTGTACACATTCTCCAAGTATGAAGTGAGTCACCAGGGGAGAAGTAGACCCAATCCTCCTGCAGTGGGAGAGAACTTCACCCACCAGTGGGGGAGAGATACAGGCTGAATATCATATCTGTTTATTTTTTTTTTTTTTTTCTTCAAGCAGCTAATGTCTTGCATTCATATGTACATTCCATACGTCTTTCTTTATCCTATCTACCAATATATTATTAATAAATAAATCCTCCAACGCATTTTATTCCCAGAAGGGAGGAGGCAAGGCTCTTTTAGTTCTGACTAATTATAATTATTGTTGTTATTTCAGTTCTAATCATTTAATGAAAATGATATTCATGATTACTTTTTAAAATATTAAAAATAAAACGAAAAATAAACCATTGCTCCAGACAAAGAGAAAAAAATTAGCTTGACAAAATGATCATTAAATGACAGCGATTTAGATTCTTTCCAGTTAAGAAATTCGGAGACCCTAAATATTATTATTGATATTATTATTACAAAAGTATTTAATAGCATGGAGTTCATTTATAAACTGCAACTAGTTTTCAATAATTAATTTAAATTAAACATTAAATTAACTAAATTAAAATCGACTAAATGTTGATAAAGAATTTACATTTTCAAACTCCCCCCCCCCCCCATAGTTAGGGCCTAGGTCCCTCCCATCCATTATCCATTTGTACATCCCCGGCAGTTATTCCCACCGTGAATTGCAGAAATAAAAATATACTAAAGAATTTGTCGATAAATATTTAATTAGTAGAACCATTTCTTTACATAATTTGCTATATATATATATATATATATATATATTTCAGTATTTTCTTTTTTTATTCGGTCTTCATTAGTTCTGCTCCTCCCTGTAAAATATTAAAAAAAAAAACTGAAGAACCTCTGCATTCATATTGTAATATTATTTCAGAATACAATTAGCTTTTAAGTTATAATGGCTACTTATTATTTTATACGTGTGCGTAGTGGGCGAAACTGTTATTAGAGGTAACGGAAAACAGGAAGTTGACCAGTTTTTCTCTCTGCCTACCTAATCATTTCTCTTCGCTTGAAATAAACACCAATAGCTAGCCGTCGAGACTGAAATTATTCATACTTTTTAAATCCAAAACATGGAAAGTGTAGCCATCTGTTGAGCAGTCTAAAGACTAATGTAGCTTATTTGTAGTTGTTATAATAATTTAATTCTTTTTCACAGATAAATCTTACAATATTCGGCTGAATTTAATTTTAACAGTCAGTTTTGGCAATAAGTAAAGAAATGGATATATCAAAGTAATAATTTTTATTTGTAAAAATATCGTGAAAATGTAAAAACATTTTTACGAGAAAATTTTGGTTATTGAACAGTTTATATATAAATGTACAAATATCAAATTTTCAATAATTCATCATAACTCAAAGGAAAGTATTACCTCCCTGATATATTGGATAGAAGGCCAGCTGTCGAGAAAGAGGTGTGTTTGATGGGGGAGCAGGTCTGGGAACCAGGAGTCCGAAAAGGAGCATATGCTTGTATCTTTCTCGGTAGAATCATTATTAGCTAGTCCGCACTACCTCGGAGACGGGGGGATTACTGGTGCCCGAATGTCCGTTCTGTGTAGGACATCACCATTGTAGTATTCATTTTAGTTGTAAATAAAACTGAATTAATGACTTCATTTTTGTCGTTTCTACATGATATTTATAAATAAACCATAACAGCTGGTGTTGCTTAAGATTACACCGAGACAATTAAAACTACGAGGCCATGTATGTGTTGTTCGAATGGTTTGCTTCATTTGTCTGGTGGCCGGAGGAAACTCCAAAATTTTTAGAGATAAATCTCTCCCTTTCATACGAGATTAGCTAATTCACCTTTATCTAAAAGCCCTTATAAAACTTCTTCCCTTTCTAGATGAGATTCTTCTAAGCCAGTTGTTTCCAACTAATCGATACACATTGTGCTTCCGACTACCTACATCACTATGGATGCGTAATATTTTACAATGTAAGTATTGATTTCGAGAACTTTGAAAAGATGGGTGTTTCTTTAAATTTTGTACGTTTCCATTGTTATTTCTTTTTTGATTAAAAAAAAAAAAAGAACAGTGATATTTTGCAGCTGAAAAAAAAGATAACAGCTGTCATCAAGTTCTTCTTATGAAGTTATCAACTTGTTCTGACATTTAACTCGATCGGTTGTTAATGACTTACAAATGGCAATTCGGCTTTCTTCTAACATTAATAGACAGCCAAATTGCCATCTGCAGTCAACAAATAAAGAAAACGCACGATCGATTCTTGATTCGCTAAAAATTCCTGTTGTTCATAGGTGAATTACCAGGAAACATTCTTTTATGACTGTTACTCATACTTCACCAGATAATCAGAACCTCAACCGAGTAGATCAATGGATCTAGTCCCTTCGAGAGAATTCAAAGGTTAATCTAGTAACTGTGGTGTTCCAGATCTCCAAGAGAATAAGCGTCTACATGTTAATAATCAGTGGGATGAGAAGGATCGATAGATATGACACCGTTTTATGACATTTCGGCATTGAATTATTTACTGATGATGGTAAAATTTCTATAACGATGAAAGTAGATTGGCAGTGCTCTATTGACAAGCAGGCGTGCCTTGTCGATCTGTTTGGAAGACATTTCCTTTAAATGAATGTGTCATAGTGTTAACATTTGGAAACATCCCACCACCAAAAAAGGGAGTGCAACTAACGTGGCTTTACGAGAATCCCAAATTCTAGTTGAATAGTATTACAGTAGTGGAACTACTGTAAGTATGTGTGTGTAATGTATATAGCTAAATTTTTATGTCATAACTAAAAGAGGGCAAAATTTGTCAGAATTATATTATGCAATATCTCCATTCTGACTTGGTGGAATTTAATAAAATGTAGAATTTAGGATTTATCCTGTCACACCACTTCATAGTTTAAGTTTGATTTCATTCAGATTACTTTTGTTTGCAAAAGGTTTCCAAGCGATAATAATAATTCCGAACTGGCCACATCGAATTTTAATAAAATTTGATATGCAGGAGCTTTAGTAAAATTTGTTGTTTCCTTTCGGTTTACTTAGATCAGTTTTAATAACGAAATTAAGCAAAACAAAATTAGACCTTGAGTCCAGTCCATTTCTCATCCGCCTAAGACAGATTGAGTTCCCTGACTCCAGGTTATAGCGAATTAATGCAACCTGCTTGCCATTTCTCTTCTGCATCCCCCCCTAAGGGCAAGTTTTTTTATGTCTGTAGATATGTATGTTCACGGGGCTGGTTTGCCTCTTTTGAGAAACGAAAAACCGTGTTTCCGAGAGAAAAAAAAAATCCACATCCGTATGAGACCGTTAATTCATATACGACTGAAAAGTCCTGATAAAGGTTCTTCGCGCCATAGATGGGATTCAAACTCTTGTATTTCGAACAGAAGATCTCCTTCGAAACCAACTCAGCTACGGAGACTGTAAGCCTTGAGTACGTAAGACAAAAAAAAAAAAAAAAAAATCCTAAAAGTGTTATAACTTTTGACACTCTTTGGTAGTTTACAACAATACCATCATCCAAGAGAGCTCTTCAATGACATATGATGATAGTTCTAGTTCTCATGATAGAATTACAAGAGTGTGTTACGCCTATGTTTATTTAATCACATGAATCCATTGTTGAGCAGTAGCTTTGTTTTTCAACCAGTCTCAGGTTCAAGATAGTTTGATTGATGGTTTCCCCCCCCCCCCTCACTTTTCTATAATCTCGTTTTTTTTATTAACAAACGATTTGAAATGTTTGTTAATAAATGATAATAATAACAATGATAATTGATGAGACTAATCATCCCTCCCTGACTTGAGTTTAATGATTTTTTTATGTTAATCGCACCCAGTGAAGGCTGTTAGCCTACATAGTACATTACTATACGGTTAGTGTGCTAAGAGTTAGATAATCCGAAAATCCTGCTCTGAAACCAAACATGAAACTTTTTCAATCTGCTTCAGTCCTTCAATAAGCAAGGTAGCAGTCTCGCACATCTATGAAATTCATCCACCACCTAAAGACTTTCGCAAAACACTCATGCCCGTGGTGGATTCGAACGCACAGTCTGTTAGTTCGATACGCAGACCATTCGCCCAACTACGACGGCAAGATTATGCTCGCATAATATAAAGTATCCTTAACTCTTCTTATCATATCCTTAACTCTTCTTATAATACGATAATATGCTGTCACAAAGTGCATGTTTTACAGTAATGATTAGGAATATGTTGCAGAACCTGTCGAATGCTCTCTTTGAATACAATAATTATTTTTCATATATAAGAATTGTAACTAAGAATATATTTATTTTTTGTTTTCTAGTATAGAGCAGTATCGTACAGTTTCCGAAAAAGGCTTAAAGAAACGATGCAGTGAAATTTTCTTTGTTACTGATTGTGTGGATTGTTTTTTTATTGGACGTAAAGTTTGTGATGATCTGGAAAACTCTTTCACTTTTAGTAAATGTTCCAAGAAAGTAGTTCATTTTTGGCTTTATACCAAAATGAACCCGACTTTCAGCGATTGAGTTAGAGATAAAAGTACGAGAATCGTTTTTTTTTTTTCGCGTGAGAAAGAAACAGTATTTAAGCAGCAATTTTCAGGTGGTTATTGACTTATCATAATAAGGATTTGATTATCTCTAATATCTAATAGTCTATCTATATTAAGCAGACGACAAAATGATCATAAATGCTTACATTTTGTCTCGAGAGAATTTGTTTGAAATTCTTATTCTACATTCCTCTTTAACATTTTAGAATGGAAACATATTCCCCGCAAGTCTAAAAACAACCTACTGGTATTTTAGAAGGGCAGTATTTTTCGCTTTTAACTGAATAGTAACATTCTTGAGCCAAAGGTCTGAACAAAGATTTCACTGTAAGACTAAAGCTTTAAAAGCATACTGAGAATTTGTGATATAATACTAACTTCACATCCACAATGCGTAAAATATGCTATTGCATAATATCATCAGGAAATGAATAATTGACACTATACGTCTCGCTTCGCTGGAAACTTACCAGCCGTTTATACTACCACGTGAAAATAAATCTTGAACGAAATCTTATGTATGCTGATTGTGGTAATACTTCTCCTGCGTCATGCTGCGTAGAGAATAAGAGCGTCAATGACCAGAGGTTTATCGAGCTTTGCGAGTAGTTGTTTCTGTCTTAATGCATATATTTGCATGGATGGTTGACAACATTCTTCCACAAATGCCACCTGAGTCACACACACACACACGACAACATATTTACTCTTTTTATCACAAAAAAATACAAAGAAACATGAGCAAACAAAACTTCCGAAACTCTGTCATCTCATTCCATTCCTTTTTTTTTTTTTTTTTTTGGTTGCGCTGTTTGCAAAATAACTAGAACCTACTAGATTCGTTTTTCCCATCCGTTAGTATGCATGTTATTCCTTGGCTCTGGCTGTTGGCTTTTATTGAAATTCGATATTTGGAATCCTTTCTAAAACATGTTGTACCATCTTAATTTTGGCTTCAGTTGGATTGTCTTTGACAACTAAAATTTGGCAGAAAGTTTTGAAATTATAGAAAGTAGTGACTTCGCTCTGGTTGCATGGAATTGAGTAAAATTTGGTGTTTAGATGACGATTGAAATTTCTTCAGTTAGCCCTGTTTTCATTTCGGTTTCTATTAACAAAATGATTGGAAATGATAATAAAAAATCAGTTTTATATGGACGATTTAATGAAGTTAATATTTAAGATCTCTATTAAAATAAGTTCTTATTAAAAATTCAGGAGTCTCTATTAAAATTCAATCGGGAGGTTTTAGTGGCAGATTATTAGGCCAGTGTATAATAGGATTTTTTTAAACGAGTTATTACAATTAACAAACTGTGGATAGGTTTAGTTATAGGTTTTGTTTTTGCCATTTGTAGTAAGAATATGACAATGATTGGTGTCACTGTGCATGGAAACTATCGTGAAACGCATCTTTTTCAAAAGATATGTTTCAAAAACCGCTTGTTATCTGCTCTCAAAAGAAAGATTATTTTTGCCTGTGGAAAAAAAAAGAAGAAACAAAAACAAACTGTTTCGTGGTACACACACACACACACACTGCCATCCGCCTTTTACATGAAACAGAGATCTCTACCCGGTTTGCTGTCTGTCGGTGCACCGGCTGTGACAGGCGAAGGGAACTCCAATGTATTCTGAGTTATTATGCTTAGAATTATAGAAATGTGCCCAAGAAATGGCTGTTCTAATATTTGTACGTTATGATAAAAAAAACAACTCATTTTTGTTTTATTTTGGTGTAAAAAATCTGATTAATGGGTTTAATTATTTTAAAACCCTACAGCTACTCTCTCTTACTTTAAGAGATTAAATAATTAAATAAATTATTTGTCATTATTGTCTATTTTGCTATTTCTTTCATTTAACAACAACAAGAAAATTCATTATCTGAACTTATTTCAAATAGTACGAACTCTGCTTAACTTAGAAGTTTTATTATTTTGATAAGCAACACCTGTTGATTTCATCATTGTACTGCTCAAATATCAAATAACGATGGACTTCTTGTGTGGATTGTTATTTTATCCGGTAAATCTGAACTCCGACAACGCTGTGTTGTAGATGTATTTTACTTGCCACCAAGATCAATTTATTTATTTATTGTAAAATTAGCTAAATTCAAACTACTAGGACATTTCTTCAGTACTTTAAATAACTGAAGATAGTTAAGTTATACTTTTGGGCTTCAAGTTTAGCTAATGAATAAGTATTATCGTCATGGATGATTAAAAACTAAATCTTTATGGATAAGCAACAAAATCGAATGTTTTCTCTGTGAAACGAAACTTTCCATGGTAAGAACAGATACTACACTTTCCCGTTAGCAATGCCAAGGGAGTTCCAGTGTAAAACTATACTGGAATGACATTGAAGACAAGAATTTATTCCCTCATTATTCAGATTTACTTGATTATTCTTACTGATCAACTGACTTTTGACACTACCAAAAGGCTTACTCCGGAAGACATGACATGCATCCTTTCTTTGGTTCAAAAAGAACTCTCATGAATAGCATTTCTCTGAAAGAAAGTTTTTTTTTTTTTAAATCTTCAGCTGAAAATGAGTTAGTCAGTCTTATAATACAGAGGATAGCAGGATTTCCCTCGGGTTGTTGTTTTGCTGAGTGAATAGCGTACTTACTTTCGAATCAGTACGCTTTAGGTTCGAATCTCACAAATGACATGGATTTTTGCGAGTATCTCTAAGTAGTAAATTAATTTCATAGCACTGAGACCACTATTCTGCTCACCGGAAGATAGAAATGGCCAAGTAATGTGGGAGTGCTAACCTTTAGCATACCAACGCTACTTTTTTTCCCCCAATGTAGCTCCCACGAGTTGTTGTAAACTTATAGTACATTAGTACCGTATGTAGGCTAAGGAGTTTTTGTCTATTTTTATTGATTTTTATACTATTTTTTAAATCAGTTTTTCCTGGTCCGGAAACCCTGCTCAAGAGAACAAACAAGCCACTTCAAATCTCTAATAAGCAGGGAGGTGGTCTCACCTAAAGACAATAGCAAACATCCATGGCCATGACGGGATTCGAATCCGCAGCCTATTGGTTCGAGAGTGAACATGCTAGCCACTCGGCCAACCAGGCCAGCTTTACGTTACTACACTACAGGTTTACAAACTTTCATAGGTAGGCAGGATTCACACTTAAAAAACTCGGATTTTCATCCCACAAACAGACATTGGACTGTGTAATAGGAGTAGTGCACATTGGTGACAGTTAACAGCAGTATCAGGAATTGGAAACTTGTGGAGGTGATGGTAAATATGACTTGAATTTTTCGACTGGGGAAAAAATATCTGAAATCTGGATTTAGGAGAGTAAAATATCGTAATCCTGAAATAGCAAGCAAATAAATCCGAAACCAAATAAATACCAACCTGAAGGCAGTGTGCATTAGGATCAACATCCCTCACCTCTCCCATATAACCATCATCCTGTAAAAGTTATCATGAACCTCCATGATCAGTTAGTAATGATAAAGAAGTAAAGAAGAAATGTGTTAACATTAGATTTAATTGAAGACCTCAAGGTTGTACCATTTCGGAAATACATACAAGGAAGATTACTGCAAAAGACAGCAGTAGAAGAAATGAATGAATGAAGAAAAAGAAAAATTTATTGTGTGAGTTTGGAATTGAACTGCTAAGGAGTGTTGACTGCTGCTGCAAGTTTTAGCAAATTTAGAGGAGAGTGAAGGAATTATTGACAGTGGCCATGGAAATATTTGTAGAAAATGCAAGCAGCAGGAACGAACATCGGCGGGAAATAATGTGGAGTGACTTAGTAAGGGATGGATCATTAATGAACTTAATTTCTCTCTTCTTGTCTTTTCGACTGAATTATTTTTAGTAAGTTCGCAGGAGACATCATTCCAAATGCGAGAACAGTATTCCATGATCGGATGGATTTTGTGATTGTAAAGAGTTTTATTAGCTGGTCAGAGGTAAAATAACACCTTGAGAAAAAAATAATAATTTATTTTAATTCTGAGGGAATGAGATTTATAATAAGTTTATGCCAAGAAAGATTGGAGGTTAAATTATCTCAAGAAGCGGAATCTCATATTTGTACAAAGATTTGAGTGTTATCAAAAGTAAGGCTGAAAGAGATGCGTACAAATTAAAACGGTGGTATTTTATTAGATAGATTATAAATAGGCGTTACAATGAATTTGCTTTTAAACTATAAACATTTTATTTTGTTTAATTCTAGTGATAAATCGAACCAAACTGAACTCGAATCCTAACTGAATCCTTCTACCCAATATGTTTAGATACTTTATAATGTATATTTTTGACTCTTAAATTCAATTTCCTCACAGATTCAATATTTTTAGGGAGACCTAAATAGGAAAAGGAAAGACACGAAATTGGATCTGTCCTTTCTTAGGTCAGGTAAAGTTGGCAAACCAATTCACGAATCGATTGACGGAGATTGCCTATTTTTATCTTTCAACATTTGTACGACCGTTTGACCTCACTGCGTGTCCTCACTAGATCAAAGATAAACGAAAGAATAAATATCCGTAAAAATAGAATAGAGACAAATATAGAATTCGAAGACATTTTTATTCGTTTTATTTATTTATTTATGTATCTTCTTGATATCAGCGATCGGAAACATTTCATAGGTCAATAACCATAACCGGCAGTTCTAGGCACAGTAAAACATTAATCAACTCAGAGAGCTTTTAAAATTTTATTGTATTTAGAAAAATAAACCAATTTTATTCATTAAGATAAAGCCACTTAATAATGTATTCTTCAATAGTAGATCTATTTAAGAAATAAGTTTCTGCATAATAATCGTTAAATGATTATGTGACAAAATTACGTCAGTAATAGTAATAGAAATAAACTAACTATTGGTTTCGTACAAATGTACACTAAATTGTTACTTTGCTCTCATAACTCGTACATATTCGTGCAAGTTCCACTGAGTCGTCGTTTGATACCAAATAATATGGTATTAGGTCGAAGGTATTCCGCATTCACTTTGGATTAGTTTTGTATTTTATTTTCTTTGCTGTGTCATGATTGTAACTTGGCAAAACACGCAACATCCAACATCATTAAAAATGAAGGCAAATTTTATTTATGCAATATAGTCTATGTTTGAAAGCAATATTTGAATTTGTTTTTCATGTTTTCGTTTTATTCAGCCTATAACAACATGTTTTAGCGTGCTAATACCAATTTGTTTCCGACCCCTAATTTTGACGAACTTGAAAACGTTAATTGTTAAAGTCATGAAATATGGAATTCCTTTATAAATTTTAAAATTTGATGATTCATAAGCAAGATTAACAGTTACTACGTCCCTGATAGTAGCGAACGAGAAGATTCCAAACTCAGATAGAAGTCATTTAATATATACTCTGGGGGACGAAAAACCTGAGTTTCCGGGTGAAAAAAAAAAAAACGTTAGCTCAGTCACTATCTTCAATGACATTAGACTGGAAAGACCTGTAAAGGACGCGAAGAACCTTGTATAATTTTTTTTCTTTCATCTGAAAGGAGTTAGCTAATCGCATACGTTTAAAAAAATTTTGTGGTGGGGGGGGGTCATTCGTCAAACCAGACAAACTGGCCAGTAAAACATACAATTTACAAGCAAATGTGCAAACACTTTTTGGCCTCACAGCTTACCGGCCATAATCCCAAATAATTCTGCTCCTATTAGCATGTATTAAAGAAAACTGAAGCGGTATTGAACTGTTTTTGATTTATTTAAAAGAAAGATTATAAAAAAAATAAAACTTTTTCTTCATTCAAGAGTGAGGAATTGAAGCAACTTTCGCAAGCTACATATGTACGTTTATTAAATTTTTATACATGTAGTACAGTGTTTCTAGGTCATTATGTGAAATAAAGGTTTAGAACAAGCGCGTGTCGTTAACTTTAAGATCAATAGTATTTTTATAGCACGGACTTTCTGGAAATCATTACTCTCATAATGATACTCTGCAATATGGGACATTTTGAGTTTCTTTCAGACTTCCCACACAAGATGTAAACCGGCCTTGACCAACGATACACTTTTCATGCTTTTTCTCAACTCCCCCCCTTCTTCTGTGGTTAATGATTCACGAAGGGTTTTCCAACTTCTGCGTGTTTCTTTAAGTCAAGCAGTACTCGTCTCAGCAACTGTTGATAATGATGATGTAGTCTTTGTGTGCATTTGTGTATGTGTGTCCAAGTGGAAATCAATATATGACGTCATGGATTACTAGACTAAAGGTACTGTTTGCGAAGCGCATACATGCTGAAGGTGGAGCAGAGACGAAGGAAATAAACAGAAGCCAGTCAAATACGACATTGCACCATTTTATTTTACTATGCTAATACTCCAGTAAAAGAATATATGTAATTTATTTATTATTGAAAAGAAAACCGGTAGGCTTTCCATAACTCATTTTTTAATATGGTTAGATAACGACGAGAGCAGAATTTGAAAATGAAGAAGCGTAAATAACTGCGTTTTACAAATAGACTTTTAAAAAAATAGCTTGCTGTATATCTGGAAGGATTTTATTCTTCACTCCAATAAGGATCTTAATGATATTAACAGCAAACGTTTATAAGATATAAAGTTAAGGACATTACAATATATATAATGCAGACATAATATTCTTTACAGTGTGTGCTACAGTATATCTAGTAGCCAATACATCAAAATTCCACAATTGTATCTTGCGAAATCTAAAGGAATGTTTAGTATCCAAATCTTCCTTATCTAAAATATGATATTACCGATTATAGTTTAAATTGCAAAGCAATACTGTCAAGAAAAGTATTTTACACATTTCATTTTTGTTATCTCAAATTTCATGGTCTTCATTAAGGTCGTTATTACTGTGAGCTCTCTGTTATAGAAGAATTATTGAATAGAGATGGGTTCACAAAATGTTATTTAAAAGATATCTCATTTCCTAAACTCCAGTGGATAATAATAAATAAATTACAGTCTGTAATTTTGATCTTGTAGGACAGTCGATAGGATAATGCAAATTTTGCTCTTTTGTTGGATATACCGGGGTTTGAATCCTGTCTAGGATGCTATTAACCTTTATAAGAGTTTTACTGAGCTCATGAAGAGGTGGAAGGGTTTTTCGTCCAGCAAACCACTTGAGGAATATATAATCAACAGAAATAATATATATATTCACTTCATAGCCTAGTTGTTTCGGCCGTAATTCCAATCAAACCTTGTTGGAATGCGCTTTTCCATGAATTTTTTAAATATCTTTGATGTGAATCTAAGCAACCAAAGCAAACGACATGCAGCAAATACCTAGTGACAAAATGGAATTGTGAAAAGCTGCTGAGGAAATACGCAACTTTAATAGCAAATTACATTGCCAGTAATATTTACCATCACAAAACATGTAAAAAAAAAGTGATGGGGGGGGGGGAAGAAGATTATTCTGAAGTTGCTGAGGTGCCGAATATCTTGCTTGTACCAGACTTTTTCTTATGTAGACTAGTTCTCTAATTCACACCAGAGATTTTTCTATTATATTATATTTGATTCTAGAATAGAATAGAAATGTAATAGTTAAACATAAACTAATTATCAGTTTGAAAAACTAGTTGTAATTTTTTTAAAGAAAACACGACAAGAGTTTTCTCCTGTTAGTCGCTCCCTCATAGTAATACTTCTTATGTGTCTACTCTACTGTGAGATACAAAACTGTGGTGTGTGTGTGCGTGCGCGCGCGCGCGCGCGCGTGTGCGTGTGTGGGTGTCCATTCTGTCATTAAATTAGACCAACTTGCATAGTTATATTCTGAAATGTGTCTAGTCCATTTTGAGTTAAGTATAATGTAACTAATGATGTCCTGTACACCTCTTCTTGATCTTATCCAATAGGAGGGTATCCTGTCTTTAAGTGTCATACTGAGTATATTCCTTTCCATTATTCTCTAAGTAACTTTCAATTTGTGAATCATATTGAAGGTTTTTGAATTTTGAGTTAAGTTCCACGTTTTCATTGCTATATGTAATTACAGATAAGACACACTGATCGAAAACGTTTTCCCCTTCAAATTAATGGTAATATCACCTTTGAAGATAGCTTTCATCCTTCCAAAAGCCATCCAACATGGCCACATCCTAATACGAAATTCATTCTGAAATTAGTAGAGCAGGGGAAGGTAAAGTAGAGATGATTAGGCAATCCCAGATCTTTTCTCAAGAAATCAGACAAAATAATAAAATTGTAGATGTTCAGTTCACTTACAAAAAATAAGCCTATCTATATTCTTTTTTCGAATTATAGTCTCAGCAATTTCACGCACTTTGACTCGCCGGTCATCCAATACCATATCGTGCAGTTGATCAATGATTTCTGGTGTTGTTACACTTTTTGGACGTCCTTCACGTGGATCATTTTCAAGGCTGGTACGGCCACGTTTAAACTCGGCAGCCCATTTCTTAATTCTCGAAAACGAAGGAGAAGAGTGTCCACAAACATTTATGAACTTCGAATGAATTTCGTTTGGCGTTAAACCTTCTTTTACAAAGAATTTTATAACCGCACGATACTCAATTTTATCCATTTCAAGGGATACAGACAACACTTTTGCTTCAGACAGCTGTATAAAACGAACTACTTGATAGAATGACTTGCAATTTCACGTGGATGCTTATGACAGATGTACAAACTTAGAAGAAAAAAAAAACATCTTGCCGATAGTGTTGCCATCTATGGTCGAGGCCGAAAAGTTTTCAGACCACCCGCACAATGCATTACTCGGCAATTCGATTCAACTGTAATCATTCGGTATTTACACTTTGCTATTCTTGTAATATTTCATTAATATATATATTTAAAAGAACTGGAGAGGGAGTCGTTACATCCCAAACCTTACAAATATTTGTGATTATTTATGTTTGCGTTTCACCATTCTGTAGTTATATCACTGATTTTTACTATTATGGTATAATGTTTATGTATGTTGTTGTCAGCTGTTTTTATTAATGTGGAGATATTTTAATTTGAATTAATATTTCAAAAGTGTTTCTTTTTACTAGATAAAATGCTTTTTTATAACTTATGAATAGAATATTAATATTAAATTGAATTATCTGTGTTTTTCAATAATTGTTTTAAAGTAAAGACTGAATTAAGACATCAGTGAACCTTTCAAAATTTATTGTTCTTCTACTACTATAGACATATCGATAAATTTCTTCTAATCGTCTGGAACTTTTCCAGTTTTCCCAATTTTATTTTTACTCTTATGCATTCTCATCAACAAAAAGTTATAAACCTATAGTATACAGTATTAGCACGAGCGTATTTTAATGGATATTGAATAATCTATTTATGTAATTCTAAACCAGTATATTTAAATACTTCTATATTTACGATCATATCCAGGCGCGTGCATGTGTATGTGTGTTAGTTTTCATTTTGAGTCTTTTGACTACATGGAGGTCTGTTGTGAATAATTTCATTGCAGTCATTTATTATATCAGCAGTTTTAAAAGCGTCATATTTCCATTAGTTTTCATAATAATTAATTCATTTTTACTTGTTTATCTGTATTACTTTGTTTTTTAATCTGAGATACTTTAGAAATTGTATATGTTGATGACTGTGTTCTGTCTAAATCTGTTTGTATTTTTTTTTTTATATAGTTATTCCAGGTTCCTCTTTATAGCATTATTTTTCTCGAATAATTTAGTTTATTTTTCTGTTGCATCGAATGATAACCGTTTTCTGTATGCGTCCTTTTTTCTCTTTTATTACTTTCTCTGTATGTTTGTTCCGATTTGTGATCCTTCTTTTCCTGTCCTTTCCCTCCCTCTTTTTCCAATGTTGTTATATTCATCCATTTTCTATCTTTGTTTCATTTATCATTTTCATTTATCTATGTTTCTAATAAATTATCTTCTGTTTTATTTGGTATAGTTTTCTAATGTTTTCTTCCTGTATTTTTTTTTTAAATACACATTCTGTTTTAATTTTTTTAAAAAAATTATCTTTAGCTATTTTGAAGGAAACGGCATCTTGCAATAACTGCACTTCTATTAACTCTAACATCATAATATTAAGTATCCAGGTATTTGCTTACGCTTGGAATCGCCGAACTTTATATAGTTTCTACTATATTCGGCATGAAACTCTTTGAGTTTCTTATTCGGCTAAGAAACTATATGGGATGTAATATCCCTTAACTTAAACAAGTTATATGTCGCCGAATTGAAGCCTTTGGCTCTTCACATATCTAATAATTTATTAGAGCACCTCACGGCAATACTCGTAGAAGGGGTACAAGTTCTGTTCGCTACAAACTTGATATTAACTGGTCTGGCTACTCACTGATGAGACCTCAATAAAGGTCGAAACCGGTCTGGGTAGTGACCTTCTCTCATAATGTGAACAAAAATTACAGTTCCTAGGAGCTAAGTTCACATTATGGGCAAATATCAAGAATAGTGATCGGAGCTCGCTCCACTTCTACCACGAGTTGCCCCAGCTTGCACTACCCTTTGGGATCAGTGCTGCAGTATCCAGGTATTTGCTTACGCTTGGAATCGCCGAACTTTATATAGTTTCTACTATATTCGGCATGAAACTCTTTGAGTTTCTTATTCGGCTAAGAAACTATATGGGATGTAATATCCCTTAACTTAAACAAATAATATTAAGTTTATTTTTGAGGAAATGTTGAATGCATGCTGGTCTGCGAGCTGTAGATTATGTCCTCAGGTGAGTAACCAAATCAGATACTGATTTATTAATCGTAAGTCTCCCGTAAATAGAAATCGGGGAGACAGATCAGAAAGGAATCCGGGACTGAAACAGTATGATACACAAAAACTGGGGGAGGGGAGGGATGTACAACCAAAACATTAGATTCTTCACATAGAATATTAGAGAAATATATATATCAACTATAACGGAAACAAAAAGGAGCTATAAGGATTAAAGGGGGGAAAAAGGGAATAAAGAACAAGTGATTATATTTAGATATTTACGGAGAAAATGTCTGAAGGAGAAAAAGCTATACCGATGATATCTAAAAATTGGAAAAATAAAATAATTGGATATAAATAATGGAACAAAATTAAAAACGCGAAAGGGAAACATGACACTACTCAATATTTTTGCTTCAGAATTAAACAAATAATAATAATAATCAAAGGAATTTTACAGCTTTAACGAATACTTAAGAACACAGATAAATAAAATAAAATATGTACAGAGACGAAATATCCTCAATGCCTTGATTGCTTCCTCTGAATATAGTCGAATTCTGATTTATTTCTCTTTCTGATGGAGTATGATAATCTTTCAGATCTTCAACAGCTTCTGCAATCAAAATATCCTCACCAGTAACAGTAACAAAACCAGCCACATGTGATTGTAATCACAGCTGATAATCGCAGTATTAGGATTCCAATCTGAGGGTTTCACGCCCTTAATTAACCTTTTATCTGTGCTTTATCTTTCAGGATCTTACTTTACTTGCTTATTTTATTTTACCTTTACCTGTATCATGCTTCAATAGTTATTGGTGAATATCGTTCAATTATTAAAGTATTTCTTTCTTTTCCCACTGATGTATAAATAACTAACACGTGTCTAAATATTTAAACATGTGAGTTCATTGCAATCATTTTGTGATTGCAATGAATTCAATTTTTGAATTACACAAAATTGCAATGATTGCAATTTTGTGTAATATGAATTTGCGATTCATATTATGTCACGGGTATCTTTCATAGTTTACTACATTTTTTATATTAAACCTATGTTCACCTTCCTAATATTTTATACTAACATTAAAAATCGTATTCGAATCGCATTATATTCCCTGATATTGATTATTCTTTTAAAATATGTTATTTATTTATATTTTCCTATTTCTCCTCAATTATATACCTATTTTGCGTAAGGCAGTCTGAAATTATCAACTGTGATATTCAGGAAAATTAGCTTCCTTTATGGATCTGGGATCTAGCGTCATCCGTAATACTAAATGAGGTTTAATTATTTAATTGTAGTTGTTTAACCAATATTTGCGTACTAACGAATTCATATTAGTAGAATACTTATTAACATTCATCCCTACGCACGCACGCACACAAACAATAATTTTCGAGTTTATATCGAAAATTATTGTGTGCGTGGTGTATATTCTCACGCGTGTATATTCTGCGTGTATGCACACATATATTCTCCTCTGTTTTCTTACACAGATAATCCCAGACCATCTTCAGTATACGCTCAGGCTTATATATTCTTTCAGAGTTACAGCTCAGTGGGTTTGGACCAGTATGAAGCATGTGTGTGTGTAACCGAAGGTCAACAACACCTAGTGCGAGGAGAAGAGAGTGAGTGAGCCCTGGGGGGGGGGGTGAAGTTGGTAGTTTTTTGAAAGGGACGACGAACAAAAGCAAGATCAAAGGAACCTCTAACAGTTAGAATGTTACTGAATTACAATATATATATGTGTGTGTGTGTGTGTGTGTGTGTGTGTGTGTGTGTGTGTGTGGCTGCGGGGGGGGGAGCGTGAGAAGGAAGGAAAAAAAGAATCGTAGAGAAAGCGGTGACACGGAGTGTTGTTATTCCAGGTGATTTATTTTCAATAAAGCGTGGCAGTCGGTTGCCCTGAGGGAAGTAAATGGGCTTGTCCTGTCTGCAGTTGTTCCGGTCAGCGAATGGGATGTTATACCGAATGGTGTTACAAACCCCATAAAAAAACCAACTTCGCAATACTTGCATCAAGACAAACCGCTATTTACTTATTTTATTCAGTTATTTATATACTATTTCTTTATGCTAATTAGTCCTAAATATATACTGAGAATGGAATTCTATCTTCTATGGCTAATCGGCTCACATATAATCGCTTTTATAGTGGCACAAAACCAATATTTAGAAGGTAGAAGGAGTTTCAGATTGTTACTGATAATTTTTATTAATACCATTTTTAAAATTAATTTTATATTTAATAACAAAATATAAAATTTTTAACCAATATATCGTACAATATTTGACAAATGTTCACATGAATTTTATTTCAGCGGATTAATATAGTGATAAATCTGTAGAAGAAATATAAACGAAATAAGCATTTTTTTACTTTTTACTGTTCATTTTCAACTATGTAATTTCTATGTCCAACATAGTTCTTTCTTAGTTCAACACAGCTATTTCGTGTAGAAATAGCTGTGTTGAACAAATAGGGAAATCGAATGCAACATCAGATCCCCTCTTTCTCTCTCCCTCCCTCCTTCCCTTATCTATTTACATCAGGAGACACATAAAGAAAAACAGGAATACAAACGAATAGAAAAATCAAAGATGACTTTTACATAACACTATAAAAATCATATATTAACTGAAAAAGTACAGAATTGGATGTTTTATGGCACTTTTGGTTTAGTGTGGCTTCAGTTACAGAAGAATCAATTAACGCTGAGACACCATTAATATACAGAAGCGAATAAATTAATCCGAACAAGTCGAATTTTCAAGTTTTTGGTTTGGTTTTTGTTTCAGTTCATAATAATTTTGGTTTACTATTTTCGGTTTTGGTTTATTATTTTCGGTTGAGTGCCGAGTGTTTCGACTGTTTTAATCGTCTCTACGATGTTTATTAATAACATTGTGCGTTTTTAATACTGTAAACAAGTTGACATTCGTTGTGTTTTATTTTGTGTAGCTATAAATTGGATACATCGCCAAGAAAGCGTTCAAAAATGTGTACTCTTTCTCAAAGACAAATTGCCAGTGAGCATGGTGTTGATTTGGATACGGTTAATGCGATTTTAAAGAGGCTTAGGGAGACAGGTACCTTTCCTCCTGACAGTAAAGGAAAATGTGAGCGAAGAAGGAAAACTATTGTCTGCTGTAGACTTCAATAGAGATTGTTGGAAGCAGGGATGGTTGTCCACAGACTAAAAAGAAAAAAATGAAAGTATTCCTCAAAAATCACACCATCCAATTCCTTCAGTGAACAGGTAACTCTCCTGACATTAACCCAAAGGGAAATTTGTGGACCATAATGAAAAGAGACATGGAAAATTAAATTGTGATACAAAGGATAACTTAATGCAGTCCATTACAAAAAGTATTGTTTCGAGATGTAGAAATAAGAAAAATGTATTGGTAGAGTCCATGCCCCTAAGCGAATTAACCAACTTATTAGAAACAGATTAGGCACACACACACACACATATTAATTATTATGTAAAGTGGGAGATTAATTTTGGCACTTATTTTCTTTCAAATTAAAATTTTTCTTAAAAATGTGAGTGTTCGGATTAATTTGTTCGCCACCGTAATTCTGTTATGTGCATGCGTATTCTTCTGGCCAGTTTGCCTGTCTTGCGTGATGCAGAATCCGAGTTTTTTCTGAGAAGAAAGTTCCCCCCCCCCCATAATATGACTAACCATAATATGAATTTGAAGCGGAAAAATACATTCACACAACGGAAAAGAAGGTTCGCTTTTAGGACTTTTTTTGGTAACAACTTTTTTCAAGCTTGGTGCAGTACATGTATAATTTATATAATTATTGTTTTTGCCATGTTTCTGTCAGTGTTTAATTGGTCCTGAAGAAGACAATAATAAGTAACTGACAATAGAAATCGGGATATTATAAATCCATCGTTATTTCTTTGCCAAATGCATCGAAACGTAGAACGTTAAAAAAAAAAAAAAAAAAATATATATATATATATATATATATGTTAAGAATACCAAGCAATTTTTAAACCTGGTTTTACTCCATTTCCCAAGTAAGCAAACAGGCAAATAAGTCAAGTTTGCGCCTGCAAGTGATGCAAGTCTAGCTGATCCTTCAGGTAGTGCAAGACCAAGGCAACTCGTGGTAAAGGTGGTATGAGCTCTGATCACTAATCTTTATATTTACCCTTAATGCCAAAACACATCTCCAAGAAGGAGATGCATGATGTTTTGTATTAAAGGCAAGAGGCCATTACCCAGACCGGTTTCGACCTTTATTGAGGTCTCATCAGTGGGAGCTAGGCTATGTATTAAAGGTAAGAGGCCACTACCCAGACCGGTTTCGACCTTTATTGAGGTCTCATCAGTGGGAGCTGGGCTAAATCATGCATCTCCTTCTTGGAGATGTGTTTTGGCATTAAGTGTCCGTTGACCTCTTGGAAAGAGGTCAACGGACCCCCCCCCCCCCAATGGGTAAGGTACATCGTGCCATGTAATGAGTCACGTTATTTTGCCAGTATAAATTATTTTAGCCTGTATGCCGGTCTCTTTGGCCGAGTGGTTAGCTTATCCGCTGTCCAGCAAAAAGGTTGAGGGTTCGAATCCCACTGTGGGCATGGATGTTTGTGGTTGTCTGTGAAAATACTAGAGGTGGTGGTCGGCGGTATATGGCGTTGGTGTAGATGATGAAAGTAGTTGCGGGTGGTGGATTGGTGGAGACGGAGAGTTGTAGAGTAGGTGCCCTCCCTCGATGAGACTTTGGACTCCCTGTAGGTGTTACATAATAATAATAATAATAATAATAATAATAATAATAAATTGGAGAAATGGGATGGCTCCCAAGTCAGTGCAACTGTGTCCGGATGAAATGGCTACGAAAAGAGAATTGACGGAGTTTGAAAGAGCCATTGTGATAGGAGGCCATGTTGCAGGCCTATCTGTTCAGCAAATTTTTGACAAATTGGACCATTCCAGCTCAACAATCAGTGATACCATACAGAAATGGAAGCTCAGGGAGTCAACTACAAGTGCTACCCATGGTGGATGACCCACCACACTCACCAAACGTTACTGTAGGGTGCTACGAAGGTTAATATGTAAAACCCGCAATTCGTCAACCGTCACATTCAATGCGGAGTTCTTGCCATCGACTGGACCACGAATCTGCACCAAAACTTCGAGGCTCACAACATGCGTTTCCATGTAAGGACCACATTATTACCCCATTACCCGAACCGACATGCAGCGTCATGTACAGTAGAACGTGGAAGCTTGGACAGTTGTGTTATAGAGCGACGAATCACGCTACACTCTCTACCGAGCAGATAGACGGGTGTGGGTATGTGAACGTCTCTTGCCAGAGTGCGTAACCACAACTATGAAATTCGAAGGTAGTGGTGTGATGGTATGATCCTGTATTTCGTGGTTTGGCCTCGGACTACATTCTGGACAATTCAATGCTTCTTACTTTGTAGCGTTTCTGCGGAATTGACCATTGTCTCTTTCAGCAAGAAATGCACTGTGTCATAAGGTTGCTGCAACTGCGTGGTTTGTGGACATGAACTTCACCACACTTGCCTGTTCTGACCTTAATCCCATTGAACATCTGTGGGATGAAGTGGAGCGTCGGGTGAAGTCAAGAGACGTCCGCCTCACAACAGTTCACGATATTATTATATGCCTACAGGAAGAATGGTCCAAAATTCCTACTGATCGCTATCGTACACTTGTGGAAAGTATGTCCCCTAGGACTGCTGCAGTCATCGCATCAAAAGGAGATCCTACATCTTATTAAGGCGGGGACATGGCTGTTTATTCCTCACACTATGGTGTCCGTTAATGTCTTTTCAATTAGTGTATACTATCTATGATGCACAATACGTAGTGTATATATATATACACACATTATGGACTAAATGATTAATATGGACATTATTTATAATGCCTGGCCATTATGAATGAGGAAAAACAAAATCGGACACTGTAATAAATTTCACGTTGTTTATCATAATTTATCACATTGACGGGTCAGTATGAATACTGCTATCATCTGGTCGTGCAAAGTGATAATAATGATACCTTTTTTGGCAGTATTAGAAGCGATAGGAGAGATTCTTCGGATTTCTTTTTGTCGGGATACGTGATGGGAACTTTGCCCAATCACTCCAATTTTTACAAAATCAACGTATTTGATAATGATAGAAAAAGTGAAAGAGTCAATAACCAAAGTGACTTGGCGCATAACATGTAAACATCATATACTGGTATTGTAATATGCTTATGGCAATTTGATTAAATATTACGTTCACGCTGAAGAAATATTTCAGATATTGCACGATGCCCATATTGCTATTGGCCATGGCGGCAGGAACCGCATGGAAAACGAATTAAATCCGAAATATAAAAATATTACAAGGGAGATGATCGTAATTTAGGTTAGGTTTGATTTTTTTTTTTTTTTTTGAAAATCAAATTGCCCAGAGGGATTGTAGCTTTATTCATAATATCTGGTCAAATTCTTAATGAAAAAAAAAACTGCAGCTTTTTTTATATAAAATCAAATAGCACAGGTATCTATCACTATAACGGAACCTAATCAAATTTTATTGTTATAGCGATAGATACCTGTGCTATTTGGTATGTAACGAACAGGCACTTTTCTTTATGTTTACAATTTGTTCATCTAGTAATGGATACTTCCAGCAGGATAATGCACCATGCTACAAGACATTCAGGAACAGTTACAGTTTCAGGAGTACATTCATCCGTTCCCAACCCAGTTGTGCGCCCACGGGGTAATGTGAAACGAACTGTCAACATAGATGCAATCGAGTCATGGCCAGCACCCCTGTGAAGTTCATGTCCCGATCTGAGTACCTTCCACTTCAGTTCTGTTCTGTGTAATTGATCTGAGGACTGAAGTAGATGCTACTCACAAATGGTAGATGTAACTAATAAACTGGACACCCAGTACATATTTTCAATAAACAAGAATGTTCGAATTTTGCGTTAAGATGATTTCATTTGAACGCTGATATAAACGAGATATACCGCTTACAGATTTTCCTTCCTTAGTTTAAATAAAGAATGATAAATAATAAAATTATTTGTTTAATTAAAAACTGGAATTCTGGATAGTCTCAATGAATGGTATTAAATTCAACTGAATTTCTCATTTATCAAATAAATAAAATAAATCTTTAATGCCTATGCCTAGTAGAGGGCAGATATAAGATAAGAAAAAAGAGATTGATTCGGTGAATTTTTTTGGACTCTGATGGACGTTGGACGTTAAATGGCTACTGCTGGTGTTATTTTTTAAAATTTAATCAATTTTATTTTATTTTTTGTGTGTCCTATCCGAGAGATCGTAAACCTTTAGACAAAGGGGGAGATTTTGAGGGCTAATGGAAAGTGAATGTTCAGGGGTGAAGTAATTATTGTGCTCTTTAGAGGCTTATTTCTTTATCATTGTTTTCAACTAATTGTTTACATCCTCTTGTGGTTTAGTTATGAAAAGTTTCCTCTGTAGCATGGAATTAGAGAATTATACATTCATTATGCAACGCCTAATTGTGCAAGCCATTGTAATAAGGAGCAGGCTGCTGGCTGTCATTAGAAGAGGATCATCAGTTTTTTTTATTTTTTATGTTGAGCCCATACACGAGAGGTTGGCAGATAAACCTATAGTACATTAGTACCGTGTATGGGTTGGGAAAGAAGATAGTTGTTCACATTGGATTTGGGGAAGACTGTTCCATAGTATAGTAGTTGCAGGGATGAAGGAGGAGGAGAAGAAACATGTTCTGTGGGTTTCAAGGTGCACTGTGTATGGATGTTGAGCAGCAGCTGCACGTGTTCCAACGAGTTTAGTACTAAGTGGGAGAATTATTGATGCTATTTCGGATGAACATTTTCCATGGAAATATTTGTAGAAAACACATAGTGCGGAGACCGATCGTCTGTGCGAAAGTGGGGGGAGAGAGTTGGTAAGAGATGGGTAATTAATAAGTCTGATTGCTCTCCTCTGTATTGAGTCGAGCATTTTGAGGGAAATTTGGGGGGCCCCCACCCCCATATGTGGGAGACGTATTCGATGGTTTAGCGGATTCGTGATTTGTATAAGGTTATCAGCTGTTCAGGGACGAAGTAACGTCTTGAGCGAAAGAGAAATCCTAGTTTTTTAGAAGCTGAGGATGTAGTGGTTGTTATGTGTTTATTCCGGGAGAGGCTTGATGTTAGGGTAATTCCAAGAAGAGAAATCTCAGATTGTCTGGAAATTTGGGTGTTGTCGAAAATAATGCCAGGAGAAAATGGTTCTTTTTTTGTGAGAAATGAGACAGTAGTGGGTTTTATTTACATTGAAATTGACTAGGCTATCTGAATCCCATTGGAGAATGGCTTGGAGGTCTGAATCGAGGGCAGTGGTGGTTGCTGTTCTGTAGGTTGAGGTGAGTTGTGTTGAGTAAGGTTTATCAAAAATAAAAGGGAAGAGTGCAATGTGCTGTCGTCTGCAAAGCTGTGTATTGGGTAAGCTGAAGCAGGTCATTGATATATAGTATGAAGACGGTTATTGCCTTCCTTTTCTTCTTGTTCTGAATACAAGACTCATTAAGCTAGGTTTTTAGCGAATATTGGAACAGTACTCAATGTATTCTGTTTGTGATTTGTACAACAGATGACTAGTTGTACAAGATAAAAATAGCATGTAAAACTCAAAATGAGGAGATCGAGTTTTTTTGAAGTAACTGAATCTGAAGTAACTATTGGTTGTAAATATGTTTGTACAAGAAAAAACGGAAAGTAAATACCAGCCTCTAAAAATTTCCGAAACAAGATACGGTTGTGTTTCGCTGGCATTAAAATTTCTAGACTGTTTTCAACCTATGACAACGGCATCAGAATTTGAGGCATATGTTATGAATAATATTAAAAATAAATACTTGAGTACTACAACGTTTGTCAGATGATACAACGGAATGTATGTACTCCTATCGTAAAAATGTGAATAGGATTTGAAGTCCGTGAGAGAAGATCATTGGCATAGAGAAGGATGAACAAAAGTAGTAACGTTCTAGGAAACACATAAAAGATAAGATAAAATGTCTTCCAACATAATATTGCATCGTGTTTGCTAAGAAGTCCAATAACTTATATTATTTTGAAACGAAAATTACTTCAGAAGTAATGTATTGAAAAAAAACTTTACTCTAGTTCCCTATAGGCTGTCAACCTTTAGTGTGAGTTGCAATGTTAAAAAAAATAATATAATGATTTAGTAAAGAGTGTGTGCATCGGGAACTGCATAGTAGTCGAAAATCAGTTCTTATATAGTAAAGGAGCTAATACTGAGTTACTGATAGCCAAAAAGAAAAACGTGCACCGAATTCGATTTAAAGTGTGATAGCAGTGTCATTCGTCGGAGAAACCAAATCAAGTCATGCATTTCAACCACCATCTAAGCTACGGAAGCCCTCTTGATGTATGAGAAGGAAGAGGATTTCAAACTCTCTTTACCATTTTTTGTGAAGATTTAAACTCTTTTCGTTTTACTTTTCATCGTATACGAAATCAAGCCTTACATTCACGCTAAGAACTTCGGTTTCTATGCTTTTGATGTCAGTCAGTCGCAATGCTGATAACATTACTCTTCCAATAGCATCCTTATAGGTCTATTAGAACAGCTAAAGTGCTTTGCGAAATAAACGTCAGAAACACTCTCTCAAAGGAAGCAGTAATGCACTTATTCAATCTCTATTATGATGCGCAATGTGTGGTTAGATATGTGTAGGGCACTGCTTCTTTTCCGTTAATGGCATAGAACTAGTTCAGGACAGTAGACGGAAAAAGAAATTAGTTATAGAAAGTCATTTATTCTTACCAATCCGATTATGTAGCTTTTTCTCCATCCATGTTCTCTTTTTACACCCCCCCTCCTATTGAAAAGCAAAAAGTTAAATGCTTAACTTCAGGGCAGAAAGTAGGTAGGTTTGACTTGAATATCTGCATGACCTTTTATCACTGGAAATTTAAGAAAATTGTTTCCTATTCGTAAGAATGAGAGCCACACGTAGCTAAATGCTACTAAAACTATAGTTTCATTGCATATTTTCCAATTTATGATATAAATGCTACCGTGTGCTATGGCTGATTTGAAATGTTCAAACCTCTCTCCCCCTCTAAACACACACACACACACACACACACACACACACACACACACACACACACACACACACACACACACACACACACACACACACACACACACACACACACACACACACACACACACACACACACACACACACACACACACACACACACACACACACACACACACACACACACACACACACACACACACACACACACACACACACACACACACACACACACACAGAATAACAGCTATAAATTAATTTGCAAACGTATTGGCTGACATTGGAAGGCGTTCTGGATGCCATAGTATTGTTGAGCACATTCACGCGAGCATGATCTCGTGTACGCCAAAGCTGGAAAGCTAAAGAGTGACAATCGGATAGGTTATAGGATAGGCTAATGTTAGTATTAAGATGGAATGAGGACAATTTCTGTTGATTCCACAGTTCTTCTCTCCAGCTCACAGTAACATCTAAAAATGTTTTCTGTTCTAAATCATTGGATGAGTGACAGCTGGCTCTAGTACGTGACGTCTCTCATATGTTGTGCCATACGCAACTCAATGGATTTCTCCATCTGAATCAAAATAGGGCACCCTGCAGTCACACTAAAGACGTAAACTCCAGGATTCTTTAGGCCGTCATGTTTCGGTTTAGGTATAGTAAGTAAGGAACGAAATTTGGTGAGAGGAGTAAAAGAAGTACGGATTTTAACTTTCTTGAGAATTTTAGCTAACTTTGGCAGCTCCTTTTCACGAAGGTTAATAATTTTATAACGCATCTGTTATTAAATATCCATTGCTTCATTTATTGCTAGTATAACTCATTGTTATATTGTTAGTAGTGGGGCGAAAACATTATACCAGTTAATTCGTTTAGGCTAATTTCTCATTTAGAGAATGCAATAAAGATAGGGAATCCGAGGGATAAAATGCAATGGAGAATTTTAGGGAGTGACAATGATATGAGATCGCTTCAAAATGCTAAGCCATTTTCGAAACAAATTCATTAATAGCGGGTTCTATAAATACTGTTTCATTCCATTGTCCGTCTCCATTGCTGCAATTTACTTACTCATGCATCTATTACAAGTTCCTAGTGTTTTTTGTTTGTTATCCATGATTTTAAGCCACATTTTCTTGCGGCCCAGATGGCACTGGTATATAATTGCTGTTTATAGATAAGGTAGGTGGTGGGTCTACATTGCATATGTGCTATCTTTCAGCATATACTAAGATACTTTAATCTTGAAGAAATGTGGACATATCAAGTAGTCAGGTGACATGTAGATAGCCGCACAGGATTAATTGACTCAGTTGCTGAAAAACAACCTGGACACATTTTGAGAGGTGCATAATAAGATATCACATTTCTGTATTCCTGTTCGCGAGATGAGAGTAAAATAAAATAAAAAGAAAACCCTCTAACAGCTCACGGAGGGACTAGGGAGCACTATTTTAGTTATAAATTTTTGGAAATCGGTATGCAGCTAGTTTCCTACTTTCATCAGATACAACGAAAATTGCGGTTTTCTTCATTTTCAAAAGACTGTGTACGATGAGAGGAGGAAAATAACAGAATGGAACCAATTTTGTTATATAGCCATCGGTTAATAGTATCTATATTAATATGTTAATAGTAATATTTTTGTTTGTTCTCCACATAACTTGTTTTGGCTTCAGATTCAGCAGTTTATAATTTATTTTATTTTTTTTGTTGCAAATTTTGAGGCTATTTTTATTCCATAGAAGATAGTTTATGATCAAGGTGGTTTAGGGCACATATATTCAACTACATGTTTACATAATATATACACAAAAATCAGGCTTGGGTATTTAATTTACGGCCTACAAGATAAAGTACAAAATGGGGAAAAAGAGCATCCTGCAAACTAAAATGAGTCGTTGAAAAAAAATTAGCTTGCCTGAAAATGCAAGTAGAAATCAAAACATACACTTTAGTATTAAAATGACAGTAAAAAAAAAAAATCAGAAATTGAGCAACCTACAAATAAGCTCTAATAAATTTTCAAACCCTTCGAAATTGTGAAAATTCTGTGGATACGTCTTTTAAAAATGGCCACCATAATTAATAGCATGCCACAAAATATATATATGAAATATTCTGTCTAAAGGATAGGGCGACAAAATAATTTTCATTCATCAAAATCAAACATTTTGCAGCTTCAGTCCCCTCTCACCCCTTCAGATGATTTCACTAGGAATGATCCAGCTCCTGTACAAGTTGGCCGGATTATTTAATCCTTAGCATGCCCACGTTACTAATATAATTTTTCCATTAAAATCTTATTGCAACTAGTAACTTATTGAATTGGCGAATTACAACCTACCGAGCATATCATAAATCCTGAAAAATATTCTGTGCCCACACATCTGTCATAAAATCCCGTCATTTTATATCCCTGAATTTCGATTTAAAATCAAAGCAATAATGTTTCAGTTAGTCGATGTGATCTTATCTATTTTTTTTATCGCTATCCACTAACATGAAGCTTAAATTTAAAAAGCAATAAATATTCTTCTAATATGACCAATTGCTTCAATATTGCATCCAAACAGGCTATTTTACAGAACTATGGAAATGGCAAACAAGTAGGCCGCTTTCTTACGCTCTTTTTGCTGTTATCACAGGACAAAACTTAATTCTAGAATCTCTTTAAAAAAATACCTACCGCGTCATAAAAATAAATTTTATTTTTATTTAGATATGATGATGATATGTTCATAAAAGTAAGTCTCTTGCATTTCCTCAGAGAAATTCTTATTGATATGAATAGAATTCAACCACAACTCTCACTACTATGAAACCTAAACATAATCGACAGCTGCTCTTTCTAAATATTATGGTAACGGGACATTTAATAGCCATCTAGATGATACAGGGCATGCAAATTTTATTTCTAACATTTAACCTTAATGGCTAAAAAATAAATGATAACAATAATAAAAAAAATAAAGCAGAAACTTATTTAGAAACGTTGACAACTAAAAACTCAGAGCATTAGCAAGGAGGAAAGATACTATAATTTAACTCTAATTTCATTACTGTCACATTATAGTGCACAGTGAAGTCAACTCTTCGCCATCAAAGCACCTCTATATTAAATGTAATTTTTATTCAGTACCAATTTGGCTTAGTCGGGTAGAACAGCGGATAGAAACATAGAGGAACGAAACTTCTCTACTGCATTCAATGAGAAGCGGGGAAAATGCTTTCTCCATGCCTGTTCTGTTTTATTTTTATTTATTTTATATAGTTTGAAATGCATTCCTTAGCATTTATATTTCTGCAAGGATGTGCTTGAATTTATGCGAAACAGAGAACTGATTCTATTTTACTTCGTCTGAATGGTATCTAAAATAGTATATGTTTGTATCTGCATGTGCACTGGCTTCTTTGAAATACTAATGTATTTTTTATCATACGACAATTCTAATGATAACCCGGTATTCCAAAAGCTCCACTTCTTCATAATTTTTAACCGTATTAACAAATACCATATAAAGCCAAAATAAACTATTGTAATTTATTAAAATCCTGCTATTTTTCTACATTCAGATTTTGTGTTTTTTAACATGGCGCCAATCAAGTAATGACTAGAAACAATTCAAATTGTAACCAAAAAAAAAAAAAAAACGAATAATTTCTAGCTCACTGTCAAGGTTGTAGCACATCGATGGTCTCTGAATGATGACCTTCCAAATATTGGATCAGTTAATGCAGTTATAGCGAGTGCTTTGTTGCTGATGTTAACTGCAAAAATAGCCTCTCATAGTAGTAACCATTGCTGCGATATATGCTTTTGTGCAATTCTTTATGAAATGTTTGAAGCATGGTCTGCTAGTCCTGGTAGTAAGGTGTATATTCTCATGTTTTTCTAGACCTTCCTATTTGTCCAAAACTGACAGCTTGCATGTTTTGGGATATCGGAAGTAACTTGGTCTACTAAACATAATATACTGCAAGGTCAGTATATTATGTTTAGTAATTGTACAGTATTTGTTTTCCTGCCGGTTTGTTTATTTTGTGGAAACTTTGCAACCTCCGTAGAAGGCTGACTAACTCATCTTTAATTGAAAATCCTTGATAAAAATTCCTCACGTCCTAGAAGGAGCCAAATATATATATCCTTCCAACCCGAAGGGCAAAAACATGAAATTGGTTTGTCCTCAGGAGAACTGATAAGGATTGTAAGTTTAATGTGTGGTTTAAAGTATGTATATATATATATATATATATATAAGTGGTATGAGGGTTTACGAGGATGTGCTAAAAAGTTGTGATAATCTCCATGAAGGAACCGAGATTGAACCATGTAACTTACACATTATTCTACATATTCCCCACGAAGCGTTATACACTTATTACAAAGCTGCTGCATCATTTGCAATTCTCTGAGAAAAAAAGTCTTTCCCTTGTTGCACAAACCAGTCATTTTTGTTCTAGGTGTTTATCAGAACTATTCAACTCACCTCCCCCCCCTCGTATTGTGTGTAGCACTTTGGTTATGCTTTTAGATACTCCGACTATAACGGATAGGAATGGTTGGACTATAATCGGTTTATGGCATGGGAATGGGGAAAAGGGTGTAGTATTTTACCTCTTTCATAGTAATTGTGACCATTGACGAAAAAGTGTAGTGCCCATAACCGAGTTCGCTAGTGAGCATTGCGTGGAAGTTCGAACAAATGGAATTGGTTCTATATGTTAATATTTTAAGAATACCATATTGTTGGGTTGGATTATATAATTTTTATGTAAATATCTTACGGTAGGTCTTGGTTTTTCTATAATCAGAAAACGATAGTGAATCATTTGAATGATATGCAGATAAACTGGCTAAGAAGACAGTTATGCGATTTTTTTTCCAACCAATATAAAGTGAAATGTATTTTTGAATATTGGCTGTTTAGATGTACTAAAGCATCTAATGTGTTGGGGACATGAGACCAAATAGGAAATACATAATCAATAATTGTCAAGTAAATTAGTCTGTAGATTTGAGTGTAACTGGTTGAGAAGTATGTTTTTTTCCGGTTCAGAAAACATTTCTTGAAGAGGAGAACGAGAATAAGGTGTTATCATCTTGTTGTATATATCTTCCCTTCCGTGTAAAATAACTACTAACCGACCAAGCAGCTAGACGGCCGTTATCTAGTTAGTTAACTTGCTAGTTATCTAATTTCTATATTAAATATCGTACTTGGAAATGAATGCTCATGTTCAGAAGCTGAAGAACTAGTTATAGCATATAAAAACCGTTGCGTAAGCCCGAATCATTAGATATAAATAACTGTTAATTTTTCTCATAACTCATAAGAAATCTGAAGTAATTGTCACACGATACTGTGGATACTTTAATTAGATTTATTTATACACTAATACGCTTACATATTTCTCTGCTTTTTTTTTTTTTTTTGACAACAGCATTCTAAGGCTAAATTTGTACAGGTAACCAGAAAACATCAAATATAAATATCCTACTTTAAGTCCTACTGAAAATAATAATAATAATAATAATAATAATAATAATAATAATAATAATAATAATAATAATAATAATAATAATAATAATAATAACAGTCACTGTGATTCTTGCTTTTTGTCATTTATATAATATAACTCTGATTCCGTGTGATTCTTCAAAAAAAAAAAAAAAAGCGTTTTAATAAACGTCAAGACTTTTCTAGGTGTGTGTATGTATATATATTTTTAGTAAGAATTTCAGGCAGTCTGCGTATACTTGATCTTTTCCTAGCCAGGAGCTCTTCCATGTATAGCGTAAATGTCAACTTTCCTTATGGGCAACTCAGAGTATAACTTCATACATTTTTGTGTTGCAATGTCATTCCTTAATCTCCCATCCCACGACTACTCTTTGCCTCAATTCCTTTGCCACTCATCTTTTTTCTAGTTTAGATAACATTTCATTTCCCGTAATCTGAATATTCGCTGCGATCGAGTTACCGATAAAATTATTTCTGAAATGGAGACCATCATTCCTAATTCCACTAAAAATAACATGTTATGCAGACTTTTTCACTGACAAGTATACCAAGGCAATTCCGTCTCAAAGCACATTATGTCACTCCATGTCCAATAGAATCGTCCAACACCTTTAGAAATAAAGGGAAAAAAAAAGCTATTTACAAATCTAAAATTAGTTATGAAATGCAGGAAAGCTCGCTTCATATCCAAACAGCAGTTATCCTTTCTGGTGGACGGTTATCATTGATGGGCATGTCTATCTAACCATGATTCCAGACAGGTACTACTAACATCACTTACAACTGAAGCTGATCTTGTAACATCTGGTGATGGCCTGGGGAAATCACCTCCATTCATGCCAAAAACAGTATACTGCTCGCTTTGTGATTTTTCACTAGAACAAGAGAAGGAGAGAGAGAGAGAGAGAGAGGGATATCCCAACTCAATTTTCTTTTGCCTTTATACATTTCTGTTCTACTGGCAACTAGTACGGGGTGGGGATATTTACATTGACGATCCGAGGTACGGCCATTTCAGGCCGTACCTCGGATCGTCTGTTGATTGGTTATCAAGACATCTTCCTATTTATGATCTGTAATCCAGTTCCTGACTCCTCCCCCATGCATCAGGTTCCAGATATTCTAACTATTTGTACGTTATTATTCTATTATTCGATATTCTAACTCAAGTTGTACGGTTTTTTTTAATCTCTTACCCAAAATATTGTAAACCTCGGTACCGTGGACAGGAGAATTTTATACTTATACTCAATTTTTTAAATATTTTATTGTGATTTTTTAAGATAGTTTTATAAGATATGAAATTTATTTCTCGTCTAAAATCAATCGCAAACATCAATGGCTACAGTGGGATTCCAACCCGAAGCCTGTTGGTTGGGTAGAGGGTACGAGCGAACTTCTTCCCCTCCCTCCCATCTCTTCAACTACTCCTAACCAATACTTACATTCAAATCATCCACAGCAGGTCCATTATGCATCGCAATGTTCTTGCTTGATTTCACTGCCGTTTGCAGGATGAAAAAATCATAAATAAATAAACAAATCGATTTCTTTATTTTTATTTTCAGGTAACTTCCTGTTACGTTCGTACGAGATCGACTAAATAGAAATTTCTATATTCCAAACCAATACTCTTGCAACAGCCGTTGAAATAGAATTGAACCCAGCTCTTTTTCAAAGGGTGCATCATCCATCCAACCACACGATTTTGTAATATAGATAATATATCTTCAAAAATAAATAAAATAAAATAAAAAGTGTGTGTGTGTGTGTGTGTGTGTGTGTGTGTGTTCCTCCATGCAGACACACGTTTCATGATAATCCTCGTTGCTTAGATGTAATTCAAATTCAGACCAATGGAATCTATGCTACCTATTGCATGTCCACTGATAGGTAGCGTAGATTCCATTGGTTCTGAATTTGAATTACATCTAAGCAACGAGGAAAGAACCAGAGAAACTGAAGCAGTTGCTCTTATAATTTTCGTGACATTGATCTACTATCACATTGAAGTCTTCTTACCAAACTATCACCCTGTCTTCTTCCTTCTTTTTTGTCATTGGTCCTATATCATCTTGCCACTTATTGTTGTTATGGTTTGCATTTTCTGTTTTTAGAGTCGTCAACTAATTTCAGAGAACCCCACTACTCTGTTTTTTGCTGATAATCTCCCTGCCATTTTCCAATAGGGAGAATAATTTAGTTAGCGTCAATGTAAGAGAAACATAGTCCCGTCTTCTTTCTTGAATAAAATATTAGGCCTAGATGAATTAGATTTATTTTGTGCCTTTCCATGCACAAACTAATCACATATATAATTCTCTTAACAATGAAAACATTCGACATTATTCTCTTCAGTTTGACTTTACTTCTCCTTCTAAAACTGATCCCTCCGCGTAAATTCCACATTTGTTCTGTCTTAGAGTACCCTTTCCAAATTTGGAGTGGCGTATTAAAAATCTTTCTGAAATTTTTTTGATTCAGTTCAGAAGAGGCAAATCCGATTAATTGACGACTTCCCATCCCTGGTCTCTCAGTGACTCATTCCGCTCTGTCACATGGTTCTCTACTTAACACCTTTTCTGCAGGTAATTCAATGGATTTCTGCTTAATTACCCATAGACACATCGATAATCCTTCTGCTTCCTTCTTAACTTATGAAAATACGTAAAGCAGCTGGTCGTCATCCATACCCAATCCATCTTTAAACCAACCGAATCTGAATCCATTTCTCTTCCTCATTTGTGACCTCTGAACAGCAGTCCTCCTCGTCTAATGTATTGTTAATTTCTGCAACAACTACACGTGTATGTATGTGTGCGTGTGCGTGTGCGTGTGTGTGTGTGTGTGTGAAATTTAAATTTTTGTACCCATAGGAATGTTTTCATTCCCAGTTAGCAGTTTTTTATTAGCTGAAAGTCAATTAAATATTTGACTAATTTTTTGCCGCTTTAACTATTAATTAAAACGAGTTCTAACTGTATAATTGCATATTTATTATCTGGATTTTAAAACTATTTTCTTCTGCGTTTGAAAAGAGATAAGAAATTGTGTTGTTTCTCCCCCCCCCACCCCCCACAATGTGATGTGTTTATAAATATGACATTCTTTCTAAAACATATCTCGCACCTCACACCTCTCACAAAAACAAGCGGTATTTAATTCATGGTGCTTTATTATTTTATTGCCAGCAATCCTGAAATGTTGAACCCTTTCATGACTGTTTTGATTTGTTAGGCCTAAACATCGTCTTCAGTTAGCAATCGTGACATTCACGATGTTGCAGCTGTCTGAAAGGATAAAACAGTTTACGAAATTGAGGAATAAAGAAACTAGAATATCCAGATGATTATGTTTTCACTGCAACAACTACGGATCTGTTGTATGCTTTACCTATTCAAATATGTTATTTGGTTACTTCGACTTGTAATAATTTGAACAAATACGTTGACAAACATAAAAGCCCGCTTACGTAGAAATAATAACATGTTGATATTTAGTAACACAAACATTAACGCTGACGAAATCAAGTAACCGAGTTTGCAAGTGCTTTGTGTTCGAGAATTTCAAAACAACCTGCGTTATACCACATACTCTTAATGACTCTTAACCAAGTAAGGAAAAAAAGAAAAGATGCAAGGAAAAAACAGAAAATGAGAAAAATAGTGACGAAAATTTCAAACCTGGTTCAAATCTGTAATGACGCCAGCAATATGACGGAGGACACTGATAAAACCCGACTGATCGTCGTTGCGGCCTTCTGTTATAGCTTGTGAGCTGGAGGAATCTCCCATCCGACTAGTTACAAATTTCCAGGTTTCTTCCCGACAGTCATGTTAAGCAATACACCTGTAGAAACCAAGGTTTCTTCTTCTCCTCTCGACAGCACACAAACAAAAACTGCGTTTCTCGTAATACACCTCAGGTAACGTGCACTACCACAGGGAAGACGATAGAGGACTTCATAGTCGTACACGTTATCGACAGTTTTCTTTTTTAGCCGTATCTTTTTTTTTAACGCTTTACGAACAAATAAATAGCACCGAGGGGAAGAAACAGAAATCTAGAAAGGAGGACAGATAGTCGGAAAATAGGTTCCGGTTTAAAAACTATAATCGATATCAGATCAAGAGTAAATGTCATGCCTCGTTGTCATTATAAGAGATACTATAAGGTAGGCGGCCATTTCAGTCACTTGTGCGATTATTTACATTGAAGCAACTGGCTGAATATACTGTGATTGCCATATTCAACAACAACTTGACGGTGTTTCCAGAAATCCCATTCCATCGACGACATAGGGCATATTGGCAGTACTCCTAACCTCGATTTTACCCAGCCGCTTCGGTAGCCCGTTAGCACGGACCGTTGGCGTTTGACTGATCGATACGGACACGGTCTCCAGCAACATCCTCCTCTCTCTCTTGACGTTAGAGGAGGATTCGTAGTTAGTTACTGTAGAAACGAAGGATGCTCTTTTCGACTTCTGCATCTTGGAAATCTAATAAATATACTCGTTACGTTTAAAATGTCGGATTTTGGTTAAAAGATTGTTTTCTAAGGTGAACATTTGGGTATTCATTATACAGAATTTAATAGAATGCAATACGCTTACATTTGATGTCTACTATTATGTCAATTCTGAGATCGGAGTGAGTTCTTTGAGATCAATAAATCAAAAGCATGCTGCGACTACTGCTTTATTCTTAGAATATCTGGCTTAAATAAAAGTCCCTGAATATTTCAGTAAGCCTCGTTCTTTTAATCAATCATTCCAACTTTGCCCTAGTTTAGTAAGCAACCATTTCCTTTAAAACGAAAGATATTACAGTCAAGATTGATATTACGATTACAGTAAGGAGATGGACTTACGAAACGTAATAAAAATTCAGAGCATAGTAAAGCAGTTGTAAAAAATACATATTCTTCCCATTTAGATATTGTACTAGTTCGTTTTCCGATTCTTCAAAATAATTCTGCATTTTCTGCTTTATATATATATTATTAATATCTTATAAAAATATAACATATGATACTACAAAGTGAAATATTATTATTGTTATTATTTATTAATTTAATTATAACTATTCAATTAATTTCATTATTTATTTATTTTGTCAACTACACCTTTTCATGTCTACCTTATAAAATCAGAATTTTTTCGTCAGAATTGAAAAAGTCTGATACTTTTATAATATTTCTTTTTATATGCAATATTTTTATATGAAACACGTAAGAGAAGTTGAGAATTTTCACATTCGGAGCCTCAATCAGATCAGTGTTTACAGGTGACTGTCATCAGTAAACGAATAAATTCATTAATAATAAATATACTACGAATAAAAGGAAAACACGATAATTAGAAATTTAAAACAGTAATCAGTAATTATGGAAATAATAACAGAAAGGTGAGATTTGTAATAACATTCACAGTCGTTCCTTGTCTGTTACAATAAATGCGTAAGCATCCATTAAATTTGTTTTGTCCATCCATTTGCACTCATGTTACTCTGGAATTCTTACTGAAATTCTAACTAGATATTTTTATTAAAATTATTAACTATGCTAAGTCATCGCAATTTTTGTTTCTGTTTGACCATGTGCAAGGGCTAATAGCAAAATGATACAAAGTAGTAACTCCGCTCTCCTAGTTAAATAGATTTAGTGAAATTCGGTATTTTGGATGGTCACTAAAATTTCTCAGCTTCCACCTTGGCTTCACTTGGAATGTGTTAATCAAAAATTCCCCAAAAGATTCAGAATCATAATAAGAATTCCGTTCATTATCATCATCATTATATTCCTTACATTTTAATTACATGTATCCTTACGTGGACTTAGTCATGTGGTAATGTAATAGTATCACATGATTAAGTCCGCTTATCACTAGCTTTCTATCGACAGTTTTCGTGCAAATTAATTTTTTATTTGTCAGGTCTTCAATATTGTTAATTCAATGGCACCAAACACCAATTGTGTTTTATGCCATGTTGAATCAAACACCATTCTGTTTAAGTGACCATACCATGTTATATTTTCATCTGCTCACACGGTTGTAAATGTGTCAAGTACCTTTCCAATATATACAGGGTGTTCGGGATAAATTTGACATATTTATAATTAATTATATTTTTCCGTAAGTTACATGTATTAACACACACTTCTCTTCATTTAAAAGTTTGGACCCTTCTTCATTCATATACAAGATGTCAGAAAGGATGGATAGCTGGAACCCACCTGAATCATGGAAGAGAATAACTTGTATCATGATGATTCGTGCCCGCCATCAAAATAAGGATATTACGACTGCTGCCCAATGCTCCCTGAATACAGTAAAAACAATCAGGCATGAACTAGAGACTTGCAATGGTGACTACGAGGATGTAGCAAGAAGAAAGATCCCTAGCAGACGATCTGATTGCGTTCGTACAGCAGAATTCCTCGCAAATCTGCAGGAACAGGTGTTGAAGAACCCTGGCATTGGAATTCGGGCTTTGTTCGTGGAGTTGCTAACTGTAGTCAAGCCCTGGATAACAAGGGTAGCCAATGGTAGGCCGTATGTATGGCAACAGGATTCGGCCCCTTGCCACACCTCTGGGAAAAGTCAAAAATGGTTGTCTGAAAATTTCTACGACTTCACCAGTCCAAATGTTTGGCATCCAAACTCCCCAGACCTTAACCCCATGGATTATTTTGTATGGGGCGCAGTTGAAAAAGACACCAATCGCACTTCCAGTAATACAAAAGCCCAGTTAATGGATAAAATTAAAACAGTTTTTGCGGCCCTTCCCAGGGAGACTGTAGCATCAGCTTGTTCGAGGTTCCGAAGCAGAATTGAAGCTGTGATCGATGCTAATGGTGGTTATTTTGAGTAAATCTTGTTGATAGTATTGTAATTAACTCTGCCTGTAATGTTTTTTTGTCAATTCATTAAATTTAATAGATACAAAGAAGATTTTCTTTTTCCTTACGAAACTGTCAAATTTATCCCGAACACCCTGTATATATTTTTAACCCGATGCTGGCATTGGTAATATCTGCTCACCCCCCTAATCTTCTCAGGACGCTCATATCTGTGATCTCTAGTCTTTCATCAACTGTTTTATTTTTAACCAATTCTCAGACCCATACTATTGGTAGTGGATGGTAGATGGCGTTATGTGTAGAGACAGTGAGTTATGTGCAGTAGAGTAGAATACCCTCCCTCGGTGAATTCTTGGATTCCTTGGAGGTGTGGCGTAATAGAAGTATTAATAGCAATATTAGTAATAAGTTAAACTTGGATTGAACACTCTTGTATACTGTTAGTTTAGTTCTTTGGCTAATTTCTCTCTTATTCCACGTAAATCTATTCAACTTGTTCCTTACGGTACGAACTTTGTTTATTCTATTATCTATTTCCAAATTCAATTTGCCATCTTCACTAAAATGTTTCCTAAATAACTAAAATACTTTATTTGTTCTATAGTTTCTCCATTCAGAATACAATTGATGTTTCCCATATTCCTGGCTGTTTTTGTATTTTTTAATTCTTTTTGATGGTTGTTTTCATACTAAATATATTACAAGTTATTCAGTTTAGTTAAAGAGCTAAAGTCCAGAATTTATGTAGAAGTGTAAAGATATGTGAATATTTTCGCTTTTGGAACATTTTAGAATCTCCTTCAGTTCTAACATTAAGTATGGACTATGTATTTTTCTGTGTAATGTCCATTATCCACCATTTAATTTTACTGTTCTATTCGCTGCCAAGAGACAAGAGCTTGTCTCTTGGCATCGAATATGTCTTTTCCAGATCTATAAAACTCAATAGAAATCTCTGTTGTATTTCCATTACATACCTCGGCTTTTTGTCCTTTAGTAAAAATTTCATCTTAACAATTCTTATTTGGCTTGAATCCAGCTTATTCTTCCCAAAGTTTTTCCTCCACAAATTTTCTAGACTTTTATTGCATTGCATGCTTGCTTGAACTTAGTTAAAACATTTAGAAGAGAAATTCCTATGTAACATCTTATAGTAGTTATTATTTAGCTCCATTTTTTTCTCATTCCACTTCTTTTCCATTGATCTTCTCGCGTTGTGATGCCTATCTTCAATCTGTTGAGATTGAATTTTCTCCAGTATTTGACTTTTCTGTTTGTCCTTGTTTCTATGGGAAACAGTGGGTGCATTTTTCTAGCGGGAAACCTGCCAGCCAACTTGACATTTCTTCACGTTGTGCTATAATTTTGTTTGTGGTTTAACCCACAAACAAAATCTGGGAGATTAAAAGAAACGAACAGTTTAAGAAGACATTGCTTCGTTTTGTTTTTATTATGTTAAATATTATCATGTTAATATGTTATCTTTCCGCGAGTTTTTAGTGTTGATTATACGATATATTTAACAAGGAAAGTTAAAATTTTACGATTCTTGCACGTGGAGTCATTTTCACTGTTGATTGATAAAAACTGCGATGCATTCTCTTTGAGCCTCAAAAATTTACGGGTACCAATATTTTCGAAATATTTCCAAAACTTTATATGATTTTGTCTCAGCGCTTAGCTGTTTAAGCTTTACTACTTATTGTGTGAACTTTGACCATAACTGTAACTTCAAGTAAAAGGATGGATTTCTCCAAATTGAAATTTGTCAAATTTCTTCAGCAATGTCTCACTAGCGATTGATTGGATCTGCAATGAGGTCAGTAGACTCTGTTGTTTTAGAAAGTCTAAAATGTAAAGTCAGCCACAAAAGAGTACTAGCCAAACTTTTTAATGGCGTGTCATCTGTATTAGCATGTATCACAAGTAAAAAAACATTAAAAAATTACTTTTTTATATCAGTAATATCAGTTGTAGAGGAATAAATATAAAACTTCACTGTACGCATAAAAATATTTTACATTTTACGAAACAAGTTTTCAAAAAAATAAAATAAAATAAAATAAATAAATAAATAGCTGTCATGCGTTGTTTCTGCATTGTATTATATAATAATCGAATTTTCGATAAAGATTGTATTTCGTATTTTATTAATGCCAGTTAATCTATAAACGAGACATCCTTAAAAAATACCACTACGAATCGTTTCACGTAGTGATATGCATAGGATTGCTTATTATTAAACAACACACGTACATAGAAGCAAATATGAAGCTTATAAGGCCTCGATACGGCTCCATTTGGACTGCTGTGCACAGATATGATCACCTGGGATTCTTGGAGATGTTGAAGAGGTGGAATGGATTTGTATTGGGATAAATTATATTACAACTCACAACTTCCCGCTTTTAGAGAATATCAAAAAGTTCGTTCACAGTTGGCTTTTGATAATTGGTCCTTATCTAAGAAACGTCATGTTTCTTGATGCAATTATGAAATAATGTTGACAGTAATACACAGATACTGATGTCACACGGTCAATATTTTTAATATATATATTTATATATACATTTTCACATATATATTTTTTCATAATATACATTTCAATTTAATATATATATATATAATTATTATTATTAAAATTATTAAATTATTAAATTATTATTATTATTATTATTATTATTATTATTATTATTATTATTATTATTATTATTATTATATCAGACTTCCATGGAGTTAAGCGATTCATCGTGGGCGGTCCCACTATTACACGCACAGTTTATCATACCGTGCCTTCACTGTCTCTGCATTCACAGCACTCCCAGGTAATGCATTCAAATCACCCACCACTCTCAATGCAAAAAAATCTACTCCTTATCCCCCCCCCCCTTGCTGACACCGTCCTTATACATCTTCCACGAATGACCTCTTGTTTTCCTTTTGTTATTCCCTATTCTGTGTAAAACATCATCCACATTAATCTGGTAACAACCCCTTAATGACTTATACATATGTCTCAATTATATCCTTCCCCTCCTCCTATTCACTAGTCTCTGCAATTTACATTTCCTCTATTTGTTTTCACACTCAACATTCAACCACCTTAGTCAATCGTCTCTAGACCGTTTCTAATATCTTCTCATCCTTTCGAAAACCGGGTAACTAAATTTGTGCACAAGTCCATATGTGGTCTAATCGAAGTCTTATATTGTGGAACCATAACATTAACTGACTTCTATACGTTGATGTCCTTCGCATCATTGCCATAATCGTTGTCCTGTCTTCACGATATTATCAGTGTGTTCCCAAAATTTTAGGTCTTTACATCTCTCAGACTATGGAAGAGCGAAATTTTCTAAGATGTAAAAAAAAAAAAAAAAAAACGTGTTTGCATGTCTTTACGAAAAAGTCGGAGCTAGCACTCTGTGTTTGTAATCTTGGTATTCAGTGAATAAAACACAACCCTATATTAAGCAATTGTGCATATCCCTGAAGTGCAAAATATTGCTTCGTCTGAAAATAATGAACATGTCGAAGAGAGTGTTCTCTACCTCTTCCATCTTTTCATATATAATCTTAGTGAATTCAGACAGGTTTGTCTATCTGTTTTCAGTGATATGCGATCTACAACTAATAGAGCTTATCCGGTTCATTATTTATTTATTTATCTTGGCAAATTCACTTACATTCTAGTTGCTGAAGAATCATTGACTCAGGTTTGGTGCCCTGTAAAACATACAGAAATTTTTTTTTTTTTTTGAAATCACATCGAAAAGATTGTAAACGTAGCTCCATTCTGGAAAACTGATTAGAATGGGACGGATACTTATGCGCACAAAATTCTTTGAATGGTGAAGAACTATCACAGGTATGGTCGGCCGGTTCCACTGCTCTCCAAACCAAACGACTATGGATTCGAATACGATGTTGATGTTTTGTGAATATTTTTAGGTGGCACATGAACTTCATCGACAATATGAGATCACTAACCTGCTTATTGGAGACCTGAAATCTCTTGAATTCATACTTGGTGTATGGAACCCTTAGCACATCCGCTTTTGCTGATCTAAGATAGGTTTACAACCTTTCGTTGGTTGCATTATCATAAAAAAAGAGGTTAAGTAACTAAATATTTTCGTTTGTGAAATATTTGCATTTAAAATAGCTTTTTTTGTGATGTTCGTATTTTTATATTCATCAATCCAGATTTCGTCAATATTTATTATTTTTAATCATGTTATAAATGCCACCTACAGACGTAATTTTCAGTATTACTGAACATATTCTAAATATTATCTTTATTTAAATTAAGGGGATATTAAATCTCACATTGTTTTAAAACCGAATAAGAAACTCAAAGATTGGAATCAGAGAGTTTCATGCCGAATATAGTAACTATAAAAGTATCGGCGATTACTAGCGTGAGCTAATGCAAATAGTCCTAGTACGTAGTACAATCTCGGGCAACTCGCAGCAAAGGTGGTAAAGTTCTGATCGCTATTCTTGGTATTTTCCATAATGTAAAAACACATTTCCTAGGAAATGTATGCTGTTATTACATTATGGTGGGAGGTCACTACCCAGACCAGTTTCAGCCTTTATCGAGGCTTCATCAGTGAGTAGCTAGACCAAATGTGGGATTTAATATCCCCTTAATTTAAATAATGTTTATATCGCCGAAATGAAGCCTATTGGCTCTTTATATTTAAGTAACTTAATGGGTGCACCTTTTTGACAACTCGTATAGCAGAGTATATAAGTTCTTTTCGCTATACTCTTTGGTATTAATTTGGTCTAGCTACTCACTGATGAAGCCTCAAAAAAGGCTGAAACCGGCTCGCTCTCTTAAGGTTTTTGCCTTAAGGGAGCAATTTGAATCTCCGGGTAAAGTGTTTTCCGGCCCGGCCCGATGAGGGGCTTTGTCGGTGAATGCTTTTCTTCGGAATATGAGCGGTGGTGGTGGTGGGTGGAAGGCCATCACTTAGTGGAGCCAACGCTGAGTTAGACGATCTTTCGCCCACAATTGAGTGGCCTAGGGATCATCCGAATTTTTAGAGACGGCTTTACTTATTCATAAGGCTGAAACCGGTCTGGGTAGTGACCTCCCACCATAATGTAATAACAGCATACATTTCCTAGGAAATGTGTTTTTACATTATGGAAAATACCAAGAATAGCGATCAGAACTTTACCACCTTTGCTGCGAGTTGCCCGAGATTGTACTACGTACTAGGACTATTTGCATTAGCTCACGCTAGTAATCGCCGACACCTTTATAGTTTACTATATTCGGCATGAAACTCTCTGATTCCAATCTTTGAGTTTCTTATTCGGTTTTAAAACAATGTGGGATTTAATATCCCCTTAATTTAAATAATGTTTATATCGCCGAAATGAAGCCTATTGGCTCTTTATATTTAAGTAACTAAATATTATCGATGGAATTGAAATGCGTAAAAGCCACTCTAGAATCACACACTTTATATTAGGCTTATTCAGTTTTTTGATTTATTCGGTGAGGAGCGGAAGTAATATCCGAAGAATGTTCCTAGGAGATCGGATTCCCGACGCAGTTCTTTTATTTAACAGGATTGTATTGTTTTCCACCTGACCGACACTCTTTGACTGATATGCTTTGAAAACACTATATCTTCTGAATGGGTATTATGTAGCCGTTTATAGGAGTTTCCACATGAAACTAGCACAGGCTTTTTCTAGCAAAGAGTTATGACTGGAACCATATAGATCGGTAATATAAGTGTCTTCCATTTTTGATAGTGTCTTGCTAATGTTTACTTCTAGAAATGTAAAATGCGTTTTAGTGGCCATAAATCCCTCCACGAGGACATTATTGAACTACTAGTTTATTGTGTCTTGGTATCTGCATTCAGAAGATGTGAATTTTTAAAATTGTCACGTAACACTTTGAAGTCTTCACGTTTTCTTATAATTCTCGAGGAGATAAAATTATCCTTTCTAGATGGGATTACACAAATGAACCTATAGCTGTGTTTAATCTCATGTGCTGTAGATTTATATCGTGTAACGTGCTTCTTTTATAATTTGTCGGATCATTTTATCAAAATTATATTGTTTTTAATTTCCTTCATGATAGTTACAATGCGTAAGCACTTATTAGATTTGATTTCTTTGCGTGCAACAACTCTGACTGGAGATATGAACAAAATTTGATGTTTATATCTTTTCTAAAATTGGTGACATCATTTCAGTTTTGTTTTAAATCGACCATTTTAGTTGCACATCTAGACTAAATGATTCTAAGTGATACAGATTGATGTCATGAATTATAATAAATAAACTGAATTCTATCAACAAGTATGAAAATGATCCGACAAAGTATAAAAGAAGCACGTTTCACGATATAAATCTACAGCACATGAGATTAAAACAGCTATAGGTTCATTTGTGTAATCACATCTAGGAAGCAAAAAATCTTCATAAGAGATTTCGCCTGAAGGTGAGCTAGGCCTTTGTTATACAAAGATGGCAAAGTTTTCATTATTATTATTATTATGCAAAATAGACAGACCGGCCGGAGAACATATACGGTTCATACACTGATATAATGCACTGTCTTCATAAACTTAGTTGCTTTTCCATAATTCCAAACAGCAACAACATTCGTTTTTGTAATAATGAATAGTATTACCATACAAGACTTATACTGCAAACTCACCATTTAATGATTCTCTGGGATCATTAACATATTTATTTAATTTTATATTGTCTTTAAGAACGCATCAGAAAGCAGCTCTGATTTGACACTCGCTGTCTCAGTGAATCAAGTTCAGTTAAGTAAGTAGAACACTGCTCTGGTTGGCAATAGGTGTAGGTTGACACAGTCATAATTTGTCAGTTATGTACAGCATGCAGTCCGCGAGGATTATATTCATCATAATAAATATGAATTTCTCTAGATCAATATGATTTTTTCAAAATCTTATCGAACCAGAAAAATATGTAACATCCAAAAGCAGTCAGCCATCATGTTCATGTTCCGCCTTCCTAGTGTTCATTCTCTCCCATTTCCCCCTTTAATATCTTGATTTCTTGTTGGAATCTTTGTTCTTTCCTAAAATGTGCAAAATCTTGAAATCCTATCCACTTGTCTCTGTTAAATCTTTTTTTATGTTTATCGAAGTCAGCTTCCATATCTGGGATCCCACAAAATCCCCTTTTATATTTTATTTATTTATTTATTTTTAAGAGTAGAGGATTTAGCACACAGATACTTGAAACATCTCCACTCGTGCCTCAAGCTTTTATGAACTGCTTCATCAAGCCAAATTTTATGTATAATGTACTGTAGTATTGGAGTAGTGGAAAAATCGGTGTTTCTCAGATAGTAGTAGTATGTGCGCATTGCTTTCGGATATAGACATATGTTTGAGGAAGCCAGGCGATTTTTTATTGTTATGAACTAATTCAATGGAGAGTCTTTTATTTATATTTGGAAAAGATCAATGCAAATCGATCTTAGAACTCACATTATTTCAGACAATAATATCAAGCTAAGTTTTATGACTGGCGTTAGGGTTAGCGACCAAGAGATGGCGGAATTTCTTTGCCATACTCCCTTCATTGAATACCATTTAAAATCAGTGATATCCTTGGGCCAAGTATCTCTGATTGGCTAAGAATGAAGATTGACTGCTCCCTCAGTCTCCAGAAATTTAGATATGGCTATAACCGCCTCACCTGCTCCTTTGGGGAATATAAAGCCTTAGCGGATTTATTTTATTTTATGTTTAACTATCAGTGCATTATACTTATATACTCATTTTCACATTGTGTGCAAATAATATTCAGTGTAGTTGTACAGTTACATACAGCAATTTATTGAAAAATAAACCAGCCTGAATTTCAACTTGGTTTGTTTACTAATATAACAATTCTTAATTCTGAGCTTGGATAGGGAAGATCACTTTTTTAAGTTTGGAAATATTTAAATTAAAGGAAAATTTAAAAAAAATAGCTCATTAATGTACAAACTATAAAGACTCCTTGCACCTTATATTATTCCTTTTTTTAACCTAAATTCATTGCCTAAACACTTCTGGTCATAATCTAGGTTTCTTTTCTTTTGTGAAAAATTGTTAAAAATAGTCCATGAAGCAAATTTATTACAGCAACATGCTTATAATACTTTCTGGCACATTACATTCTCCAAATTTATACTCACACTCTCTCTCTGGTCTCTATTGTGAACTATTTCACTGAGCCACGAAAAGTAGATATAATGGCATCGAATATGACTGATGGAGGGTGGGGGATCTTCGCCCTCCCCATCAGTCAAACTATCACGTCGATTTTGAGAAAAACAAACAAACCCTGGTCAGGTTATCTCTTCGCGACATTGCTTCTATATCCAATGTAGTCCTTTATCTAAAAATATAAAACAGTTTTTAGATGTGGGGTAAACAATTGGGCTGTTAAGCCAACAACATACAAAGGACTTTTAGTTCTTCACGGAGTACCCACCCATGTCTTATTACATAAAGTAGAAGTCAAAGAGTTTTGTCGGTTAACGTAACTCATTGGATATTTGTAATTTACTGTTGAAAAGGAAACTTCTTTTTAGACTTCTCAACTCTACAGATATTACGCATAAAAAATAAAAAATAAATAAATAAAAAAACTTCTCGTCTTCTTCTCCTCCACTTCTTCTTCTGACTCCTTATGAAAAAAAAAAAATCTATGCTCTACTGAATAATGAATACAATTTTTGGAATTATCATGCACGAATTACGAGAATTATAATAAAACCGTTGTAAAATTATAATAAAACCGCTGATTGCTTATAATATTCCTGTATCCAGTGTCGACTCTGAATTCATCTTATTTAAACCATTTTATATATTTGTTGCAGAATAACCGTGAAGTATATATGATGTACCGTGTATGACAGTGATCCATATGTAACTTGGCCCTTAAAGATCTATAATAGACCTAAAAAATTAAAATTGCTAAGAAATTATATTCTTGTTTCATCCCTTATCAAAGTGTAGGTAAACAAAGATGGTTAGTAAAGTTTCTTCACGACTAGGCTACGTGTATGTAAAACTAGGCTACTTGTTGCTACTATAATAACAGAGGCGGATCAAGCGGGTGTCGGACCTGTCGGTCGCCAGGAGACCAGAGCTCGAAGGCGGCCATGAGCGTCAACTTTTCCAGATGTAGAAATTATTTTAAAATGTTTTGAGTATTCCTATTTCTAAGTCATCGAGAGAAAGATCTTTATCTGTCTTGAAAAGGATAAAAAAAAAAAAAAAAAAAAAAAAAAAAAACCTACCTAAGAGGTACGATGTCAGAAGAAAGGTTAAACAGTATAACACTATTGTAATATGGAACAAGTAGTATTAAATAACATTGTTACTTCGAAAATAATTGATGAATTTGCTAGAGAAAAATCGAGGAAAAATTTATTTAACTTTTTCTCCAACTTAAATATATTTCTTTCTTTCTTTCTTAAAATATTTTATTATTTTGTCGTAATTTTAATTTTTATATTTTTAATATATATTTTATGCCTACAAAGTCCAGCTCTACCTCCCCATGGTGCACCATTATCGGACCTGGACCCAACACCACTAACAGAGCTCTGGCAAACACTTCAGAACCCTGGGCAGGAGAAGTGTATGCGCGACCACAGCAAAGATGCCATACTACAACAACAGAATCGGCCCCGAGTTCTGCGCGGCCCACACTCACCTTTCAGCAGTAAGGCACCGAGCGAGACCAGGGGTGCTAAGAATCTCGCAGTGAAAACAGGCCGCCAGCAGTACGGTAGCCACTCTGAACAAAATCAAGATAAGATAAGATAAGTAATCGTGACGTGATTGGTTGATAAGAAGATGACGTCATTGTGGACGTGACGTCATGAGATTGGAATGTTTGGAATTTTCCCTGGCGGCATATGTGTGTGTGTGTGTGAGGTCACGTTGTTTGTTTTGTTCGCGTATGGAATTATGGGTGATGGTAGAGATAAGGATTCGTGTTGTGATTGGTGGGACACCCTGAAAAAGATCAAGATCAAGATAAGATAAGGAATCGTGACGTGGGTGTGTGTTGTTATGAGATATAGATAGGTGACATCATTTGTTAGTTGTAATAAGTGACGTCATTTGTTAGTTGTAAATAAGTGACGTTATTGTTTTGAATGGAAAGGAAGATATATTAGAGATAAGGAATCGTGTCGTGATTGGTGGGACACTTCTAACAAGATCAAGATAAGATAAGGAATCGTCACGTGAATGTTTATTGTTATCAGATGAAGATAAGTGACGTCCTTTGTTAGTTGTAAATAAGTGACGTTGTTGTTTTAAATGGAAAGGGAGATATATTAGTGTATAAGGAATCGTGTCGTGATTGGTGGGACACTTCTGACAAGATCAAGATAAGATAAGGAATCGTGACGTGGATGTTTGTTATTATAGAGTTTGGAATGTTTGGAATTTCGCTGGGGCCCTCGTATGTCAGGGACATCACATTATGTTTTGGTTTGGCTATGGAATTGTGGGCGATGTTTTTGAGATAAGAATCGTGACGTTATGTGTTCGGAAATTCACAGTTTCAAGGTTTTCTGTATAATTTAATTATATGCTATGTCACTCAAACATACAGGTTTTTTTTCTTCTATAGGTGGTAGTACTAATTTCCAATACATTTTGGGATATTTCTTTCCTGTTAAAGGGTGGGAGTTCTTAGAGAAAGTCGTGATGGCGGCATTGTTTCGAGCTTTTCTGAATAAATTAATTATATACTGGTGTCCCTCAAACACACACACATACACATTAGACATGAAAAGTCGCTAATATATCTGTTGATACTCTAATATGTACCCTATGATTATTCTTATGAAAAACATAACTATTCATTATTAGAATTATGCTTACCAAAACACACGATCAGTGATTATTGAAATTACAATTATCAATTGTTATGTTTAAGTTAAATAAACAAAATTAACTTACATTTCTTTCCAGAATGGGAACATCTTGGTGCTATCTAGGTTTTCTGAATATTCCAAATTGTTGATTTTTAACATATATTCACAGCACAGAACACAATCACAAGTCTGAAAATGCAGTTGACTTTTTCATTATAGGTTACTGGGGCTAACATATATTCACAGCACAAAAAAACACAAAATATAGGAGTTGAAAGATATTTCTGTAAATAACCAGAAAAGCTACTTGACTACTTAATTTAGTTTACTATCCGATTGGTTCTCTGTATTAATTCTTTCCCACAGTTGCTCATGCTATGATTTTCCAAGCTTGGTGGGAAGTCTATGCGCCATTTAGTTTAGGGTAAGTGTTATTTCCGGTTTTGAATTCCGAATGCTGTTAGATTATGGAAGTCTGACAAGTGAAATTATTATTATTTTATTTTATTTTATTTTTTCAAATTGATTGGTTATTTTCTGTATTTTACTTTTAAAATTCATATTCTAACAGAATAACTGAGCAAAATTAATAAATATATAAAATGTAGGTGAATTTATTTTCCAACACTGTACATTTCTCATTAAGTCTTATCTTAAATATATCTCTCTTATCCGGTCACCAAATTGCTGTACGTAGGTGAGAAATTGAGAAATCGTGTGTTAAGGTTCGAACTCTTGGTTCCTATGGGAAATTATTTCTGTAGTAAATTAATGCTTACATTTATTTATTTTTTTTAAAAAAATCCAATATTACTATTAATTTTACCTTCGATTCCTTGTGCTCTTAACCTATTTCTGTAACTAGAATTTATTTATTTTATTTATTTGTTCTTTAGCATTAGTAATTTTAAGTAACAGATATGAGACAAACAAGGTTTTGAACTCTCCGCAGCGTTTTTCTACAACAATCTTTTTAAGAATTTTTGTAACATGTCGTTGGTTTTAAATATCTAATGGCTCTGTAAAATAACCAAATTTAACAGTATTGTGACTTTTCAGGTGATATCTTCTCTGCTAAAATTGTGGCTATTAATTTAATACCTGATTATTCCTTTTGCTTCCAAGAGTTGACAGTTTTCATGAAATATTTGAGGGCTTGCATGAACAAATAAGACTTTTAATTCAATGAATAAAAAAAAGTCTCTGGTTACTTTGTGGCATGAAATTTTACAAGGAAAAAAAATAAAAAATGTCATCGTCTTTCTTAAATTTGTAATAACACATCAACGACACCCAATTTGTTCATTTAAATTTACACATTTTATTTGAATGAAATATTATTTACAAATTGTATTTATTGAATCTAACAATTCAGAAAATAAATAAATTGAAAAATACATCAAAGGTTCTTCCCATGCTTGTGGAATTGCCATCATGTGGTTTTTGACAATGTGACTCTCATCTGAAAGTTAATTTTTCATTTGGGGAATTTATTACTGTAGTAAAATTAAGGGTTGCATATTTATTTTTTTGAAACCAATACATATACTTCTGAGAATTATTAAAAGCACAGAATCTTTCGTTATGTTTCCAAAAGCATTTAAAAGTACACGTTATGTTTTCACGTTTTGGGCATCCAATTTCATTTAAATCAAGAACAGGCCTCCCTATTAATCTCGTTAATGTTTTTGATTTTTCTCTTCCTTTGGCGAGTAATACTTGATATTTGCATATTGATTCTATCATCCAATTTCTTAGTTTATCCAGAGATAGTGAACCAATTTCCCACTTCAGCTGATGGTTATATTTTATTAACCAATAATTCTGTTTTTTAACTCTTTCATGTAATTCTTTCCAACTACAAGGTGATTTTGTCAATGCATATCTTGCAATAATTCCATCGGAAATACAAATTTCTTTAGGAAATAAATTTGAACTCTTATTCAAAAGAAATTGGCAATCAATTAAACTTCCATCAGCTCCTGTATCATCAAGTATTAGTTCCCCATCTTGGCATTTCAGAATATAACCCTCACCGAGGTCCATTTCGTAGTCAGCTGTTCTTTGCAAGTAGCCAAGGATATCAGACCACTTCCCATAACTTTTCTCAAGTGGTTCTGGATAAATACATCACAATGTACGTGTCTTCTAAAATAATAATCGGTTTCCATCCTTTTAGAGCTAGGTGAAGAGTTTTGTCTTGTGCTATTTTCCTGAAGAAAGAAATTTTCAATGACTTTTGTGGCTCACCAATTATTTTACTTTACTTTCCTAGATACCAAACACCACAACACAATACGATAGCTGCACGGGATGAACGAATTGCCGTAACTGCAAAGACACTTGACTCGTTTGTTTTTCCTTATAGTACTATTTACCTGATCCTTAACCCTGACCATTCCTTCCAAAATGAAACTTTTGCATAGATGATTCATGGACATGTTTCTACATGCTGTTGGATATGATGGTGATGTGAGATTATCTTACTTTGAGACATCATAGGGCAAATCTTATCTCTGTGGCTTGAAGGGTATTCTATATTATTTGTCCTTGTTATGTTAAGTATTTTATCCTCAAAAAGTGTTTTTGATGTTAGACCATATGACTATTTCTCTCACTCATATGTTCGAAATTATTGGGATGGGAAAAAAATAGCATTAGGTGGGGGAAGTGAAGAGGTCGTCAAGAAGGTGACAGATGTCTTCCCTGCAATGCTCCCGCACCTAACCCCGTCACCCCCTATTCTCTCCCCTCTCCTCCAGAAGATGTCTGCTCAGCCTAGTGGAGATGAGCGAGCTCATCTTTTGCGGATATCTTTTAGTGATGTCACCTCCAACTGATACTGATAACTTTGGAGGGAAAAAAATAGCATTAGGTGGTGGAAGTGAAAGGGTAGTCAAGAGGGTGACAGAGGTCTTCCCTGCAATACTCCCCCTCACCCCCTCTCCTCCAGAAGATGTCTGCTTAGCCTCGTCACTTATTTACAACTAACAAATGACGTGACGTCACTTATTTACAACTAACAAATGATGTCACCTATCTATATCTCATAACAACACACACCCACGTCACGATTCCTTATCTTATCTTGATCTTGATCTTGTTCAGAGTATCCTACCAATCAAAACACGAATCCTTATCTCTACCATCACCCATAATTCCATACGTGAACAAAACAAACAACGTGACCTCACACACACACATATGCCACCAGGGAAAGTTCCAAACATTCCAATCTCATGACGTCACGTCCACAATGACGTCATCTTCTTATCAACCAATCACGTCACGATTCCTTATCTTATCTTGATCTTAATCTTGTTCAGAGCGGCTACCCTACTACTGCCGCCTCTTAAATCTATGAAAATGGCAATCGGTACCCTCAATACTCGAACTTTGGCAAGAGACTACAGAATATATTTATTAATCAAAGAACTAACCAATATCAACTTAGATATCCTTCTAGTGAATGAAACAAAACAAAAAGATGTAAAGAACTGACAGCAAGATGGCACAATGGCTCACAGATACTCCTCGGAGCATCCTCAAACAATGACAAACAAGGCGGAGTGGGCTTCATTGTTAAATCTAAGCTCACCAAGTCGATCCTTTCTTGTAACATCTTATCTGAAAGAATAGGTGTACTCCTAATTGGAATAGAGAACAATATAACAATAAAATTAATACCCTGCTATGCTCCAATATCTGTAGATAATCAAGAAATAGAAAACTTTTCCATGAATCTTGAACAGGCATTAAATTACAAGTCAACATACACATTCATTGGTGGTGATGTTAATGCCAAAATAGGATGTGGAAAAGAAAACGAAAAGTTTATAGGACCACATGGCCTGGGAGAAAGAAATAGAAGAGGAGAGAGAGAGAGAGATTAGCTGAACAACTCTTTATCATGAACACTTTTTTCATCAAGCGCCCAGGAAGAAGATGGAATTGGCAATCACCGAATGGAGACACAAAAAAATGAAATTGACTACATTTTAACAGACTCTAAAAGACTGATACAAAATGTTGGTACAATAGGCGAAACATACTTCAACATAGATTCTGACCACAGACTCCTCAGAGTCTGTGGTCAGACTACCACAAGTTCAGAATGGACTATTAAGAACTGTTACATAAATGATGACTGTATTGACTTTATTAATAAATTCAACGAGTGTAATAAAAAATCAGAAATTGCTGTGAAACAAAAGAAAAGAGAACGACTCTCACGTCAAACTATAGAACTACAGAAAAAGAGAAAAGAACTGCAGAAATCTGAAGAAAATTTTCTGGAATACAAAATTATCTGTAAGTTACTAAGGAAAAGAATCCCAGAAGACTGCAAAGCTTTCAGGATACAAAAACTAAGAGAAGCAATGCAGGCAAAAACCAGCCTGAAAAATATGCAACTAAGTGTCAAGTTTCAGAACCTATCATTCCAAAACCAAGCAATATACCAGATGTACTTCCAGAAGAACTAGAACATGCCCTTAAGAAAATGGGTAAAGGTAAAGCCTCAGGACTTGATCATGTCAAGGCTGAAGAAATCCAACAAGGTAGACCAATTATTTTCACAGCCTTGGCTGCCAGATTCACGTGGTATTTCAAAGAGAGAAAGATTCCGGAGGAATGGAAGAACTCAAAAACCATACTTTTATTCAAAAAAAAAAGGGGAACAAGGAAAACATAAAAAACTATCGTCCAATCTGTCTACTCTCTCACATATATAAAATCATGAACAGAGTAATAACTGAACAGAATCCAAAACACTCTCGAAGACAACTCCAGTAGAGAGCAGGCAGGATTCAGAAGGGGCTTCTCCACAATAGATCATATCCAGGTCATTTCACAACTAACAGAAAAATGCACAGAATACCGATTCCCTCTATGTTTCCACTTTATTGATTTAAAAAAAAGCATTTCATACCATAGAACACAATGCAGTCATCAGGGAATAAATGTGGATCCTACTTACATCCACATGATAAAAGAAATTAACAAAAACCAGACCACACAAATAACCCTATTTGATCAACCTATAAATATAGATATAAAGTGAGGGGTCCGCCAAGGCGATATGATCTACACAAATCTATTTACCAGCACTTTAGAATACATTCTGAAAAAAATAGACCTAAACGGAGGAATAAGCATAGATGGCGAAAAACTACAAATCCTTATGTTTCCCAATGATCTAGTACTGATATCTCACAACCCAAAAGACCTAGAAGAAATGGGCGAAACAATAAGATAGGCTTAGAAATGAATATAGAAAAAACAAAATGGATCAAAAACATCTACACAAGTGACAGTCACCTATGTATTAATAACATCCCTATAGAGCAAGTTGACTTCTACAATTACTTAGGACAAACAATAAAAATGAATAACGATTTATCTGAAGAACTAGCAAAAAGAAAGAAAGCTGCATGGCTATCATTTAACAGACTAAAAGAAATACTTACTGATCCAAATCTTGACATCTCTGCGAAGGCAAAACTATTTAATAGTGACATTCTTCCATCACTCACATATGGATCAGAAATATGGAACACGACAAGAAAAGAAGGAGACTATCAGAATAACTCAGCGTGCAATAGAACACGGGATTTGTAACATCAGCAAAATGGAACATGTTAGAAACAGGGAACTAAGAAAGAGATCAGACATAAAAGATGTGGTAACTACAGTATACGAAAGCAAGATGAGATGGGCAGGTCACATAGCCAGATTCAGGGACAACAGATGGACATATAGAATATACTTAATTGTTAACCAAGAATAAAGAGAAAACCAAGAAGACCACCTACAAGATGGGAAGATCCACTAGTGAAATCTATGGGTATAACATGGAAGAGAGAGGCTCAAGATCGAGATCGTTGGAGGCATCTTTGTGACCTGCACTCATGGAGAAATCCTGAGTGAAACACAGGTCCATCAAGGTAATTTTATGCCTGATTTTATTATAAAGAAAAACTTATTACAATGTTTTGAAATAAGATATTAAATCACATATTAGTGTGTTTAATTTTTGTTATAATGAGCCCTAGTTCTATTTGTAGCACATACATATATAAACACTTTTAGGGATCCCGTAAATTTTAATGTTAGGAGTCCCCAGCCGGCTTAATCCGCACCTGAATGACATTCCTTTTTATTCGAAAACATATCACTGTGTTGTAATGAAATACCAACTTTAGCAGTTTTGCAATTGTTCAAACACATCGCCGTAGGAAAACATTCAAATTTCTTTCGAAAATCAGCACAAGAACCGAAAGTTTAGTCAGGAATCTAATAGTCCAAGAAAATCAGAAACGCTTGATTCCATCAGAGTGGTACAAGAGCTAAATACAAATATGAAACTGCCAAACCTACAAAGTTAGCAGAGTAATTGCAAGATAGCTCTAATGGGTTGGAGGTCACGTGACTACGTTTGTTTAATCTGGCCAGCTGTCGGGAGATCGAATGTGGAGTAAATGATAGGATTGGGAGAAAACTCGCCCCTCGATATCTTACCAGCAGAAATTGTTGAGACTGTGCATCTGCTTGTTGTTTTCAGCTAAGTATGTAATAGCGAACGCCGATCTGAATGTAATCACATACAGAAAGGGTCATCGTCCTTTACTAATTTTATGTGTGTATATGACTACTGAGGTTCGAACCAGATCGCTTAAAGGATCAGTTCACTGCTAATTCTCCTGGATATAATCTGCCAACACAGACTACTATAGATTCGATTCTAGTCGCCGAATAGAGGAATTTTTTTTCTACGCCCTGCCTGTTCACGATTTAGTCGATCTTTGAAGAAGGGAAGCAAGGGATTTTAACTCATTCCTTTTAGGTTTTTAGGATCACTAGATGGAGGCAGTTTGCTGCTGTATTCTCTCTCTCTCCCAAACTTCCTAAAGTTCTTCCTAGATAGCACGATGTTTTTTCCTAAATGAAAAAAAAATCTTACTATCCAGAAATTTGAAATGGCCCGAACAACTTGGGCAAACATACGAGCAACTTGGGTATTTCATACTACATGTCTGTCCTCTGTGTTTTCTCCAAGCGTAGAGATTTTAACACATCCGTTGAAATCTGTGTTTTTTATCACTTGCAATTGGATAATCCAAACACTAGTTTATGTGTTTGGATTATCTTCGAAGACCAACACTTATACTAATCCAGAAGCACAATATTTAATTTGAATAGTAGCAAACAGTAGCAGTAGTATGAGTACTTGAGCTCTTGAGCTCTTGACTACCCTATCAACTGATTTGCATTTTATTTTGATTTAGATCAGAAGTTTCTCGTCTTCTCCAATTTTATCTCGTGTTACTTCTTATTTCATCTTACTCCTACTTGGTCCTTCTGAGGCCGTCCGTCTAACTGACGTTTTCTTACGTTATTTAAAGGCGATTTTGTTTATGTCTTTCCTCTTTATTCTACTGCATATAAAATATTCCCCATGATCTAGACTATGTTTGTCTCAGTTCTATTATTTCGTGTCTTTTGGATCCTAAGATCATTCTCAACATTTTTTTCTCGGATATCATTATTCCAGTCTCTGCATATTTTGATCAGGTCCATGCTTAACATCCGTATATTATGATGGGATAAATTAATGTTTTATGTATTTTTATATAAAACATTAATTTATGCTTTTGTTAACTTGGGTTGAAGAGAGTTTTTTTTTTCCTGAATGAATAACAGCGTGCATTGTTAATATGTACTTTTTTTTTGTTAATCTCTTCTTTGACGTTCTCTTTGTAATTTATGTCGCCAGTTTTAATGATAGCATTACGCGTCCACTTTCTAGGACATCTTCATATATTTTGTCTTCTTTTCTGCCAATCTTCAGGCCTCGTGTGGCAATAAGATTTCAAGTGTTAAATTACTTTTAGAAACTAAAAAGTTTCATTTATTAAGCATTAGCTGTGTGCATATCGGCGTATCCGTCTCCAAATAGGCTATCGTTTCGAATCCCACCATCGTCATGGATGTTTGCGATTGTCCTTAGGTGGAAGATGAATTTCGTTGCCTAGAATGAGACCACCTCCCCGCTTATTAGAGGCCTGAAGTCACTTGCAAAAAAGTCCATGTTTGGTCTCTGGAGCAGGGTTTCTGGACTAGGTAAAAATAAATTTAAAAAATACAAAAACCATAAAAAATAAAATAAAATAATCCATAACCCATCCACTGTACTAATTGTAATATAGGTTTACACAAAAACCTTTCGTGGACTGGAGCTACATAAAAAATTAAAAAAAAAATACAAAACCGTATGTAATCCATTTAGATGGATCTCCTCTATAACTTGTTAATTAATAATTTTAATGGTGTTTTAGCAATGATAAATTAATGAGTATAAGTTGTAGTTCTTTTCCTTGGTTAAGACTTGTGATGCTTTCCGATTTAATTTTTTATTATGTCATGCGACTCACACCTATTCTTTCGAAACAGATTTTTTTTAATTTTTGACATTGTTATCCATATTTCGTCTCATTTGGCGGTGTCTTATGGTTCGGTAAAATAAATAAATTAAAAAAAAAAAAACTAAATTTCTTGAGAGCCCTTATTTCTTTCAACCTTTCTACTCTAATTGTGTCTTCAGCGTCCCCCCCACACACTCTTTCTTTCTACATATGGCAAGATTAAGAATGCCTTTAAAATCTAAACAGTTTTCCATATTTACAGAGAGGATTTATTATTATTATTATTATTATTTTATTCACATAATTGATACACAGTCAAAACAAGATATCATATAAATAAAATTTTGACTGGTGATTCAGAACAATTCAGATTCTACCCAAGAATCTAAGAATAGTCCGTCAGGTAGTGTCGTAAATATGGACTGTTCCAAGTAATGCTGTTTTTTGTAGGTCATATGGGGTCATTTCATTGATTTTTAATTGCTGCAAATAGTTGGACAGCTTCTTTGAAGTTGCCAAGTGTACCGATAACTATTGGGATGACTTTGGTGTGTTTAAGCCACAGTCGGCCAACTTCGATTGCCAGATCTCGATACTTAGTAATTTTTACCAGTTCTTTGTTGTTAATGTTGTTATCACTAAGTGCTGCAATATCGAATATCCAAACCTGTCGATGTTCGATAATTGTGATGTCAGGTCTATTGTGTTTCAAATGCCGATCAGTTTGTATTCTAAAGTCCCAGAGAATTTTTTCTGTTTCGTTTTCCAATACAGTCTCTTATTATTATTATTATTATTATTATTATTATTATTATTATTATTATTATTATTATTATTATTATTATTATTATTATTATTATTATTATTATTATTATTATTATTATTTCACCATTCTATCAGCAAATAGTCTAGTATAGCAGTGGGTATAAATTCCATTAGTTAAGTAATTCCTAAAGTAAATTAGGGAACTAAAGCCTAATTACAGGATGGATGGTGAGGTTTTATATTTTTGAGGGAGGGTCTAACCTCAAGCACACATTCCAAGAGCAGCTAATTCACTGCTGTAAAAAGACTTTAAAAAGAAAAAAAATCACAATTAGCACCATGTTTATTATTATTATTATTATTATTATTATGTATGCCACCCAACTATAATAAGCCTAAGGGTTCATCATGGGAGCGCACTCTACTCCACACAACCTACTGTCTCCACTTTGATACTTTATCGACACACAACGGCCCTATCTACACACCATCTACCACATCAATAGTATTTTCGTCTGCGAATTGTGTGCTCTCTCTTGGCCCATTTACTGTATCTTGATAACTTGCTTCTTGATCCTATCCAATACTTCTCAAAAAAATCATGAAACCAAATCTGTGAGTAATAGTCCAGATGTGATCATATCAGTACCTTATAAAGAGGGATATGACATTCATATCTATGCTTTTCAATGCGGGAGTTCGGCATCCAAGTAAACTTTTGAGATATGTCCTTGAACTTCAAATCCCACTATCACTCCAAAATTCCTAGCCTCTCTGCAGTCTCGTCCCATCAGTATAATACGCAATATGTAATCTTTTAATTGTATTATAATGAAATAATTATGATATAATGATTATAACGATATAACGTTTTGTTGTTACGTAATATACTTTATATTGCATATGCCCTATACTTAAAGATTTTCACAATCAGAAACCAACGTCATGTTAAGATCCTTTGTACACCAAACCATAAAATTATTATTATTATTATTATTATTATTATTATTATTATTATTATTATTATTATTATTATTATTATTATTATTATTTTCAGAAAAATAAGGGAACAACATCTCTCTTGGAAGACTTTACAAACGTAATTAATGCCGCCTTAGACAAAAACAAAATTGCCATGTTAGTCTTTATTGATCTAACTAAAGCATTTGATACACTCACACATCAAACCTTGTTAGAAAAGCTGAGGCATGTTGGAATAGACAGGCCTCTGCACAGGTGGTTTGCAAACTACCTCCAAAATGGAAAGCATATCACACGTATCCGGTCAAACCGAAGTAGAGAGCTAGCAGTAACCTGTGGAGTGCCACAGGGAGCTGTACTCTCTCCAACTCTATTCAACATTTACACGCATGATATTAATCAGCTACCTCTCAAAGGCAAGATATTCCAATACGCAGACGATGCAGCGATAATATCCATCCACAATAACACAAACATAGCCCAAACAAATATGTAACATGACATAAATCTGATCACAGACTGGCTCATAAAAAATCCACTGACTCGACCAGTTGATAACAAATATATAACCATCCAACATCCACTCTCCAACATAAAAAACACACAACACAGCAAAACCACTACAATCACTCAGATTGAAACAATACGATACCTTGGAAGTTACTTCAATGCAGATATGAACTGGAATATCCACATAAACCATCTACACAACAAACTCTGAACAATAACTGGCAAACTCTACAGGTTAAAAGACATAGTTCCCATACGTCTAGAAACACTAATATACAAAGCACTATGCCAAAATATACTAAGATACGCTATAACAACGTATGCTTTCTGTGCATCCTACAAACTAAATAGATTAATGTCGTTACAATGCAAAATGATAAAAACTGATCTTTTGGGAACAAAGAGACAATAACGACTCTATATACACTTCAATGTCAGAACACAAAATACTGACAGCAAAACATTTATGTCACTATGCAGCTTTACTAAAACATTATTTCGATGCCAACTACAGGACAGTCAGAAATACATATCGCATAACAAGACCTCAGACAACTAATTATATCACATTTAAATACAATAATCACTACGGAAAGGCCACACAAAACTTCTACATCCCAGACATGATAAACAAATTACCTTTTGAATACAGAAACCTTACAAACTACAATAGCCTGAAAAGAGCTTTAAGGACTCTGAACAAGAAACACTCACCCAAAATATCATACAAACCTAATGAAACACAATATATTCGTTCAGACGTCCAGTTCAGTGGCACATCAATACATTCCAAGTTATTGTGTGTGTGTGTGTGTGTGTGTGTGTGTGTGTGTGTGTGTGTGTGTGTGTGTGTGTGTGTGTGTGTGTGTGTGTGTGTGTGTGTGTGTGTGTGTGTGTGTGTGTGTGTGTGTGTGTGTGTGTGTGTGTGTGTGTGTGTGTGTGTGTGTGTGTGTGTGTGTGTGTGTGTGCGTGTGCGTGCGCGCGCGCGCGAATTTCTCAATCATAGATTTCGTAGCATCCCAACATAGCAAACAAACCAATAAATAATAGATAAGCTTGTGTGTGTGTGTGTGTGTGCGCGTGCGTGCGCGCGTGCGCGAATTTCTCAGTCATAGATTTCGTAGCATCCCAACACAGCAAACAAACCAATAAATAATAATCAACAAAGTGTGTGTGCGTGTGCGTGCGCGCGCGCGAATTTCTCAATCATAACATTATTTCACTAACATTATGTCGTAGCATCCCAACACAGCAAACAAACCAATAAATAATAACCAACTAGTGTCATCCTCAGATAAGCTTACATATAAGCTTCGAGGATGAAAGCTGAGAAATTACTTCTAATCCAAGATTAAAAAAAAATGAATAAATAAATAAATAAATCAAAGTATGTATCATATGTCACCAAATGCATGTAATGTATGTATTATATGTAAAAACAAATGTATGTAATATCAGTATCATATGTAAACAAATGTAAGTAATGTTGTATCATATGTAATGTATATAGTAACTGTAAAAAATGTATGTAATATAATAAAAAAATGTAAATAATGAGTTTACACTGTATGTTTATGAGAATTATGAAATATAATATTTTGATTGCATATGTGTAAATACTGTTGTATAATCACACTTTTCAAACTGTGAAAAAAAAAAAAAGTAAACTACAACATGTAATATTATATAACTTATGTAACTCTGAACAATATAATTGTAAATTATTACTGTGTTGTTATTTAAAAAAATAGCGAAAAAAAACTACGTTATCATCATTACTATTGAAATATCATTATATGTAGCACAAAGTGATGAACCTTGTAAAATAATTACTGAATAGATAATCATTCATTGTACATATGTAAATATTTGAGAGAACAATAAAAAAATATTTAAAAAAATTATTATTATTATTATTATTATTATTATACAAACACTTCCTGAGGTCAAGACTCATCAAGTGGGTCAGTGGTAAGATGCATTCTAACAGACATAATGTTTATTATACCTCATCTTCAATTGGTTGAATGTTTGCGCACTCATCACCTCATTCGGTAATACATTCCAATCATCAACCACTCTCCATGAAAAAGAGTCATGCAATATTTTACAATATTAAGTTGTCGAGAACAATAATACAAAACTAGCGGAGATATCAAGTACATTTTTATCAAGAACATTTTTGGATTTGGGGCACCTTTAAATTCAGGATCGCAAACGACTGTTTTATAGGTCCATGTGAAAAGAGATGGCTTTGATAATAGTCATTCAAAAGATCCGAAATGATCGTGCCCACTTGCAGCTAGAGAATAACTAACCCTCTTCGAGAGTTCTTGTGTAACTTTGAACATTTTTTCTTTAGAATGACTTTTATGAATTCTAAAATGAGGACATGAATAATGGATTTTGTATTCCCTAGAACATTGACTCTTGTGAGAGACATGAACTCTCAGGAGTATGTCACTGAAGGCCTTTCAACTTAAACTGTGAATTGAATTGAATTTAATACTTTTCGTTAAGTGTTTGAAAACATTTTGGTTGATTAAATTTAATGTTTAGCAGTTGAATAATCTCATTAAACATGTGTAATTGTCGTTGTTCCAGTATTTTTTTTTTAATAACTAGGAATTGTTTTGCTAAAGAAATTCTAGGTATTCTTACCTTTTTATTAGATACAATGTATGGCCGGCGGGTATGTTTATCCAATCTGCATACCTTTATAAGTCTCTATATAGCTGCGCCCTTGAAAGTTGTACATGACTAGTTTAAGTAATAAGCAAGAAGAATCGCAGTAAGGATTACATTAAGGATTATATGACATCAATTTTTCATCTCTGTCACCTATCACAGATGAGAGTTGAAAATTGCTAATATTACTCTTTTAATTTTTCTACTGGTAAGTGAATTTGATAATTTCACTAACTGTTTTATCTTACGGAATATTTTACAGTCAAGGTTAGAAGAATCATTTTGCTTTAAAGTTATGGCTGATGCAAAATAAATTGCAGAATGAACACTGGACGGATTTGACGTCAGACTAAATTCTCCTGGCTGAAAGTTAACAACTAAGGCAAATATCGTCGCAGGAACTTCGTCTTACTTATTGCGGGTACTTGGCCAAGGTATGTTACACAGTTTGTTCGATCTTAGTATTTTTTTTTAATATTTTATTTTCAGTTTTAATTTTATTCTTCATTTTTCAAAATTTATGTTCGATTTCTTTTTCTTTTCTTTTCTTTTCTTTTTAAAGAACAATATTGAAAACAAAAAGGAAAGAAAGAAAAAGGAAGAATCTTCCATGTGCTACCAAGCAGTACTGAAAAAATAAAAAACCGTCCAGAAGTAAGAGAAATGAGGTTTGTTATTCCTTTCCAAACTTTGGTTAGCTAAAAGGAATTTTTTTTTGTGATTATTAAAATTAATGTACTAGGGATTGTTGGCACACGTACGAAAAAAATTATTGTTTATTGTAAGATTTTGTTATTAATTTACTTCATAATTATTGCGCAATGCAGATTTCAAACTTGACATTTCGGATAATTTAGATAGGTGTAAAATGTAACAGTCTATTGGATTCGTCTTGTCCGTCGGTATGTAATTATTTCTGGACGGATTTTAATCGAAATTCAGTCTTTATAATCATGTTTTTATTTATTTATTTTTAAACTTTTGCAAAGTAGAAAATGTTTCGAAATTATGCATAACTCCGTTCTGGTTAGACAGAAGTTAATACAGTACATTTGTTTGTGCTGCTCAGTTTTCATTTCAGTAGGACCCATTTTATTGGCAAAATTTGGCAAAAGGAACTGATAGTAATAATTCTATACTGTCTGGTGAAATATAATGTCTCGGAAGAAAAAATAATCACTATAAAAATGGCTTTGAAAATGACTTTTGTGTTTTCCCTTTTAAGTAATCTTAAAAAGGACACTCTCCTTTAGTTCACCCACACATCAGTTTGAACGGAAACCATGTACCTCCTAGGCGCCAGATAAGTGATTTCTTACTTATCCGGTCCTGCAGCAAATCACACGTATATAGACTACAACCACAGTCGCTTACGAGCTATTTGAAACAGAGAATGCACAGGCATATTGAATGGTACATAGCATATAAACTGCTTTTAGTAGAGTATTTCAGTGTGTGTAGGCTTTCTCCTGAAAAAAATAAAATAAAATAAATAAATAAATAAAAATTAAATTAAATTAAATTAAATTAAATTAAAAATATAGTTTGTACATTCGTTTCAAAAGGACTATTTATATCGGCAAAATTAGATGAAATAAAAATGTATGCATACAGTACATAAACTAAAAAACGGGTTGAGGTTTCATGTTAATCAAATGTCCTGATTTACTCTCACGCGTAGACCTACACTTTTTACCGTATAGGCATTCGGAATCGAAATCCTACGGAATAGGTTGGTTACTCCTTATTCCTGGAGGTATCCTATGTCTGTAGAAGCGTGTGTTCACGGGGGCCGGTTTTCCTGCTTGCTGGAGGAAAAACTGCAGATAAACTGGGGAGAGAAACTCTGCGGTCCACGCCCAAGACCAGCTAACTTGGCTATGTCTGAGAAAGATCCTTAAGCTCCGACTCGAGGAGCATAAGAATCACGACGGGAATCGAACGCAGGATACTCCTTTCACAGGCATATGGTTGTGAAGCCCATAACCACTCGGACTAATAAAATGTACTTTAACTTATTTTGACACCCTCTTCGGATTTCTAAAACAAGAACCGCCATTCGATATTTGATTCCTGTAGCTCAGTCGGTATCGACGGTGCTGGTAAGACCTGGGTTAGAATCCCATTTAGCACACAAAAAATGACGATTTACTCAGTTGATGGTGAATCAGCTTGTCTCATACTGGCGCGATTGATTTTTTTCCCTCCTCCAGGAAACGGTTTTTCTTTCCGCAAAACAGGCAAGCTGGCTAGAAGATCACACGCAATTTACAGACAAACTACACTGGCCTCATAGCCTCACTTGTTTCGGCTACAATCTGAAATCACAGATGTCTTCCAGAAACGGAGATTTCATCTCGTAAAACAGGCAGACTGGAGAACACACGCAATTAATAGACATAATGCACTAGTCTCAAAGCCTTAGTTCCTTCGTCCGTAAATCCAAGCATCCGAATCCAATCGACAATTGAAAATTCTACTGTAAGCAGTTTCAAACTGTGGTGTATGTAAACAATTATAACAGTCTTATAAGTTGATGCATATTCAGTTTTATATAATAATAATAATAATAATAATAATAATAATAATAATAATAATAATAATTTTTATTTATTTATTTTTTTTATGTCTCAGATAAATTGCATACATAGATGCTATAATAATTATATATATATAATATTTATAACACATTACAATTGGGAATAACAGATACTTGCAAGTTAATAATTTTCTTCCTCGAAGCTTAGCAGAGCTTATCTGAGGAAGATAATAGATGATAGATGGTGGTGGTTTCATGGTTATGTTCCTATACTGGTCACAAGCCAGGTGTTGATTTTACTGTTTGTTGGTATGTGCTTGAAAGACTTCAACTGCTATTACAGTTTAACTTTTTTTTTTTTTGTGCAAATAGGGTTGGATTTAGACATGGCATGTTTGTTTCTTTGTGTTCTTGTAGTGATGGTTTTTTGAGAGGGACTTTGTCATAGGTTTGTGTGGGGGGGGGGAAGAGAGAAACAGGAATTGCTCTAATTTTCATTCTCGCTATAATATTTATATAGTGCCTGTTTCAGCTCTCTGTATGTTCCTAGGTTTCTGTTGTCGAACGGCAGTTTGTTTATCATGTCAGGTACATAGAAGTTTCAGGTGGCTTTGCTGTGTGATTGTTGTATTTATATGTTATGTAGTTTGTTGATTGTGCTCTTGTTATTTGATATGTTGTTCTGGTTACTCTATATGTTGGACTGTAGTAATGTTTTAACATGACTGTGTAGTGGCATAAGTGTTTCACCTTAAATATTTTGTGTTTTGTCCGTGCTTCCTGCATTCAAGAGTGGGTTGTTCCCAGAATATCAGTTTTACCATTTTATCTTGCAACCATTGTAGCCTATTAAGTCTGTAGTCTGCGCAGAATGCGTATGATGTGATTGCATATCTTAAAATGTTTTCACATAATGCTTTATAGATTAGTATTTTTATGTTTTATGTCTTTTAATCTGTATAGTTTGCTTGCTATTATCCTAAGCTGGGTATGTAGGTAGTTTGTATGGCTATTCCAACTTTGATCAGCATCGAAGTGAAGTACGAGATAGCGTGTTGTTTTCACCTGTGTGATGGTTGTGATTTTAGGTTCTGCGCTTTGTGTATAGGAGGATGAATGTTGGATAGTGAGATATTTAGTTTCTGTGGGCAGGGTTTGGGGGTTTTTGTTTTTGAATACCATTAGCTTTGTTTTTCCAGGGTTTATGTATATGCCGTTTTCGGTGAACCAGTGTTAGTGATTTGATTGATGTCGTGTTGCGTATTTGTGTAAGCGATATTTGCATTGTTGTGAATGATGGATACTATGGCCGTGTCGTCTGCGTACTGGAAGATAATAATAATAATAATAATAATAATAATAATAATAATAATAATAATAATAATAATAATAATAACGTCTTAGTCCAGTAGATTGCAGTCTTACAGAAAAATAGAAATCAGCCGGATAACACACACCTAGTTAATATACATAATGCACTAGTTTTCTATAGCCTTAGTTTGGTTAGAATTTCAAATATGTTGCCAGACACAGTTCTAAGGCTGACGAACGATTTTTCGTTCCCTCCCCCAATATACTTGAACCGATTTTAACGCAGATTCGAAATTATAACAGTACTGTACGCCCACAGGTGCGAGAACCTTCGACACTTCTGCGCATGTCAAAAGAAGGAGAATCCATTCCGAGTCGGAATGGATTCCAGTCGGAAAATTAGCTTTTCTTTTATGAAAATTCTAGTTTTTAAAGTGGTAACTATTTTGATTATACAACAGTTGGAACATTTTACGTATAAAGCACGTGATTTCTCGTGCTAGTGACCAATTCATATATCCTTTATTTCTTTCTCCCCTTCAGCATGAATTGACTATTCTTAGCAATCTGCCAGACCCTGTGCTATGAACTGTGGATATACAATAATTCCTCTCCAAGTAAATTTGATTAAATTCTCTCTCGGAATTTAATGAAATTGGTATTTTGCGTCTCTTAAAATTTGAAGTGAATTCAATATTTTGGTTTCAGTCAGCTTATTTTAGTGACAAAATTAGTCAAAATAAAGTTATGTGCGCAGTAACGAATGGCATCATACTATTATTATTATTATTACTTGAGTTCTTGGACTTAGACTCCTAAGGAGTCCAAGGACTCTTGCGGGAGGACATTCTGTTCCATTATACTATTCACATCTAAATTTTCCCCCTACTACTTAATTCGCCTACTACTCACAGCTACCATCACGCCATCTACCGTCCACCATCAACAATATTTTTTTTGTCTATAAATTGCGCGTGTTCTGAAGGCCGATTTGCCTGTACACGGAATGAAAAACCCGAGTTTCTGGGAACACTTAGGCAAAATGAATATGAAGAATCAGATTATTTAATTCTTTTTAATAATTAAATATTAATTATTAAATTATTAGAAAATAAAATAAAATAAAATTAAAATTTTTTAATAATTTAATTTAAAATTAAATTATTAAAAAAAGAGGTTTTTTTATTTAAATAATCTAAACTTATCTATCTATAACCCCCTGCAACCTCTCGATAAAAGAAAAATGGTCTTTATTAATTCTCTTCGATCTCAAATTAATTAGTCATTAAGGTTGAGACATAACACCAGCAGTGGAAAAAATCGAAGGCCTTCCCGAAAATAGTATGTTGAGTCCAAGATATAAACATATAGTTGAGGAATATAGAATGGTTTATATGTTATTAGTGCCTACAAACGTTTGCGTTAATATCGCTAGGCGGCCGCCCTGGTAAAGAGCTTTATAGATTTGATTCTAGTTGCCGACTAAAGAAACTTTTTTTTTAGGCTTTTTATTCGACCGATTCCCGAGATAGTTGATTTTTGGCACGAACAAGTAGGATTTTTCTCATGGAAACTGGTATTCTTGACTACATTTCAGAAAAATCACCATGCAACCCACACTATTATAGAATACACTGATAGGAGTTTAGGGTACCAAGTATAGGAGTTTATGAGGTAACGGCAATTCTCTGTAGTATTATCTCCCCAAAGCTTTCGTTCATTGATATCTTAAGCTCACCATAAGTGAAAGCGGAAGAATGGAGATTGCTGCTGATCTGTCTTCAGAAAGTTAAGGCTAAAGGAACTTCGTGTACTCCCTTTTTTGGGGGGGGGGGTAAATCGCGTTAGAATATTTATTTGTTTATTTTATTATTAAATAATTTAAAATCAATATTACACTTATAAGAATATTTCCACATATGTACAATAATAATCATTGTAGTCAGATAATCGAAACCACACAATACGATAACAATTCATTGTAGACAAAGTATTAAAACATGCTTAGTCCTAAACTATTACAGATTAAAATGCTTATTTGTATAGTAATTTTTATCAAAAGTACATGTATGTACATAGCGATTTGTTGTAGCTTTAATTAAAAATAAAACACACAAAATCGCAGGGGAAAAATTGTTGTAACTATATAAGTAAACCATTCAAGACTGCAATTGTGATATTTCGCCACGCTTCTCTGCTATTTTATTTTGCGATGGCTTATTGGGCAGGCCCTTCATAATCACAACGACTTGTTCTCTAAGAGGTAAGTCCTTCCGTTTTAGTGACATCACTGAGTAAAAATAAAATGTTTAAAAATAAAGTGTAACTTATGCGTTCAGTGTTCTTGATTCAAGAAAGTGCGACCAACCCACACGCAGCTGCTTTACAACACAATGAACGACTTTGTTATATCATGCACTTACGTAATGTGGGAACACACACACACTCACAGAAATACACACTATACTGCATTATGCTGCATGTATGGTATTTATTTCTGTGGGAAACATTTACAAGAACCAGCAAACTGAATTCTGAAACTTTTGAAGTCAGAAAAAAAAAAAAAAACCAATTTGCTTGGATATACTAAAAAGAGATACGAATGGGCATTATGCAATTATTGGACAAATTTGTAATAGAAATACAGGGAGGCCCATAAGTCAAAAGGGTTTAAAATGTGAATAACTTTTAACTAATAAAAAAAATTCCTGATTTTGTATTTCATTATAACAAAAAAGGAATAAAAATAATTAATAAATAAAAAGTTATTAAATGTTTAAAACCCTTCATTACTGATAGATTACCCCATATAAGAAACACTTTGCGATTTTTACATCTTTCATGCAAAAAAAAAAAAAAAAAAAGAGAAAAGCGTTATATGTGAATAAGCCTTATGCAATTAAATGTTGCAGTTTGTATTTCTAAATGGGTATGTTTACTAAGCGCTTTAACTTTAACATCAGGAAAGAAGATTGCCTTAGATTAGTTTTTATAGTGAGGAAAATTAATTTGAAAGAAAAATGTCAACTTAAAGTGTCTATATGGCTCTGTAGAAATGGTGTTTGCTCCCCAGAAGAAAGACTGTTATAGGTTAGATTTTAGTCGTTGATTAGAGAAACTTTTTCTGGACCTTTCTTCTGCCTGTTCCCGAGTTAGTCGATCGTTTGCTCTGGAGTAAGGTATCCCCCTTCGAAAAGTCGGGATTTTAAATCCCAGCTCAAAAATAACACAATGGTGAGAGTAATGCGAATGTTCAAGACACGATATAGTAACAGTTGTCTGTAGTATTCTCTCTATTTCTCTATCCAGGAAATCTTGGTTCACTGATAGCTTGAACTCACTATCAGTGAAAGCTGAAGGATAGAGACTAGCTGCCAATCTGTCATCAAAACAGTTAGTTAGGGCTAAAGGTCACTTGGTACCTTTGGGGAATAAAAGATGCTAAAAGATTTATTTTATTTTATTTTTATATTTTAATTTCAAATTAAAGAAACGTAGTAGATTTTTGATAATAGACTGTACACTTCCTGTTATTCTTTTATGTGCGATTTAGATTTATTTTCTTCAATGGAGTGCGAAGATATAAAACATAAAAATTGAAATCTAATAATGATAATAAAATTATTAATTCGATATATTCTAATACTTTTGCCACATACTCCAGACGTTTGGAATATCCTATCTTCTTGCAACAAAAAAAAATCTCATTTTCTACCAAAAATTGAAGTTAAAGTTGCAGACTTTTTTTAAATTCATTTATCATTTGTAATTTATTAAAATTAAATATCAGTAAATTCCAACTAATTTACCTTTATTATTATTATTATCACATTTTTTATACACACAGTCAAATTGATACACAGTCAAAACAAGATATCATTTAAACAACAATTTGACTGGTGATAGAACAATTTAGATTCTACCCAAGAATCTAAGAATAGTCCATCAGGTAGCGTCGTAAAATATGGACTGTTCCGAGTAATGATGCTTTTTGTAGGTCATATGGGGTCACTTCGTTGATGATTAATCTGTAAATAGTTGGATAGTTTCTTTGAAGTTGCACCAAGTGCACCGATAACTATTGGTGCACTTGGTGTGTTTAAGCCAAAGCCGGCCAACTTCGATTGCCAGATCTCCATATTTAGTAATTTTTTTCCAGTTCTTTGTTGTTAATGTTGTTATCACTGGATACAGCGATACCAATAATCCAAACCTGTCGATGTTCGATAATTGTGATGTCATGTCTATTGTGTTCCAAATGCTGATCAGTTTGTATTCGAAAGTCCCAGAGAATTTTTGCTGTTTCGTTTTCCAATACAGTCTCTATTTTATGCTACCACCAGTTATCAGAAGTGGGAAAGCGATATTTTTTGCATACATGAAAATGAATTATTTCGGCTGCTTTAGCATGGCAGTATTTATAATTCGATTATTATTATTATTATTATTATTATTATTGATTCAGTCGTATATAGTTTTATGATTGATTTCATACATTCTGGGAATTAATCGGCAAATAAAACAAAAGTGACGTTCGATTGTATCGTAATTAAATTCGCCAAAGTTTGTATGTATGTATGTTTATGTATTTAATTGAAATATGTGATATATGATTGTCAGTGGAATAAAATGCAGGCTTTCCTCACCTAGCTTACGATAAGAGATATTTTTATTACTATCGTTTATCAATCAAAGAGATAATAGTAAAAATATCTCTTATCGTAATAGATATCAGAGAGAGAGAAATTTTTATTAATTAAACTGAGCTTACAAAAGGTGGTTAGAAAGAAATAGTCAATTCAAATCAAATATTTTCTAGTTATTAATGAAAATAGATCATAAATTAGTTCCGAATTATGCCCTTCATTAAGGTGAGTCAAGTTTTAAGAAAATAAGTGTAGAACTGCCTTATTTCGAATAGTTTTTGATTAACTGCTTTTTTTGTATAAGTTCACTTCGGTTAACTGGCGGTAGCTGTGAACATTTCATAAACAAACACAGGTATAACCTAGCCAGCTCTTAGTGAGTAGGGAAAAGCTGAATATAGATAGAACTTGGATTTCTCTCTCAGATGAATGCCAAATTCCTTCCAGATTCATTTGACAAGCAAGAAATGAGGACAAATTCATCTGTGTATTAAGCCCTTCTATTTTGTTCCTGTTATTTGTATTGTAAAGAAAGTTATCTTGAAAACTAGCTTTATATTTCAAAAAATACATAAAATATAAAGCTAGTTCAAAGAAAATTTTCTTTAAAACTAGCTTAGGTGTAGGATAAATGTGCCTAACTCAGCACTGAGAAAAGGGGAAGTAAATTACAGGATAAATAAATAGCTATTCTTCTACACTTTCAGTCAAATCAGCTTTATTTTTTCTTTCCAGTCGAGGATGAGTTAGCCTATCTAATACGAAAGTAGCAGGGTTATTTTCTTGCTCGGGTTGATTTAGGATGTTTTGGACACAAATTGACATCGGCGGTCGGTTAGGCTTCAGTTGTTTGCAGAGATTGCCTTTGCTGAGAGAGAGAGAGAGAGAGAGAGAGAGAGAGAGAGAGAGAGAGAGAGAGAGAGAGAGAGAGAGAGAGAGAGAGAGAGAGATGGGTAGCGGAAGGAATTCCCATTAGTCAGTAGCAAAAATAATATTTTCAGTTGTTGCTACATTATCAGTGCACTTCCTATTCTAAATAATTCACACATCTCATCTCTCAAAAATCAAAAAGATTCGCTTTCTCCTTTATTCATCCTTTATTTATTGTAAAGGAGGAATAAAGGAGAAAGTGTAGTTATCACGAGTGTAGCAACTATGAGGCCCGTGTGTTTATGTATGTTAAATGAGTGTTCTTCTAGCCAGTTTTGCAGAATGAAAAGCTCGAATTTCCGAGAGGTAAAAATCTTCCAACTCCGTATGAAACCGGTTAACTAACTTTCAGTTGAAAATCCTTTATAGAGATTCATCGCTTCTTAGATAGAATTCGAATCCAGGTCTTCGTGACCAAAGGGAATCCATGATACACTGAGATGCTTGAGGGATGAAAAACCCATAATACTGGAAAAAAAATCCTACCAACTTTGTATGTGAACGGAACTAACCCACCGTCACTTGAAAAGCTCTTAAGTTGCTAGCATCCGAAAGTCGAAACTTGTTTTTTTAGCCGAAGAGTAAATATTTCTTCTATACACAGCTACTACACAAAGGTAGCTCTGTATAGAAGGAAAACGAATCCAATAAAAACACTGGTTTTTTTTTGTTGTTTTTCCCATTCTTTGACGTTCATAGTCATATTTATATACAGGGTGACCAAAATTAAAGTATCCATTTTTAATGCCACCCAGTGATTCAAATGCTGCCAAACTTTGCAGGAATACATTGCGTGTCATGCGGAAGCGATGTCTGAGAAAAAAAAAAAAAAAAACATTGTTCCAAAATTTTCCGCGAGGGGCACTGCATAATATACCGAATGTAGATGTAGTAATTTTCTGTGTGTAAGAAGGAGAAAAGCGACATAAGCATAAATAACACGTTGGATTTTTTTTTTCGCTTGGTTAGACTATAAATTATATATTTAGTTTAATCGTTTATCGAAGTGTAAGCAAACAAAATTTGTGCCTGAAGTATCTTCAGGACTGTGACAAAGGTGGATTGAGTTCTGATCACTTTCCTTAGCATCCCATAATGCAAAGCATATCTCCTTGCGGACATGTATAATGCTATGCATTATGGGAAGGGTGACTATCCAGACCGGTTTCGTCTTTTATTGAAGTCTCTTCAGTGAGAGCCAGACCCAGAGGTGATACAAGGTTGAAGCAATGCAGAAGTCATATTTCCATATGCCAGTTTTCACACCTTGTTATTAAATTACTCAGGATTAGAGAAATATGTTGGAAGGTTTTTTCACTTGGTTAGACTATAATGAAATATGACTTCTGCATTGCTTCAACTCGGTATCACTTCTGGGTCTGGCTCCCACTGAAAAGAGATCTCAATAAAGGTCTGGGTAGTGACCTTTCCCATAATGCATAGCATTATACATGTCAGCACTTTTCCTACTAAGGAAAGTGATCAGTCCTGAAAATACTTCATATGCAAACTTTGTTTGCTTACACTTGGATAAAAGATTAAACTAAATATATAATTCATAAATTACACATTTCCATTCACTTCCATTATACATTCACGGGCTAGAGTTTCAATATGCAACCCTTCCCGGTATGCCACAAACGGCATCCTTTGCACAGTGTGTTCAAACGCAGAATGCATCTAGTTGGACTGATGTTGCGCACATGCTGCGTTATGCTGTCTTGTAGTGCTGGTAAGTTATCAAGATGATCCCGATAAATCCTGTCTTTGGGAAATCCTCAGAGACAGAAGTCACCGGGGGGTCGGATCAGGTGAACGAGGCGATCATGCAATGGGACACGCACTGCTGATCACTCTAGCTTCTGTGAAATATTTTTCGAAGAACCTCCTGCACGGATCAACCGATGTATGGAGGACCCAATCCTGCACGAAAATGTCTGAATCCATGCACAAGCGCTTCTGTGACTATGGCACAACAAAATTATTTATCACATCGCGATACCTCTCGGCAGTAATTAAGCAGGTCACATGCCCGATGGTGAAGGTCCTAAAATTATGGTCCAATGAAGACAAAGGAATTTGTTGGTTTTTGCATAGCCCTTACCCTGACATTTCTTGGTATTCAAACTCCTTCAGGAGAAAGTGAGCCTCATATCCACAGAAAATCATCAACAGCTACGCAGCGTCCAACTCCACTCGAGCAAGGAATGTTAAAGCGAATGTCAGTCGACTGTCAAAGTCGTGCGGGAGCACCTGCTGTGTAAGGGTTATCTTAAGTGGTTAGAAATGTAGAATCTTCCATGTAATTTTCCAGACAGTTGTGTAAGATACATCCATGTGTCTTGATATCGCACGTGCACTGTAGGAAACAACGCTGTTATTCATTGCCTGCTCCACAATGGCAGTAGCAACTTCATTCACAGGAAAAAATCCCGTGTCCATTTTTTTAAACCCTCCTGGCACCTGCCGAGTTTCTTGATATGCAAATTTCATGCATTGGTATTTATAACACCCCTCGTAGTGAATTTTGGAACTACTCAGCTATTGCTTCCGCATAACGCGCAATGGATTACTGCAAAGTTGTGCAGCATTTGGATCACTGGATGGTGCTCCACAAGGTGCTCGAATTTAATTCTTTGAAATGAAATTCTTGAGAAAAATATGTACCCAAAAGATATGGTGATCTGTAGATCGGTCTACTTTTAGGGATTCGTATATTGTGAGGTATAGAAAACTGATGAGATTGAAATGAGGTGGACATGTTATTCCGAGCATAAACCAACTGTAGTGACAAAAACTTCAGAACAGTCGGAGAATTACTCTCCGGACTAGGATACTTTTATTAATTTGGCAATTCTTCTGATCTCTCTCTCTCTCTCTCTCTCTCTCTCTCTCTCTCTCTCTCTCTCTCTCTCTCTCTCTCTCTATCTATCTATCTATCTATCTATCTATCTATCTGGCGAAAAATCAAAGCGGAACATTGAATGTTGTATGTTTGAAGTGGTAGCAGGAGATTTACCAAGATCGTCAGCTATGAAAAAAAAAAAAGAAAGAAAAAAAATGCTGGGAGTAGGTTGAAAATATAACAGCCATTTGGAAATGAATATGGCACTTTTGCTTTGTAGCAGTTGTAGAACTGTACTATAAAACATAAAAGGAAGATAAATATTCCACTGGTGTCCAAAAGCTAAGAACGAATTACATTTTTACCTGTATATGAAAATATTTTCATGACTACAGCCAAATGTGGACATAAATTTATTGTCAGCATACTATCAAATCATATTACACAAAAAATTTGTAATATGATTTAAAATTCAATTGCAGTACGTTTTTGGCAAAAGTTACAAAGTTCCTTAGGACGTAATTAAAGAATTAATGTACACTAATTACAGAAAACTGTGTGGCGAGAGAAATTTCAGTATAGAATATGCCCATCCAGAATTGCGATGTATTTAACAACGTCGTATCAAGTGATTCAAGTGTTCTTGAGGCAAACTAGCCCCCCCCCCTCTCCTACTTCAGAGCAAGGATAAGGCCTTGTTTGTTTTCTGGAGGAGAATTCCGAGCAACAGTACACTTCCCTATGGCGTCCCAAACATGTTCTATGGGGCTGAGATCTAAAGAGCGTGATGGCCATTCGACTCGATTAATACCCTCGGTCTCCACAAGTATCTCCACTGCTCGTGTACAATGTGGTGTTGCATAGTGGCATTATCATCCATAAAAATAAATTCTCCTACAACACCACGTAGCAATTGAACATGACGTTGAAGAACTTCGTCGTAATATCGTTCACCAGCCATGGTCTCTTTTTCCAGCACTTATAGCTCCCTGCGTCCATTAAGCATAATGCCTCCCCACACCATGATCCCAGTACTGCTGTATCTATCCCTTTCAAGAACATTCTCACGATGGTAAGCAGTATCACTTTCACGCCAGATCAAGTGTCGTTTAGAACCGGAAGAAAAACTACAACGACTTACAAAGAGTACACTAGCCCATTGATGCCTTGTCCAAATTTTATGGATCTAACACCACTGCAAATGTGGCGTTAGATCCATAAAGACACGCAGACAGGCCTTCGGGCGTATAGGCCTACTTGTTGCAGACGTCTTGCCACAGTTTGTCGGGATGTCGACGTACGAGGGAAAAGTTTGGTAAATTTCCAATAGATGACACAATTCCTTCATTCATACCAGTGTCCGTACGTATAATGTTTTTCATGACCCCCCTGGCTAAATTTTAACCGCATGCGATGCGGAGGTCTCGTTTGGCAAACATTTAAAATGACCGTGTCTGCATTTTTCACCAAAATGGAGAAAAACGAGTTTCGTGCAGTGATAAAACACTTTTATTTGAAGAAGTGGGCGGCCGCGCATTGAACACTATTTATTTTGGGATAAATGAGTTTAAACGTGGTCGTAAGTCCATCTAAGAGGAACGCGCACTCCGGACGCCCGACCGAGGTCACTACGAAGGAAATGATTGACAGAATCCATGGTATTTATGGAAGACAGCCGAGTGAAAGTGCGTGAGATTGCTGATTTTATAGGCATCTCAACTAACGGTTGTATAATATCATGAACGAAAAATTGCACATGAAAAAGCTGTTGCGCGATGGGTGCCGCGTTTGTTGACTGTCGATAAAAACGCATGCTAAAAGACATTTCAATGCAGTGTTTGGCGATATTTAATCGCAATTTGCAGGATTATTTTGCGTCGATTCGTGACTGTAGACGAAACTTGAATCACTACACACACCTCAGTCCAAGCAGCATTCAAAACTGTGGACAATGTCCGGTGAAAGAGCACCGAAAAAAGCAGACAATTTTGTCAGCTACGAAGGTAATGGCCACTGTTTTTTGAGATTCCCAAGGAATTATCATGATGGACTATTTGGAAAAGGTTAAGACAATAACAGGAGCCTATTACGAGTCATTGTTGGACCGTTTAAAAGAAGAACTGAAGAAAAAAACGGCCAAGATTGGTGCAAAGTGCTTTTTCATCAAGACAATGCACCGTTCCACACATCGGCCTTCGCAATGGAAAAATTGCACGAATTGTGGTTCGAATTGGTTCCACATCCACCGCATTCTCTGGACTTTCTCATGTGACTTCTTGTTCCCAAATTTAAAAATTTGGAAAAAAAATTTCTTTGAACGATGATGTCATTAAGGCCGCCAATGACTATTTTGCGCAATTTGACAAATCCTACTTTTTAAATGGGATGAAAAAATTGAAAACTCGCTTGGAAGCTTCCTCGTAAACTCCAGTGCATACAGCTTTTGCTATCCGATCATGCCTTTGTTTATAGACTGTATGGCAATCTTGCTCTAAGAAATAATCAGGTGGTCCACTGTCTCTTATTTATTTCTGCACAGTCAGCATTTACTACCATTACGGATCTTTTCAATTTTCGCCTTTATTGCATTCATTTGTAGTACTCGTTATTGAGTAGAAAGTGTCAGACCTATCTCTTTCGTGATTTTGCCGTGCTGAAGCCATTGCCAAGTTAGGCGACTGTCAATTTTCTTTTCAATATCCTTCAAATATTGACCATAAACCGCTTTATTTCTGCAACCTTTTAATAGTTTTGCCACTTCTTTCTCCTTGTATTGCTTTTTTGAATCTACTCCATTCACTACTTTTTCTTTGAAAACTTAACTTAACATCTTTTCTGTGCTTCATTCAACTCTCGTTTTTCTTCTCTACTGTTTGCTTGACTTGTAATGAATACTCCTCCACTTTTCCTAGCTATGTACAACAGATCCACATCACTGCATGAGTGCAATGCACGATTCACTGTCATTAATTTTCGTGCCTTACGATTAAGTGCATCCATTGCTTGTGTATAGTTAATTATCCCTGCTGTGTATCTTATTATTACAGAGATGGCACATGTATTGATTGCTGTTACAGTTGCCTCCAGTTTGAATTTTAGAACTTTTCACTTTTCAGATATTCAGTTTTTTTTTTTTTTTCCTCTGAACTTAAAATGTCCATCTCAAGAATTTCCAGGTATTTATTGGAATCATTCTGACAAGTTTTTAATTTTCCTTGCATCTGAGAATGTGATTTTCTGTTATTTTCCCCAAAATTTTCCCCGAACTGTGGAGTGTTGGGCATTTCTCATGTCAGATTCCATACGTGTCATCACTGAAGATTCGAACTGTATTAAGCGTTGACTATTAACTGAGTTTTCTAGGTGGTTATGACAGCTGTTAGGAATTTTCTGATGTTTTACTCACTCCAAAAATTTCTAGACATATTGTTATTCAGGTATGTGACAAGGAGTGGAATATGTTCTGGTAATTAATACATGCCATATATTAAGTTGGCTTTTCGTCTTTTCGAAAATTTTCAAAATCAATTGTTCCTCAGGAGTTTCTGCAACATTTCTTTTATTCAATGGACAGAAGACTGGTGTCGTGATAAATATTGACTAATTGAAGTTAATAGAAGTCCAGTGAATAACTTAAATGTTGTTGGGTTGGTAGGCAAGTTATTAGGCATAATTACTTTGAAGAGCTTTTTTTTTTTTTTTTGAAAATCAGAATTGTCCTTCCGGTTGTCATCCATTCTATCATCGTCATCATCATACCTTCAAGGAGATAGATATCAAAATAGCCCACTCAGTCTCCAAACTTTAGATAGGGCTAAAACGGCCTCATCTACTCCCTCAAGACTGATTGCAAATTTTTTCAGTTCAAGGGACACTTGTGTATCAGGATTTTTCCACGGCGCCCGAAGTCAGAACATAGGCCTACCTAACAGTTGCAGTGCGCAGTTGGTGCGGTTATTTCAGTTGTTTCAGTGAAAACGTTGGAATATTTCGCGGCTCCACAGGGCGCCACGACACACAGTTTGGGAACCAGAGCTCTAAGGAAATAAAAGGCGTTAGCTGATTTTTTTTTTTTTTTTTTTGATCGTCAAGAGAGTCACGAATAATCAAAGATTATTCAAACTAGCTGCCATTCCTTTTCTTAATTCGTTCACTATCTGCACTCCGAAGCTCCAAACTCATCCATTCTAATCACGCACCACTCTGTAAGAGTAAAACCTAACTCTGCCGCCGTCTTCACAACATTCATTCTCAACTTCCATGAGTGCCTTCTCTCTTCTCTTCCAATCTCCATAAAGTGAAAAATTTCATCGTCTGGTGTCCTGTATGACATTTTCAGAAATTTGTAAGTCTTGTCATATCATCCTTCTTTCTCCTGGTTACAGTATGCAGTCTACAAATTCTGTCAGTCTTTATAATCTGTGTTCCACAATCCCAATGTATTTTTTAACACTTATCTGAACTCTCTCCACTGTATCAGCATCAGCACGGACACTATGCACACAATAGTCGGAGTAAGGATGTATCAAGACCTTGTAAAGAGACAAAATGACTCCCTTACCTTTACATGTTAAAGTTCATTTTAACATTTCAATTATCATCTGAAGGATACTTTCAATCTTTGCTATATGGCCTTTGAATTTCAACTTCATATATCTACCAAAACTCTAACATTTCTAGACTGATCAGTTTCTTCTACCTTAATCCCACCAATATAAGATGACACTGGATATCTTTTTACACCAAAGTGCATGACTTTAAATTTACTAACATTGAAGTGATTGCCATTTTCACATTCCCAAAATTCCAGCCCATTGTTCAAGTACTGCATATTAACTGCATTCATGATTACCCTGGCTATCTTTGCATCATCGGCAAACAGCTACATGTCACCTGTTAAATCCTTCCCAATATAGATTGAATAACAGTGAACGAAGGACTGATCTATGTGGTACAGCATTGGTTACTATCTTGCAGATTACATCTCCCATATGCCACTTTTATAATATTTGTCATACTAATATTTTATAATCCAATACCATATTCTCCAATACATACAAGTCTCCCATGCTGTGTCCTGTCGAAATCCCTACAAAGTCTAAAAGTCATGGTGTATCCATGCGTCCCCCTTGTCTAGCTCAACAGTAACGTGATTATAAAATGTGAGCAAGTTGCTAAAACACGACTTTCCCTTAGTAAACCCGGACTATTCATTGCAAAGAATTGATTCTCTGTCAACCCATTTCTGTATACAAGCTCTTACTAACTTTTCCAAAATCTTGATCGCCACTGCAGAGACACCACCTGGAATCTTTCATGTTCTGAGGCTTAGATTCCATAACATAGTCCCTAGATGGCGAACCTATGGCATGCGTGCCAGAGGTGGCACGTCCGAGAATTTTGCTGGCAGGTCAACGATTTACAGGTGATATCCTTTTATACGCTTATAAATTATTCAACCTTTTTTTTTAAATTGTTACAATACATACAAGTTAAATTTTGTTTTACACGAAAAAGCAACTATGAAGACGTGCATATGGTGTGGTATTAACAAAAGATCACGCAACCCAAAGACAAAGGCAACCGAAAACTGTTGAGTTGAAACTAATTCTCTTCAACCGAATTCCATAACATCTGAAACTGTCATAACAACATTCACTATATATTTCTTAGTTTTAACACATTCACGACAGGGTGTCGTTTATCGTTCTGATGGAACTTCTCATGACCGGCGGGCTCAACTCCTCAACTCACACAGTTTCAACACTTTGTTGAATTTTATTGCTGCTTGTTTGCGTTTGAGCTTTCAGGCGAACTCACACACGCATTATATGGCATGTTTCAATTCGTGGGAGAATTTTCTTTGAAGTTAGCTTTTGTGATCTGTCATAATGACATCGAAAATTCCAAATGCAATAAAACAAACATTTATTTCATGTAACTGAAAAATTGGACAATAGCTTTTAGTTAGATACTGTGTTGTGCAACATATGGTTTTGTTTGACTCTATACACCATAGTTTCTATGAGAGGGTGGGGGACATGTGATTCATTAGTTACTGCCGTTTTTATCAGGGGGGGTGTAGTTGGGCCTGGGCATTCTAAAGCAAGCCTGACTACACCCCTGATTTAAAAATCAAATTTTTTAAATTCATTATAATAAATTATAAGAATTATAATAATGAGACTTATAATGCATTTCCAACTTTTGGTCAAAAAATAGTAGCTTGCCGCTCTTGTCATTTCGTTTAGAAAATAAGGCAATGGCCTGTGTCTATATGGATTATACATAAACCTACAAAAACAAAAACAATGATATGATAACCTCAAAATCAGGCATTGAATCCTTAAAGATACAAATTGGCAATAAAGAAATTGAGAATATAAAAATGTTCACTTATCTAGGAAGCACGTTGAGTCAAGACGGTCGTTCAAAAACCGACATTAAATACCGAATTGCTAAGGCAACTATGGCCCTACAGAATTTAAAACCATTGTGGGGAGATAACAGAATAGCAATCACAACTAGACTAAGACTAATTGACACCTTGGTGAATTCTATTTCTGTCCTCTTGTATGGTTGTGAGGCCTGGGCTTTAGTGAGGGAAGATGAGAGGAGACTTCTGTCTTTTGAAATTAAAACTTACAGAAGACTTTTGAAAATTCCCTATACCGTTCATGAAGCCAATGAAAATGTCCGAAAACCGATTGATTCAATAGATGGGAGAACAATGGATAATATTCTAACAGTCATCAGAAGAAGACAGATGAAATGGTTCATGTATGTGGAGAGGGATAATAGCAAGCACTAGAAGGAATCGTTCCGGGACCAAGAGTTAGGGGGCCGACCTCCATTAAAATGGTCTGATAACATCAAAAAATTGGACAAATTCTTCCCTTTCTCAACTTACATCAAGAACAAGAGACCGAGATGATTGGAGGAGGCTAACAAAGAATATCACCTACCAGCCATGAATGACCCAATGGTCCATTTAGGACTGTAGGAGAAAAGAGAAGAAGACCTGTGTCTATGTTTGGTTTCGAAGTTTCAAAACCAAAGAAAACTGACAATGTTGCGCCCACACCCAATGCCACATCGCAGTTGATCGTTTGTCATTCCTACACCTCTAACAAGTTCAATGGACCTGACAAGTTAAAACGTGTAGTGTGCTCTGTGAAACTGTGTCCTCGCTATAGTTTGCTAAATGTGTTGGAGAAAGTATTTTAAGAAGAAAAGTGTAATAGTAGGGTGTACCACAAGCCTTCTCGACGGCCATATGGCAGAGTGGTGGGCGCGGTTCCTCTCAGAACCACGCCCACCACTCTGCCGTATGGCCATCACAATAATAATAATAATAATAATGCCATGCTTCATGCTCTGGATTTTTGTTTCTAAGGTTGAGCCTTGGCACTATTTCTTTTAGGACTATCCCCCCCTGGTTTTTATTCCAGCTGTCTGTAATTGCACTATTTGTTGAGAAATATATTACACAGACTGCAAAAGGCTCTGTATCTTATTCAGGGATACAAGAAAACTACTTGTTTTTCTTGCATCTGCAGTATAATGGCTGTTTGGGAGGGCATGTTGTTAACCGTGGGAAGCGAGTTACTATCGGCTCGACGTGAACATGTTTAAACATTTTTTGTGTGCAAGATATATGCAAAACGTTTTAATGTCTTTTTTCGTAAAGTAAAATCAGGGGTGCGAGTTATACGTGAGGGCAAGTTACATTCGAGTAAATATGGTAAGCATTTCACTGACAAGTTGACATCATTCTGCTGCTTTCCCTGCTCAGCTTACTTCTATGGTGAGTTACAATGCATATAGGGTGGCCATAAAATAACTTTCCCTCTTTGGAGGCATCTGTAGCTAAAACCAATAAACAGAATGAGACCAAATTTTATATTGAGACTTTCGAAGGCATGAGAAGATGTAACTTTTATTCTGCAAAAAAAAGATTTAGTACCAAAAGCTGCCGATAGTGGAAATTTTGGCGCTGGCGGAGCCGAAAGAAGTCAAATATTTGCAGTAAACGCAGGTTAAAAGGATTATGCAAATTTTACTGTTCATACGACAGCCACGCCACCAATTCCACTTAAAGGGATTGGGAATGTTCAGGCAGTTATTCGAATGACTGACGAATTGCGCTCAGTATGCATCCTACCTTGCCTCAGCGTGCTTTACTTGTTTTACCTCAAACAGTGCAATGCCATAGCAGTCCTTCGGGAATTTAGAACGCTTCATAACCTGCGTACAGGTCCTATGACGGCTGTAGCACTGAGAACTATGATTAAGAAGCTTGAAGAAACTGGATCACTAGGAGTTAGACCTGGCAGAGGATGGAAAGCAGTGCAAGGCTGGTTTAGCCCTATCTAGCTTTTGGAGATTGAGGGGGAAGTTCAATCTCCACCAGCAGCCAATCAGAGATAGCTCGCCCATGGAATCCATGGAAATTAAATTTATTTGCAGTCAAGAAAGGGGTAAGAGCTAGGTTTTTCTCCCAGAGAGCAGTGAGTAAGTGGAATAATTTGCCCTTAGGCGTAGTGAGTGCATTTAGTGTGAATGTTAAGGGAAGGTATGATGGCGGATTTGGTTTGACTTATAGCTTCTCTCGATGAGTCCTTGACTCCCTAGAGGTCTCACATAATAATAATAATAATAATAAATTGACATTTATTATTATTATTATTATTATTAAATTTTGGTTGCGAAAATCCAAGGATGCTTGGACGGTTGTAGGTGCTTCAGGACTTGTTAGAACCACTGATGATGATTCAATCTCCCCCCTCGCTGTTCACTGCATGTAATGTACGACTTCATCTCTTAAGATTTCACAAAGAAATGCTCTATAACGTTAAGTTCCTCACTCTCTTTCCCAAATATATACACAATATTCTATCACTGACCGAAAGCCGTATCCATAGCTTTGTTAAAAACAGGATTTCAGGATAGTATACTCAATTTCTCTTACTTATTTCATAAACCTATTAGTTTTCAAACATCCCGAGCTTTAAGATCTACAACATTATGCCTTAAACTCGGGCAAGGACAAACTAGTCTATTGCTGCCAAATATATTCTTGTCTTATTTATCACGAACAAAAATCTCAATTTGTCATTGTGTATTATCACTTGTGATAATACACAATGACATGATTCTTCATCATCAAAAAAACAAACAAAAAAAAAACAGAAAAAAAGGAAAGTGATTCCTCTTCCTTCAAAAATTGGTGTTTTCTGGTTGTGAAAAAGTAACGTCTTCCCCAAGAATTTACTTTTAATAATGGCCAGCCTGGTTGGCCGAGTGATTAGCCTACCCGCTCTCCAACCAATTGCAGGTTCGAATCTCACTGAATCATGGATGTTTGTGTCCCGTTTCCTGGAGTAAAGTTCCATCAGTGTGGTACAGAGCTTATAATCTATTTTTCCCAAAAGGTATCTTTAGACTTCTCCAGATTAAACTGACACCCATTGTCTTACCTTGTGTACTGCTATAAACTTTAATATGATGCATTATGACCTTGGCTGTCCTTGCGCCATTAAAACTATACATCATCATCATCATCACTTTCAATAATGTCAAAGAATTCACGAAATTACCATTATTGTTATAATAATTATTATTATTGTTGTTGTATGGTCATCTTTATGGAGTCCAAAGATTCACTGCAAAAGCCCCAAACTATCCACACAATCTACCATACCTCTCCTTGAACCCATTAACAGACAAAGCAAGTGCTAACAACTGACTCTGGCAACCCATTCTATTCATTCACAACTCTCCAAACAAAAAATTTAGTCCTCACACCCCTACCAACCACACTTTTACTCAACTTCCAGGGATGATCTCATGTTCTTCCTCCTCCTCCTCCTCTAGCCAAGTGTTGAAACCTTTCCCCTACATCAATCCTATAAAATCCTTTAAGTAACTGGAATGTTTCTATCATATCCCCTCTTTTTTGCCTATTAACTAACTCCTGCAGTCTGCATACCCTCAACTATCCTCATAAGAAACATTCAACAGATCACTCATCATCTTGGTTGCTTGCCTCTGAATCCTCTTCACCACTTCCTCATCCACAAGAATCCCAAGAGACTAGACCTGAGCATAGTAATCCAAATGTGGACATATCAGGCCCTTATAAAGAGGATAACAACTTCCTTATCTCTACTGCTTAGTGTGTTCAATATCGAAGTCATCTTTTAAGCAACCTTCTCACTATATCCTCTAAACTTCAGCCTCTCTGTGTACCACCACCCCTAAAGTCATAGCTTCATCTGTTTCCTGGAGTACAGTTCCATTAGTTTGGTATAGAGCTTATAATTTATTTTTCCCGAAAGGCATAACTTTAGAGTTCTTCAGATTAAACTGACACCCATTATCTTTTGCCCATACTGACAGCATATTTAAATCATCCTGCAAGCTCTCCACATCGACTTGATTAACTATTACTTTACTTAATTTCGCATCGTCAGCAAATTACTGAATATTTCCTTTCAGGTATTTCCTATATAATTTTTCTACAAATTAAATAGTTGTGGTCTTAGCACTGAACCTTGCTGCACACCACTAGTCATCAGCTTTTGCCTGGATTCTGCAGCTCTATCTTTCTGATATCTGTCTAGCAGCCACCTTATCGATCCCCATTTGTTCTAATTTGCGTAACAGAGTTCCATGTGGTATTTGGTCAAATGCCTTTACAAAATCCAGCAGCATCAACCTGTATCCATTTCCTCTAACCAACCCTCCACAAAACTATATTACTCCTCTTACAGTATTATTCTTATCCACCCATTCCTGAATTCTCTTTTTGACCAATTTTTCCATCACTTTTACACCACTCCTGAGAAATTGAGAGGTCTATAATTTTCTACTGCAGTCTTAAAATCTTCTCTTTCAATTCCCTTGGAACTCTACCAGAGCTGAGATTTAAATTGAGGAACCTACTCAGAGGCTTTGCCAGTTCTCCTGCAAAATGCGATCTGATGTCCCATCCGACAATTGTATTATTAATATCCTAAGAACCTTCAATTCATCCACCTCTATTGCTACATAAATCTTTGTCAGATATGTCACAGCATTAACCTCACTTGGGTGATACACCCTTGCAAAGTGTGATGTTACTCAGTAACTCAAGTATTTTATCTGCTTCCGTAACCACGTGACCATCAGCACTTATTAAGGTTATTCTTTCATAGTCATTCTTTCTCTTACTTGCTGCATAGCGAAAGAGCTCTTTGGTATTTCCTCTGGCCTTCTCGGCTAGTTTCTTCTTGTAATCTAGGATTTTATGCCATGGCACAGTTTCAAGCTTCTTCCTAAGCTTGTCATAAGCACCTGCCTTGTATTTCCACATATACCGTCTTAAGAATATTCCTCATTTTTTACAATCTCCCAAGCGAAGACTGGGGCCACTTTCCACTTTTATTGAAAGCTTGGCCAAAGATATTTATTATTATTATTACCTGACACCTCCAGGGATATAGTAATAGAAAAAATTAAAAAATATAAACATAAATGGATGGAACACGTTCAAAGAATGAAAACAGAAAGATTACCAAAACAAGCCTTAAAGAACAAGCCATTAGGAAAAAGAAAACCAGGACGTCCTCTTAAACGATTCAACGATGACTTCTAAGGCCGGAACAGGCCATGCTAGGCCTAAATCCTTGATACGTATGATGATGATGATGATTATGTTCCTTCAATCGCTGCAGGACATCTACTCTACAGCTCTCTACCATTCAACCTCATCCATCTGTCATCCACCAACAGCATCATCTACACCAACGCCATCTGCTTTCCATCATGACTACTAGATTTTTTCACAGACAATCACAAACATCCATGCCCACTTCGGGATTCGAACCCGTAGTCTTTTGGCTGAGAACTGATGCGCTAACCACTCGGCTAATCAGGCCGGCAAAATATCGCGAACCCACGATCTCTTGTTTACAAGACAGGAGACAAGTGATTTTAAATCACTTATGCTGTATTTTATTTTTGTGCCATCATTCAGAATTTCTCTTTATATTATACATCGAGAACAATCAAGTGAATTATCATCAGTTCCATAGTTAATCAACCATTAACTGCACGGAAAATATTCAAGGATTTAGAATATCCAGTGACATGATGACTGATAAAATAAATGCCCTTCCTTCCATTCTATTGAATATACCAAAGTAGTGTGAAACAACAGATGGTAACTGACATTCGTTTATATACGTTTGTCAAAGAGAATAATATGAAAATGCATTTGAGAGACGTATAGTGATCAAGCCAAGAGTAGAAACTACAATTTACGAATCATGAAAAAAATAAATACAAAAAAAAAGAAAGAAAGAAAAGCCATCCACTTAATGAAATTATTGCACCAACACTGAAAGGAAAAGCTTAGGTAGGAGTCAACTTGAGAGTTTTTATAAATAATAGGAGAGTCGCCGCCCGCTTGGGGAACGTTTCAGAAATACCTGGGGATATTTGATTTGCAAAGCCGATAATGAGAATGCTGCTGCATCCCCTCCATTGGTGGTGTCTTGAAAACTCTGAATGATTTTGAGACCAGCTGACAACACTATGTATTGATAGTTTTGAAGCAGCATCTGTTCAGTTTTGTTTTCAATAATGGTTTGAAATCCAAATGTCATTATCAAGTTCCAGATACCCACTGTTGTAAACTGTCAAGGTTGGTGAAGTTTTAGACTTATAAAAGGTGCTGTGATCCAATAAACAATTAAAAAAAAAAAAAAAAGGAAAGAGGCAACGCACGATTCTATTAAGTGTCTAGCGTGAATCTCAATTTCTTCTTTTTTCTTTGGTATGCAAAAATCTATATTTTTTCCGCCTTCAGCTAATCGAATAAATCGCAATTTTCTTGCCAATTTTTTTAAACAAATTATTGATTTATTTTATGATTTCAAAACATTATAAAATATTATTTTATCCAATTGCAGACGTTATAAGTAATAAAATTTATCTCTACATTTTAAAACAAGCATACTTAAAAAAAAAAGAGAGAGAGAGAGAGAGAGACATGCGTATCAGTATACAAAAAATACTATTTGGATTTTCAACATTTTTTCTTTTCTAATATGCGGCGAGACTACTTTCGGCATTGATAAGAGGTCGAAACCAGCTGGCTACGAATAAAAATAAATAACTTAGGACTAAACACAATAGGTGGCAAACGTTTTGAGAATTCAACTACATAAGAAGTTATTTTATTCGTGTAAAATAAAATATAATAATAATAATTGGCTGCCGAACCGATAATCAAAAATTAATTAGGGCTAAAACTGATTCTCCCCCCTTTGATGAATAAAAGTTATTAGACGATTTAGGGAATTTATGTTTAAAAAAATTAATGAATTTATGCTCAAGTTATTTCCAATGTGGCTATTCTTCTTATCTCCCCCCCCCCCTCAAAAAATAAGGCTAAGTTCTACTCTTGAAAAATAAAATAGTAAATGATTGTTGTATGTTCAGTTCCATGTAATGTTACTTAGTTTACACTTTCAGTTTTCAGTAACTTGAAGAATAAATACCAAACATGATTTAGGGCAAATGATAGATTTTCATGGAGCTCATTGTTATTAGTTTATTGGACGCCATGTTTAATACTTATCGTGTGTGTAGCCAATACGGTTGCTGCTTACAAATAATTAACTTAGACATTATCCTCGTTTTTAAGCTTGGAAAGTAAACAGTGATATGTGTATTGTATGTTATAACCTTAACATACATAAAGCATACATTCAAAATTTGAAAATATTTTTATGAATCCAGTTCTTCCAAAGTACTATACTGTGTATAAGGCATAGCTTTCCATAAAAAGCGCAATAAAATTCTGCCGTACACTAGATACTGATTTGGAGCACAGAAGAAATACGAATTTTCTTAAAAAATCATTTTCTATTACAGTACAACTAAGATACTCTTCCTAGACTACAAACGTCCTAATTTCAAATATCCTGTTTAGGCAATCGACCTACACATTTCAAGTTTTCATTTGTCAAGGTCAACGGTTAATTTTTTTCCTGCTTATTGGTGGAAGTTGGGAAAAAAAAATACCAGGTAACATTGGCTCTTAAGATATCATTTGAAACAGTGCAATATCTATGACATTATTTTAGAAGCCGTTTCATTTACTAAATCATTTGCCGTTTGTATTACTGATACGATTGGGGCGTTACTGTTTCAGAATTGTTAGCGCAAACGTTACAGGTGTGCAGAAAATTTACTTTTGTTTCGTTATATTTTTCCTTTGGTTACTTTTAAGCTAATCAAGCTGGTGTGAGCATTAGCGAGCACCCCGGAATTTTGGTGGTTGTCGTAAGTAATGTTTCGCACTCTTTTATTCAGTTTGTTGTATATACCGTCATTTTTAAGGATTTTTTTGTTGTTGTTAGCACCGTAATGTTTTTGAAAAGAGGAGAAAACAGGAAACTCGCTCTTTCGAACAACAACAACTATGCCAAATCCTTGCATTTATTTAAATACAAGAATCTCAAGTACGAATTTATTTCACACAATCCATTTCATTATCAGTTTGCCCTTTCACTCTAAGGTGAAGTCAATATTAATTCCACAAAATTAAACGTTAAATTATTAGATATTTTGTGAATTGCATCTAATGTATTTTTAATTTAGAATCAATTATCCAGTATTATTTAAAACGGGAGATTCTTGCTAATTACAAAATATTGACTTTTACAGCTATTAATATCCCACTTTTTTTTAAGACCTACATCAAGAAAAATGCAGATTTATTCCTGTTATCCCATTTGTCTAAAGCATAATTATGTAGCAGTATGTTCACACATCTGGATTTAATCGTTTTGTATTAAAAAAAAAATCTTGAAAAAAATCCAAACTTGATAGTTTTTTAATACAAAACGATTAAATCCAGAAGAAAAGAAGGTAACTGTGGATTTCAAGACTTTTTTCCTTTTGTTTAATAAAATTTCAAGAAGTAATTAATTATGATAAAAGTGTAATCAGACTTTTATAAACAAAAGGAAAAAAGTCTTTAAATCCACAGTTACCTTCTTTTCTTTTGACTTTTTAGTATAGAACCTTTATTATTAGTAGCACTAAAAGGAGAGTACAAATAAATTTGAGAGTCATCTTTGTGTTACTTATGCTTGTTTTCTATAAAACAAGATTGAATTATATATCCAGGAAAGCTGATACAAAGGTGATAGAAACTAACTTTCATTATATATTACCTAAAAACCATATGTTTCCTTAGCACATTTTTTCAGTTATGCCTATAATAGAACTCATTGGGTTCAAATGGGATGAATTTTATTAATTCATCAGAACATATCGTTGATACGTATAAGGATACACAATTGCATCAAAATTTGCTCAGATGTTTAAACTTAGTTTGCTAAGTGCAGATACACGTGGTGCAGAAGTATATTAAAAATATGATATACAGTTTTACTACTTATGTATGGGAAATCTATGACCTTCACATCAATTTAATCTAAATATATTCATGTTATCCATTGTCTAAGATTAGGGATATAACTGAAGCTGTGATGTTGCTGAGGGATAGAGTGAGTGAAAATATTGTAGTAGTGGGAATGAATGATGTAGATAGTGAAAGATTTTCTCTGAGACAGGATTTGAAAGACTTGAAGATAGCCATGAATGCAAAGAGCGATCATGAGTGTTCTACCAAGAATTGACAGTGATGAATTGTACAGAGGAGTGATTACAGCAAATGGTATGATAACAAGATTGTGTCAAAACTTGTGTAAAGAAATGAAACTGAATATTCATTTTTTCAATGTCTGGGATGAGATTGATAAAAGAAAGGAAATTTTTTAAGAGTGATGATTTGCACGTAAACAGATTGAACATATGACATTTAGAACATTTATTGATAAAAGATAGAATAAATGGTCAAAAAAACAGGGAAATGGGATTTGCTAGGGAAGCAGGTGATAGTCAGCTGTTAATAGTACTGCAATCAGTAATCTCTGTGAATGTGGGATTAAATGTTATTAGAAAGTAAATTGTGCACAGAGTAGGGTAATTCACGCACATGGAGGTAATGGGATGAAAGGAGTTTTGGCATATTGATGCCAGAATATTCAGAACAAGTGTGAGGAATTTTTGGCATTAGTTAGTGCAACCTGGCCAAAACTTATAGGAATTAGTGAGACTAGTGGTTGACTAAATGTTCAGAATTCATATAGTCATAGGGATTACTGTATCATCCTTATGACTATGAATGTAAAGGATACAGTATTTTATGCAGGGCAGAATAGGGTAAGGCTTTGCTAATGATAGCCAAAGAATTGAAGCCAAAATGAGTAAGTGCTTCAAAAGAACAGGCATGCAGAGGGCACATTTGAGGCTATTTGGTGTGAGATAGAGATCAACAGAATGAATATATAATTGATTGCTGCTGCAATCCAGGGGTATTAGCAAGAATGTAGATAGTTTGCAGTGGGGGATATTAGGGGGGATTTGAACTATGGAGACATTGGTTGGGAGAAGGAATGGTCGCAAGGAAGGAAATAGAGTTTATACAGTTAAGATATAATTACCTGAGACACCATGTATTGGAGGTGACAGGAGGTTCGAGAGTGTTAGATCTGGTCATAGTATTGGAGAACATATCGATAACCAATTTTGCCGCTGTCTCCTTGGGGAAAGTAATCATCTGGTCTTGACTTGGGAGATTGTCAGATGTTCAGAATATTCTGTTAAGAAGGGGTATATGTGGAATTACAAAGCTGGTGATTATGATAAGCTGAGAAGTCAGCTTTCAGCATTGCAATGGCATGAGAATTTGGAGAGATGTTGATAGTGCATGGAGGTTATCAAGGGTTGTTTAAGGAAAGTAGCATTAGACTGTATACTCTGAGTCAGGAGGATAAATCAAGTAGAGGTAGGATGGATGAATAGTCAAGGAGGAGTTGCAGGTATAGAAAAGGTTGTGGAGGGAGTATAAAGAAAAAGGTGATTAGCCTGTGAAATCAAATAGTTAAGTTACTAAGTATCATTTTGCAATGATGTTACATCTTGGTTCATGATATTGCAAGCTGGATGTGTCACTGACTGATGAGAGACTAGAAATGGAAGAAATAGAGGTGCTTAATATATTGCAGAACCTTAATGTGAAACACTTCCATAGGGTAAGATGGCATATTGGCCCATGCTTTATGAGAATGTGCAAGTGAATTAGCATCTCCTCTGACCAAACTGTTTAATTGAAGCCTCAGGTCTGGTAAAGTTTCCAATAGAGTGGAACAAGGAGGAAATAATTCCACTGCATAAAGGAGGTTTCAAGACATAAGTAGAAAAATATAGGCCAATCAGTATATCAGGAGTGGTGGTTAAAGATTTGGAAAAGTTGATAAAATAAGACTTCATGACTAGGAGGACAGAAATATGATACTTCATAAGTAATAACATGATTTTGTGAGGGGTTGGTCTTGTTTAGTAATTTACTTATTTAATATATACTTAATATAATAAAGTAACAGTGGAGCTCAATAAAGTATATGAAAATATGACTTCTGCATTACTTTAACCTTAGTATCACCTCTGGGTCTGGCTCCCACTGATGAGACCTCAATAAAGGTCAGTGGGTAGTGACCCTTCCCATAATGCATATCATTATACATGTCCACAAGGAGACGTGCTTTGCATTATGGGATACTAAGGCAACTAATGTGAAGTCGTTATCTTCTTTATACTAGTTGCCCCAGTCCTGAAAATAGTTCAGATGCAAACTTGTTTGCTTACACTTGGATAAAGGATTAAACCAAGTATATAATTTCTTGGTATCTTTAATTTATATGGATAAAGGAAATGCTTACTCAGTGATGCTGTTGAATTTTGCAAAAGCATTTAATAGGATTTCACATGGAACTCTGTTACATGAATTAGAGCAAATGGAAATGGATCTGAATCTTGTGATTTGGATTAGATTGTTTGATGAACAGATATCAAAGTAGTTTATTGAGAAGTTGAGTCCAAGAGAAGGCAGGTGACTAGTGATGTACCTCAAGGCTCAGTGCTTGGTCGTCTTTTGTTTAATTTGTACACTAATGATATTGGAAATAATTTGACAGGAAATATCCATTTATTTGAATTAAAATATAATGGTGGTATGGGCATAGTTAAATGGCTGCCAGTTTAACATGCCATTTAAGTATAAGGTAATGCACTTTAGGAGGATGAAATCACATGCTGTGTACTATATTGATGGAATTAAACTGCAGGAAGTTGACGATGCAGAGACTTGGGGGGTGATTATGGACAAATAATTAAAGTTTAGAGGGCATATTGCAAAGGTGGCCAAAATAGTACATCAGATTACATGGTTGTTGAAGAACATACTAACAACGAGGGGTATGGAAGTTATTGTTCCACTTTATAAGGCATTAATAAGGTCACATCTGGGCTGCTGTACACAGATCTGCTCATTTGGATTCCTTGGTGATGAAGAAGTGCTGGAAAGGATCGAGAGGAAATTGACAAAGATTGTGGTGGAATGCTTCCTATGAGAATAGATTGAAGGTCTGTGGCCTCCAAAAACTAGCTGTTAGGTGTAAAAGAGGAGATATGATAGAAGTATATAAGTTATTAAAGGAGTTTTATAGGATTGACACTGATGACTTTATTTGGTAGACTGCAGGAGGGGAGAGAACGAGGGGTCACCACATGTTAGGACTAGATTTATTGCTTGGGGTGAATGGGCAATGCATTGGCAGAGGTAATTGTGAGTGCTTCATCTATGAATGAGTGACAGGTATGATAGATGTTGTGTAAATGATGGCTAGTGTGTCAATATAGAATATCCCACAATGAGTCTTCTGACTCCATGGAGATACCCATTGTAATAATAATAATATTATTATTATTATTCCTGGGTCTAGCTCCCACCAAAGAGACCTGAATAAAGGTCAGAACTGACTTGGGTAGTTATCCCTCCCATAATACATAGCAATACACATGTCCAAAAGGAGATGCATTTTGCAATATGAGATACTAACAAAATTGATGTGAAGTCAACAGCCCCTATATAGCTTAGTCATGAGGATACTTCATTCACGACCTTTGTTTGCTTATGCTTGGGTATGGGATTTAAACAGGAATATAATTTGTATTATAATTAATATAATTTCCACAGTTGCACATTGTAATAATGCCTAATAATAAAGAGCTGGCAGGTGCTATTTTTATTTTTTGCTGAAGAATTAATTACTTGTAAAGAAGTTAATGATTAAATTTTTATGATATTTTAAATTGTTACACCAGGAAAGAAAAGGAGATGGTTGAAATATTAATTCATTACTTTGACCCAATATTTAATGTAGATAGTGATGATAATTTTGATGTGGATTCAAGTTTGGGAGTATCATTTTTTATGCTCAGAGGTTACTATTATGTTGGTATCTCCATGGAGTCAGAAGACTCATCACATGGGAGACCCACACTAATCTTTATATATATATATATATATACACACACACACACAAAACATCTATCATACCTCTCTTTAAATTCATTCATTGTCAGGGTACTTGCAATTAATTCTAGTAATATATTCTATTACTATTCATTAAATCTGTGTATAGTAGCCAAGCAAAAAATCTAGTCCACACAGCCTTACTAACCACCTTCTTACACAATTTCTAGGAGTGATCTCTAGTTCTCTCTCTCTCTATTTATAACTGTTGAAAAATTTCCTTGTGTGAAACTTATAAAACTTTCAATATGTTATAAGTTTCTATCATGTCCCCTCTTTTCCACCTATTAGCTAAACTTTGCAGCCCACTCATCTTCAGCCTATCTTTATAGAGAGCATTTCACAGACCTCTCACCAGCTTGGTCACTCATCTCTGAACACTGTAACCTAGGGACTAAATCTGTGTATCATAGTCAAGATGTGGCAGAAACATAGCTGTATAAAGAGAGATAATCATTTCAACATCCAATTAGTTATCTTTCCAACTTTTGCAATATGCCCTTTGAACTTCAGCTATGCCCACTGTTATCTGGTTAGGTAACATAAGGTATAGCATAATTATGGTCAACCAAAAGTTGTTGATAGTATAAGGAAATTAATGTGTTCGATATTCTTAAACTTTTCTTCTTTTTTTTATTAGCAGTTGCTAATGAATTTTATGATAGAAAAATATGAATGCTATGCTTTGATTTAAAAAAAAAAAATGCAAATGAAAGTTTTTTTTTGTTAACAGGACAGAATTTTGTATCGATGACAAAGAGTTACCTAAATCTTTGAAGAATGAATTAGAAACTGAATTATAATCTTTGGGGCTCAGTACTACTTGGTCCTATGTTGTTTAATTTGTACGTTAATGATATTAGAAATAATTTGACAGGAAATATCCATTTATTTGCTGTTGATGCAAAATTGGGAAGAGCAATAGTCAATGAAAGTGATGCAGATATGCTTGAATATGCTGGTGGTATGGGCTAAGGTAAATGGCTGTCAGTTTAACGTGGCTAAGTGTAAGACGATGCACTTCGGGAGGATGTGATCACATTCTGCAGTTTGCATCTGAATGGATTTGGTGTGCGGAGACTGGAAAAAGTGTTGCTGAATGAAGTGAAAATGGATGTGCAGAACCAGGGAAACTAGAACTACCAAGGAGTGGAGGGGGAGTGGATATGCGGACATGAGTGAGACAGTTGAGTGTAAGAATGTATATAATGTACCCGAGCCAGTACTAAGGACAAAAAATGGGAATGGGATATTTAGAATAACGCATCAAGATAGAGGTGGGACAAAGGGATCACTGCATTTCATGTATACTAATGCCAGGAGTATTAGGAACAAGAAGGAAACATTTTTGGCCTTGATTGGCTCTTCCCGGCCACAGGTTATTGGCATTAGTGAGACATAGCTGACAGAAGATGATATAGCTAGTGGGATAGAATGTGAAGGGTATAGTGTTGTAATAGATTTAACGGTATTGATATGAACACAGATGGATAAGAAAATAACTATTTATTAACGTAAAAGCTAATATTTCACTGGTATTATATCCAGCATCTTCAGAGCGCACAACACAAAGTTTGTTACAGATGCAAGACAACCACAATCCGGTGTAACAGTAGGGCTAGTATAAGTAATTGCAGTGTGCAACATAAGACTAAAGCCCTAATAGGGCACCATCTAGGTTAAAAAAAAAAAAAAGAACTAAAACTATTTTAGTTCAAAACTTTGAACTAAAATAGTTCAAAGTTTTGAAATAGTAGTCCAAATAATAGTCTTATAAAGTTTGAAAAAAAAATTAAATAAAATAAAAGTAATAAATATTAATTTGGTCTTAGGATGACTGTCTCCCAAACCTTTGGTAGATTTATACAGCCATACTTGTTAAGGTTTGGAGTATGTTTTAAGGCTTCTGTTTATTCCAGGAACAACCTCTCTGACTTGTAGAGGCTTCTGTGCATTACTTTTGTTTCTTTCCAATTGATCCTGTGTGCAGGGGTATCCAAAACATGGTCTGCCAGACCTGACTTGCCATAGTGAAAGTTTCAGATATTTTTTGTGTTTACTGAGGCAGATGTCCACAGTTCTTCCTGTCTGTCCATAGTAGGCTTGATGGCAAGAACAGGGCACTTCATAGACTCCTGGATGTGATAAAGGAGTGCATTTGTCCTTAGGTGAACAGATGAGAGTTGCTAATTTTACATAAGGTTTAAATACTGTACGTAGTTGGTGTTTGTTAAGCACCCTAGATCTCTTTTCAGATGTGCCTTTAATGTATGGGATGGTGATAGTTTTGTTGTAGTCTTCTGTGGTAGATAGAGGGGATTTTTGGGTAGCATTTAGCATCTTATGGGGATTATAACCATTGGTTAAGAAGGTGTGATGTAGGTGAGAAAGTTCAGCAGTGAGAGCAATGTCATTGGAACAGATTGCTCTATCTCTGTGGGTTAGTGTTTTTAAGATACCATATTGTTGAGAAGGGTGATGGTGTAATTGTTTGTGTAAGTATCTCCCTGTATGTGTGAGTTTTCTATAAACTGAAAATGATGAGGAACCTTCTGGAAGACATGTGATCAGTGTGTCCAGGAAGGACAGACAGTCATTGGCTCCTAGTTCCATTGTAAAGTGGATTTTAGGGTGCTGGCTATTTAGATGCACTAAAAATGTATTCAATGTGTCTGGGCCATGTGACCAAATAGCAAACACATCATCAACATAGCGTAGCCAGAGACTAGGTTTGAGAGTGGCTGTGTTGATAGCTAGTTTTTTCCAGATGTCCTGTGTAGAAGTTGGCTAATGGGGGAGAAAGGGACAAACCCATAGCTGTCCCATCTAATTGTTTATATATTTTTTTTTTCCATGTAAAATAACCTGCCTGTACTGTGAATTTAAATAGCTGAAATATATCTGGGGGAAATAGTGAATTTAGTAAGTTAAGTGTTTCAATCAGTGGTACATTAGTGAATAATGAGGTGATATCAAAACTCACCATTATATCTGAACTATTTGAGGTGTGGTTTTCTAAAATACTTTTTAGGTGGATAGAATTTTTATTTTCTTATCCATCTGTGTTCATATCAATACTGTTAAATCTATTACAACATGTCTGATGAACACATAAGCCTATCCACACGTATAAGGGTATAGTGTGTTCAGGAGGGACAGGGAGAAAAGAATGGGGGGGGTGTTATTGATGATAGCTGATGAACTGCAGCCAAGGAGAATAGAAGTTGAACTGCAGGATAGTGAAAAGAGCACATTTGATGCTATTTGGTGTGAGATCGAGGCTAGCAGAACAAAATATACAGTTGGGTGCTGCTATAAACCATGTGATGGAGATAGTATGCATAGGCAAATAGACTCAATGAGCGGAAGAGGGTAATTATTATGGGGAATTTCAACTAAGTAACATTGATTGGAAGGAGGAGAGGACACATGGGAGGAAGGAAATGGATTTTATGCAGTTACTGAAGGATAACTACCTGAGACAGCATGTGATGGAATATACTAGGGATTCGAGAGTGCTTGACCTAGTAATTGCATCTGAGAATTTGACTGTAATGAATATGACTACGTTGCCACCAGTTGGTGAGAGTGATCATAAGGGCTTGACCTGGGAGGTGGCTAAATGTGTGGAATTTTCAATTAAGGCAGGGTACATGTGGAATTGGCCTGGAAGTGTTGTGGCATGTAAAACTGCAAGGGCTGGATGTTGATAGTGAATGGGAAGTGGTTAAGGAGCTTTTGCAGGAGGTAATGGCTGACTGCATACCTAGAGTCTGGATAGTAAATCAAGTGGGAGTTAAATGGATGATTAACACCATTAAGTTTGAGCTACGAAGAAAGAAACAACTGTGGAAGGAATTTAAGGAGAAAGGTGACCTGCAGGCACACAAAAAGTATAAACCTCAGGCCAGAAGGGTAACTAGTGTGGTAAGAAAAGCAAAAGCAGATTATGAAAGGAAATTAGCAGCACAAGCTAAAGAGAATCTCAAACAGTTTTTTCGATATGCTGCAAGTAAAAAAAAAAAAATGTATATGGCAGAATGATTTTAAGGAATGCCAATAGTAGCGATGTAACTGAATCAGTTGAAATAGTGGAATTACTGAGCGAGCACTTTGCAAGAGTATATCATCCAGGTGGTGATATTGCAGGAATGAAGGATCCAATAGCTTATACAGGAATTGAGGTGAATGAAATGGAGGTGAATAGTATATTACAGAACCTTAATGTGAATATATCTGTGGAATTGGATGGTATACTAGCTCGGGTCATACGTGAAGTGGCAAAAGAATTGTCAGTGCCCTTGTCTGTTTTGTTTAATTTGAGTCTCAGGTCTGGGTTAGTCCCGAGGGGATGGAAGGATGGGAAAATAGTTCCATTGCATAAAGGAGGCTCCAAGACTGCTGTTGCAAATTACTGACTGATCAGGAGTCGTTGTTTTGTTAAGGTTTTGGAGAAAGTAGTCAAGAGAAAAATATTGAATGGATAGATGATAATGGGATACTCTATGGGAGACAGCATGTGAAGGGTAGATCATGCCTCAGTAACTTGCTCACTGTTTTATAACACAGTGATGGCTGAACTGTATAAGGGTAATTGGGTTTACAGTGATACTGCTGGACCTTGCTAAGGCCTTTGACAGGATACCACATGGAATTCAAATCAGTAAACTGTGGCATTTGGGGATGGATATAGGGTTGTTGAGATGGATAGGAGGATGGTTGATGGAGAGATATCAGAGAGTAGTTTATTCAGGAGTTAGAGTCCAAAAGAAGGCCTGTGACTAGTGGTGTGCCGCAGGGTTCTGTGCTTGGATCACTGCTGTTTAATTTGTTCATGAATAACAACATGAGAAAGGTGGATGTTCCAAGAGGAGGTGAGCATGTGTAGGTAGGAAAGGAATGGAATGACCAGGGATCAAGAGGAAACAGTTGGAATTGAAAAGGGTTTTAAAATGAAGAAGCAGAAAGGGAAATGGCCCCAATCGAGCATGGAGAGATCACATCGAGTGAGTGGTAGTATCAGTGGAACAAGCTGTAGATCCAGAAATGAGATGTTGTGTTTGTATACAAATGCTAGAAGAATAAGAAACAAGGCAGATGAAATGGTTGCACTAATTGCATCTGTTCACTCAATAAGTGAGACATGGTTGGAAGAGGATGACATCCTGACAGGAATAGAGATGGAAGGGTATGATGTGTTTCATGAGGACAGAATTGGTAAAAAGGGAGGGGGAGTGCTATTGATGATACAGAAAGAGTTATGTCCATATAAAGTGGAGATGCAAGAGGGAAATAGTGCCAGTGATTTTGAGGCAGTATGGTGTGAGATAGAGGTGAATGGAATCAAATACTTGGTGGGATGTTGTTATAGACCAGGTAATGTGGATGGTGGTGGTGGTGGTGATAATGAAATGTACAATCAAATTAGCCAAGTAAATAAGAAAAGGGTGATCATTATGGGTGATTTTAATTATGGCAATATAGACTGGAATGATGAGATAGCAACTGGAAGTAAAGAAAATGAGTTTCTTGAGTTTTTGAGGGATAACTACCTCAGACAGTATGTAACAGAGAGCACACGAGGTTGAGGGTCTTGGATTTGGTCATCTCATCAGAGGATGTAATTATAAATGAGGTGTAAAATCATTCACCAATTGGTGAGCGTGACCATGAGGTGATTACCTTGGTGGTTGCCAGCAGTGCGAGGACCTCTGTGAGAAAAGGGTATATATGGAACTCCAAGGGGGGGGTGTTGTGTCCTGAATAATCTAAATATAAATGGGACATAACATTAAATTATTCAGGAACAACTGATCTTTGATTGTAGGTAGAGAATGTCGTGTTTTGACAATGAACGCTGTGTATATATATATAAATAACAGAAAGATAGAAGTGAAGAAATAATTTAATATGAATAATATGTGAGGCTTTACCTGTTTTGTAGGAGGTCTAATAGTAAATTTATTTAAGTATTAATTTATGTAAAGTATCCCATTTCATGTAGTATAAAAAAGCAAGGTGTATAAGCTAAGGTCCAAGGGTCACACTTTAGCCGTCCAGAATAACGTATGGCCAGTATATATATATAAATAACAGAAAGATAGAAGTGAAGAAATAATTTAATATGAATAATATGTGAGGCTTTACCTGTTTTGTAGGAGGTCTAATAGTAAATTTATTTAAGTATTAATTTATGTAAAGTATCCCATTTCATGTAGTATAAAAAAGCAAGGTGTATAAGCTAAGGTCCAAGGGTCATACTTTAGCCGTCCAGAATAACGTATGGCCAGAGGGAAAGTGAAGTTATACGAAAAGGAAACTAGAACGCTTTGTAGGAAAACACACCATGTGCACGTGGAGGAGCGCACGTAGCGCAATAAACAACGTGGCAAAATGCGCAAATCTCCGAGATTGAAGCGGGTAATATAAACGCCAATTCCCCCCCCCCACCTCCACCACCACACGGGGCTTTTTGGTTCCTGTTTCCTGACCTCGTGGACGTTGGCTCTCGGTCTCTGCCAGCGGAGAAGAATCTAGGCTGGCCGTAGAAGTTATGAGTCGTCTGCTGCAGCGTGCGAGCTAGGGGTAGTTTTCAGATCATGATAGCTATGCTATATCGTGCAACGGTAATCCAGATGTGTGCCTGCGATACTGATGAAAGTCCTGAGCGGCACATCGCCATTCCAGTTCGGAGAATCTGGCTGTGCTGCTATCGTATGTAACCCAGAGAATTGTAGACCTTAAAGGAGCCTTGATGTCCAGACAAGACTGAAGAAAGAACTGAAAATCATTCCAGGAACAGTAATGTAGATTATCATATTCTGATTTCTAATTGAAGATTTGTGTGTGAATTCATTAGGATATATTGTGTAATGGACATATTAAAGAACTTTAGGAACTATCCCTATTTTGGCATTGACCTGTCCCTGTTTGAGAAATGTCTCCCTAGAAGGGATTTGTATAAGAAATGATTGTGATATGTTGTGAGATATAACTAGTGACCACATGAGTGTTGAAAGATAGGCTACATAAGCTAGAAGTTTGTTAAGTTATATATAGAAGTGGTCCAAGTAATTTGTTCTTGTATTGTAATGTTAATATTGAAATTGAGATCTTGCTAGCAACGCGATATAGTTAACCATGCATTCATATTTTCTCATGTATAAATTTCTGATTTAATAAATATGTTTCATAGCATTTGCCCGAGTCCAGCTTGTTATATGAATTCAAATAGCCACTCATAAGATTACTACCAAACCTAGTGGCAGGGACCTACGAGTATAATTTGATATTTAGAGCCACGACTGCATGCAAAGATAAAGAGAACAGGAATTAGTTTATTTTATTGTTGGAAGTTTATTAGTGTATCACTCTGAGAGAGCCATCTTGGTGAAGAGTCTCGTCTATCCTTAGTATTGGCTGGTGCAGTTAAAAAATAAATTTGTCAGTATCAGGTGAACTGTCTCAGAGGATATGTTTAATGGCAGCATCCCATACTTGGACAAAGCCCTAATCATAAGTTAAAGTACACGTGACTAAACTTAAGAGCGGCCTAAATTTAGCTTGCTTAAAGAATGGGAAATTTGTATGAGTGTGTAGGGTATATATAACAAACAAGAGTAGATAAAGATATAACGGTTATATAGTTAAAGAATATACAACATACATAGGGTAGGTACATAACAGGGGTGATTATGAAGAGCTCAAGGAGACAGCTTGCGGGTGTAGCGTGGAATGAGAAGTTAGCTGGTAAAGAGATCAATGCAGCTTGGGGGATTTTCAAAAACTGTTTAGTAGATGCAATGTCTAAATGTATTCTAAGGGTGAGAAGGTTAAATAAGATGGGTGTGAGATGGATGAATAAAGAGATTAAGCATGTGATATAGAGAAAAAGGGCATTGTGGAGGCAGCATAAGAGAAGTGGAAATAGCCAATTCCATGAGGTCTACAAAAACCAAGCAAGAAGGGTGACTTGGTTGGTGAGGGTAGCTAAAGAGAGGTATGAACAGCAGTTGGCTAATGCAGTTGGCAAAAAGAATCCTAAGGACTTCTTTCGATATGTAGCCAGCAAAAGAAAGAATAATTATGGTAGGATGACATTGATTGGAGAAAATGGTATAAAGACAGCTGATGCAGAATGTATGGTGGAGATACTTAATGAGCAGTTCATAAAGATCTTTCAATCTTGTGAATGTGACTTCGTGGAGGGATTGAGAGCAGTTGATGATGGGGAGGAGAGATTGACTGTAGGTGAGCAAGAAGTGTATGGGGAGTTAAGTAAGCTAGATGTTAATAAGGCTGTGGGACTAGATAATATATCACCACGTATTCTGAAAGAATATGCCAGGAAGTCGACATGTGCCTTGACATATTTTTTTAATATGAGTCTTGCACATCAAGTTCGTAAGGAGTGGAAGGAGGGCAAAATTGTGCCACTTCATAAAGGAGGTGATTGAACTCAAGCATCAAACTATAAGCCTATCTGTTGTCAGGTGTTGTGGTGTTAAGTTGTTGGAGAAGCTTGTGAAAACTAGAATCCAGAGTTGGGTTGATAACAATGGTATTATTTTTGATGGGCAGCATGGATTTGCTAAAGGGAGGTCCTGTTTTAGTAATCTACTTACTTATTACAATAAAGTGACTGCTTCCTTGGACAGAGGAAAAGGATACACAGCAATATATTTCGATTTCGCAAAGGCTTTTGATAAAGTACCTCGTGATAAGTTGACAGTCAAACTAGAGCAGATGGGGTTGGATATTAGATTGGTGCATTGGATGGAGACTGGCTATCTGATAGGTATCAACAAGTTGTGTATGGGGGAGCGATATCCAGGAAAAGGAAAGTCACTAGTGGAGTGCCTAATGGGTCTGTTTTAGGTCCATTGCTGTTTCACTTGTATTTTAATGATATAGGTGAAGATTTGGATGGAGATATTCAGTTGTTTGCAGATAAAGCAAAGTTAGGATGAACCATAAAGAGTAATGAAGATGTTGTGGCCTTACAGGAAGACTTGAATAGATTGAGTGATTGGGCACGGAAATGGGGATGTGAGTTCAATGTTGCAAAATGTAAGGTTTTAAAGTTTCGAAAACAAAGATGAGATGCAGAATTTATGCTTGATGAGAATATATTGTTGGAGGTAGTGGAAATAAGAGATCTTGGGGTGATAGTGGATAAGTATCTAAAATTTAGTGGACACATTGCCAAAATTGTGAAAGACAACACGAAGGCTTCTGGGAATGATGCAGAGGACACTGATGTGTAGAAGTTGGGAGATTCTTGTTCCGTTGTATAAGGCTTTGATTAGGCCACACATGGACTATTGTGCCCAGATTTGGTCACTGGGTTTCAGAAGGATGAAGAGATGTTGGAAAGGGTCCAAAGGAGACTGACTAAGGTAGTTCCTGACCTCTGGAACTACCTTAGTCCTATTCAAGTATGAGGAAAGATTGAGAAGATGTAATTTGCAGAATCTAGTGGACAGGAGTAAGAGGAGAGATATGATAGAGACCTACAAGTTGGTAAGGGGTTGTTATAGGATCAATGCTGGAGAAGTTTTACAGGGAATAGCGGGAGATCAGGGGAGAACCAGAGGTCATCCCTGGAAACTGTATAAAGAGGGTGTGAGTAGGGGAGTGAGAGGCAGGTTTTTTCCGTGCAGAGTTGTGAATGATTGGAATGCCTTGCCTGAGAATGTAGTGTCTGCAAAGAGTTTGAATGTGTTTAAAACACGGTATGATGAGCTGTGTGTGTGATAAAAGGACCTCCCAGTTGAGTCTTTGACTCCATGAGGTCTTGGGGTGGTAATAATAATAATAATGCAAAATTGGGTAGAGCAATAGTGAATCTACATGATGTCAAAATTTTGCATGATGATTTGGATAGATTGGAAGACTGGGCTAAGGAGAATGGATGTCAGTTTAATGTGGCAAAGTGTAAGGTTATGCATTTTGGGGTGAAAAGAATAGCAGCAGTATACCAAATTGGTGGAACTGTACTCTAGGAGATTGATGAGTCCAGGGATTAAGGAGTGTTGGTGGACAGGGAGTTGAAGTTTAGGCGGCACATTGCAAAACTGGCTAAATCAGCTCATCAGATCACTTGGTTACTGAAGAATACTTTGATGAGCAGAAACAAGCAAGTTATTCTTCCTCTTTATCAAGCCTTGATAAGACCACATCTTGGCTACTGTGCCCAAATTTGGGTGCTAGGCTTTCTTCTTGATGGGGAGGAGGTAGAGACGATCCAGAGGCAAGTGACCAAGATGATAGGTCTATGGAATGAACCTTACGAGAATAGGTTGAAGATCTGTGGGTTGCAGAAATTGGTTGATAGCTGGAAGAGGGGTGATATGATTGAGACATTCAAATTACTGAAGGGTTTTTACAAGATTAATTCAGAGGAAATTTTTCAGAACAGGTCTGGCGGTGAGAAAACTAGGGGCCATCCATGGAAACTGGGCAAGAGTGTGGTTAGCAAGGGTGTTAGAACTAGATTTTTTGCTTGGAGAGTGATGAATGAGTGGAATAAGCTGCCAGTGTCTGTTGTGGGTGACATGACTGTGAGTGAGTTCAAAGCAAAGTATGATAGATACTGTGTGGATGCTGAATAGTTGTTCCAGACATGTTTAGGGCCTCCCTCAATGAGTCTAAGGACTCCTTGGAGTTACCCGTAATAATTATAATAATTCTGTGTACTATATTAATGAACTGAACTGCAAGCAGGGAATAGGGAAGTTATTGTTCCACTTTTATAAGGCATTTAGAAGACCACACGTGTGGACTATTGCACACAAATCTGGTCATCTGGATTCCTTGGTGATGAAGAAATGGTGGAGAGGATCCATAGGCGAGTGACAAAGGTTGTTGAAGGTATGTGGAATGTTTCTTGTAAAGAAAGCTTGAAGATCTTTGGGCTCCAAAAACTATCTGATAGGCATAAGAGAGGAGATATGAGAGAAGCATATAAGTTATTAAAGGGATTTTATAGGATTTGATACTGATGGTTTGGTTTGGTTTATAGTTTATTTGGCACAAAAACTACAAAGGTCATACTGTGCCATACTAAAGGTTACAACATTAGCATTTACAGAAAATTGTAAACAATGTCTGTACACGAATCTAGTTTCACAAAGCAGCATTTCTAGGTAAACAGAACTGCTGCAGAGGGCACAGCAACACACAAGGTCAGAGGTTATTACTGTAGTGCTAAAATAGTTAACAATAAAAGTTAATACATAATATATGAAGCACTAAGCCAGGAAATGCAGTATCTACATATATGTAAAATTATAATAGATGCCTTTATAGCAGTACAAATAGGCAAAAAGGGATTATTACAATGCATATAATAAATATAGTTTAATTCTTTATCTAAGTGTGAGCAAACAAAGTTTGCGCCCTCAACATCTTTCTCTAAATCCAGAGTAATTTATTAAAAAGGTGGCACACCATTTGGCAACTCCTATAGGTAGAGATGACCTTGCTAACGCTTCTGGCTGGTATCTCCACTTGGGCCTGGCTCCCACTGAAGAGACCTCAATAAAGGTCGAAACTAGTCTGGGTAGTGGCCCTTCCCTTAATGCATAACATTAGACATATCTGCAAGGAGATGTGTTTTGCATTATGGGAGATACTGAGATAGCAGTGATAGTAGCTTTCTCCACCTTTGCAAGGAGTCGCCCTGGTGTTGCACCACCTTACCCCAGTCCTGAAGATACTTTCAGGCGCAAATTTTGTTTGCTCACACTTGGATAAAGGATTAAACTAAATTTATTATATTCTAACCAAGTGAAAAATAAACTTTCAATATACAAATGCACGGATGAAAATTAAATTTATCAATGTAGTATAACACAGAATTACTAGAAAGTACACAAGTAGGTAAGATGTCCTATAGCACTACATGGTTATTCGAAAAATAAAGTAGTAAATAAGATGTATACACAAAATGTATGTTAAGTGTTGCAGTATCTACATATAAACAAAATTACTGCAGAGATTTCAGCAATACATAAATAGATAACTATAGGTTAAAATATGTATATACAAAACAAGTCAAGGAAAGCAATGTCTACATCTAGTTAGATTACAACAAACAAACGCAAGTGGCATATCGCCAAGTCCTCCACCATTTAAGAACTCTATTATAAGCAATATCATAAGGGACTTTGTGTCATGCAGTACTTGCGGCATGTATGCGGCTCGGAATTGGATATATGGCTTGTGAAAGAAAGCGGAGAGCATATGTGCACAAAATGCAGGCAATTGGAGGAAATAAGTGCATTAGAAATATCACCATCTGACCTTGATGCTCCAGGAACGGGGAATGAATGTAGGAAGACAAGTAGTGTAATAGGAGAGAATGAAAAAAAAATATATATGAATGAGAAAATAATAGTTGATAGCGTGGAAGGTGTGGGTGACTGTGAATGTTTAAGAGATGGTTTTGTTTGGGAGAGTGAATTTAGATTAAGAGTGACTGACCTGCAGAGGGAGATAGATGAGCTGAAAGAGGAGGTGGAATGTCTTGTGAATGAGAGCAGAAGTATGAAAGATAAGATTAGGAGAATGGAAGAAATAAATGCAAGGTGAATCAGAGTAGGGGAGAGAGAGAATTTTGGAAGTGTTAGAAAAAGAGAGAAAGGAAACAGTAGAAGAGAGGGAATAAGTGAGAGGTATGGGGGTGCTAGCAGACGAGAGGATGGAAACAGTAGGAGAGACGGAATGAGAGAGAGATATGGAAGTGCTAGAAGAGGAGATAATGGAAACGGTAGGAGAGATGGAATGAGAGAGGGGTATGGGAATGCTAGAAGACGAGAGGATGGAAACAGTAGGAGAGACAGAATGAGAGAGGGATATGGAAGAGCTAGAAGTGGAGAAAATGGAAACAGTAGGAGAGGGGGAATGAGAGAGACCTATGGGAATGAAAGAAGAGGAGAGAATGGAAACAATAGGAGAGAGGGAATGGTAAGAGGTTTAATGTATGGCGACTCAATGATCCGTGGTGTTCAAGATAGGATGCATTAGGAGTGTTTGCCAGAAGGAACAATTGAAAGGGCAGCTATGGCAATTAAGAGAGGTGAAAAGGTGGATGAGATGATTGTGATGGTAGGAACAAATGACATGAGTGGTAATGTAAGTCAGGCAGCGAGAGATATGAGATTTTTGCTCAAGGCTGTACGGAAGAAGACAGAGAGAGGAAAAATAGTGTGCGTGTTGTCTTGGTATGATAATGGCGAGCTGAGCAGAAGAGCAGTAATATTGAATGACATAATAGCTAGAATGTGTGACAAGAGAGGACTGATATATGTGGATGTTTGGAGTGCGTTTGAGGAAAGAGAGGAATTGTATGCGAGAGACTGCTTACGTTTGAATGAGGAAGGACGTAGGCATCCGGAGAGATTGCTGTTCTGAACGAGTCAGTGTGTCCTAGGGAGGATGATAGCAGGGGTGGCCTCTTGTGGGAATGGATACTTGGGAGAAGAGAGACGACATCAGGTAACATTGAGCCCAGTGGAGTCTAGAGGGGATAATGCTGGATATAGAAACAATGGCATTTATATGCTTTATACTAATGGGACGAGTATCTGGAATAAGAGGGAGCAATTGATGGCGCAGATAGCATCAGCCTGGCCAAATATTATTGGGATCACTGAGACGTGGTTGACAGAAGAGGATATAATAACAGCAATAGAAGTCGCTGGGTACAGCATTTTTCGGCAGGATAGGAGGGGAAAGCGTGGTGGTGGGGTACTGCTTATGATAAGTGACGACCTATGTCCTCTAAGAGTGGAGGCTTTGGAAGGAAGTGAGACAAATGATTTTGAAAGCATGTGGTGTGAGGTAGAGGTAGGCAAGACAGGATATTTAGTGGGGTGTTGCTACAGACCCAGGAACACAGAGAATGGGGACCAGGAGATGTTCAGACAGTTAAGTTTGGCAAGTTCAAGAAGAATGATTGTTATGGGAGATTTTAACTATAGTAGTATAAATTGGAGAGAGGAAGATGCATGTAGCAATAGGGGAATGGAATTTCTAGGATTCTTGAGGGACAAATGTCTTAGGCAACATGTAATAGAGGGAACAAGAGGTTCAAGAGTTTTGGATTTGGTTATAGCATCAGACGAGTTGATAATAACTGAGATGACATCTCTCCCACCAGTTGGAGAGAGTGACCATATGGTTTTGACTTGGAAAATGAATAGACATGCAGGTGTATCAAAGAGACGGGAACTTATGTGGAATTATAAAGCAGGTGATTATAATAGTCTTAGACATCAACTTCGGGAAGTTTCATGGAGGGAGGAATTGGAAGGCCGGGATATCATTAATGCGTGGGAAATTGTGGAAGAATATTTGTTAGCAGCAATGGTAAGTTGTATACCACGAGTGAAGAAGAGGACACAATTTGGAGTAAAATGGATGACAAACAATATTAAACAGGAATTGCATGCAAAAAAGAGGCTACCGAAGAGATATAAGGAGACAGGTGAAGAGAAGATGCATGAAGAATATAATACACAGGCCAGAAGAGTGACTAGTGTGGTAAGGAAAGCGAAACCCTAATGTGAGAGGAGATTCTCCCTAAGATCCAAAGAAAATCCTAGGGAATTTTTTAGCTATGTGGCCAGTAAGAGGAGAAATGACTGTGGAAGAATGATATTGTGGGATAAAAATGGAAATAGAGTGACTGATGCAGAGGACATAGTGGAATTGTTCAATGAACACTTTATTGGAGTGTTCCATCCTAGAGGAGTCAGTTTTAATGCTAGAGGGATTGGGCTGGTTCGTGGTTTAGAGATACAGGAGGAGTGTGTGTTTCAGATACTGAGTACTCTGGATGTCAGTAAAGCTTTGGGACTGGATGGTATTTCACCTCGAGTTTTGAGAGAATGTGCTAGGGAAGACGGTGCCTTTAACCTGGCTTTTCAATGAAAGTCTGGCAACGGGAAAGGTGCCCAGGGAATGGAAGGAAGGTAAGATAGTGCCATTGCATAAGGGTGGTAACAGACTGGAAGTGTCTAATTATAGGCCAGTTTGTGTATCATCAGTAGTTAAGATCTTGGAGAAAGTAGTGAGGGACTGTGTACAGCATTGGACAGATTAGGGTAATGTTATCTGTGAGAGTCAACATGGATTTGTGAAAGGGTGTGCTTGTTTTAGCAATATGCTAGCCTTTTATAATAAAGTTACAAGAACATTAGATGAGGGAAAGGCATATACTGCAATTTTCTTAGACTTAGCGAAGGCATTTGACAGGGTGCCACATGATAAGCTGATATTTAAGTTGCAGCACATGGGTCTGGATGTCAGATTGGTCAACTGGATTTGGGATTGGCTGTCTGATAGGTATCAGAGAGTTGTGTATGGTGGAGCAGTTTCAAGGAGGCAGATGGTTACAAGTGGGATCCCACAGGGCTCAGTACGAGGACCTATATTGTTTAATCTTTATATCAATGACATTGCTAGTGGATTGCAAGAGGATATTCAGTTGTTTGCAGATGATGCGAAGCTGGGTAGGATTATTAGTAATAGTGCAGATGTGGTAGCCCTGCCAGAGGATTTGAATAAGCTAGATAGGTGGGCAAATGAGTGGGGGTGTCAGTTTAATGCAGCAAAATGTAAGGTCTTGAGGTTTGGGAAACATTAGTGGGATGCTGCATACTCTATGGGAAGAGTTATACTGGAGGAAGTAGGGGAGACAAGAGATCTGGGGTTGATGATTGATAGAAACCTGAAATTTAGGGGACATATTGCAAAAGTGGTGAAGGTAACACAGAGAATTGCTGCAGTTATGAGGACACTGACCTGCAGAAATAAAAGGGTTATCATTCCGTTGTATAAGTCTGATCAGACCACACTTAGACTATTGTTCTCAGATTTGGTTCCCAGGATTTGAAGGGGATAAATTAACTGTGGAAAGGGTACAAAGACGGATGATAAAGATGGTTTCAGGTCTGTACAATTTTGGTTATGAGGATCCTTTGAGGGAATGTGGACTGCAGAGTTTGGTGGATAGAAGAAGGAGAGGTGTATGATTGAGACTTTTAAAGTGTTGAGAGGTGGTTACAGGGTTGACACTGGGGAGTTCTTTCGCTTGGTTGAACAGCGGGAAGGAGTGATGACGAGGCCATCCCTGGAAGTTGAAAAGAAACTGTGAGCAGGAAGGTGAGGAGTGGTTTCTTTGCATGGAGGGTGGTTGAACCGTGGAATGCATTGCCTGATGGAGTGGTGAGAGCGAGAACGGTGAATGAGTTTAAGAAGTGGTATGATAGACTTTGTGTTTCTTGGGGGGGAGAGACCCCCCCTTGATGAGTCTTGACAGACTTTATGTTCTTAGGATGGACCTCCCACAATGAGTCTTTTGACTCCATGGAGGCCTGAATAATAATAATAATAATTATTATTATTATACTAATACTTAAAGAGTCGGAAAGGAATTATTATATAGCATTGATGCATAAAATTTAAGTTTAACATTATGGTATGTACATATTAACAAAATTACAGCAGGGTGAAACAAACATACAAGATCAAGGCCTATGGTAATACATAATTGGTCAGATTTAAACTAATGAATAATATGTATGTATAAAAGTTAAGCAAAAAAATATTTACATATAAACAAATTTATGTGTTTGTACAAATTAATTCTTTCTAAAATATTAAAAACATCATGCAATTTCCCTGAGTCTGCTAGCATTTCCCTGAGTGTATATGGCTTGGTTATATAGGTGAAAATTTCATTCCTCTCTCGTGTAAATTTTTGACAGTCTACTAGAATATGATGAATAGTGAGATGTGTATTGCATTTTTCACATATGGGAGGGTCATCAGCTCTCAGTAAATGAGAATGCACAAGGTGACTCTGACCTGTGCAGAGCCTAGCAAGGACAACCTCCTCCCTTCTCTTTGTACGTTGACTAGAATGCCAGTGTTTAATTTCAGGTTTAATGTTATAATTTGTTTGTTGATGCCTCTTGCCATGTTAACTCCCACTGAGCAATTAGCTTTGATCTTATAAGTTGTCTGTAGTCTGTATATGGAACTGTCAACAAACCAAATTAATGTTATAATTTGTTTGTTGATGCCTCTTGCCATGTTAACTCCCACTGAGCAATTAACTTTGATCTTATAAGTTGTCTGTATATGGAACTGTTAAACAGTATGTGGAGAAGGTATGGGCTGATTTAGCAGCTGCATCTGCAGCCTCATTTCTTTTGATTCCGATGTGGCTGGGAATCCAGCAGAACTGAACATCGAAATTAAGGATTTTCATTCTATGAAGCAGGTGTAGCACCTCATGAAGTACTGGATGTGTATTATACATAGGAGAGGAGATAGCCTTTAAAGTGCTCAATGAGTCTGTATAAATTATAAACTTTTGGTAACAGTTTTCTTTTATATGCACAAGTGCAAGCTGAATGGCATGGAACTCTGCTGTATAATTACTGCAGTCTGGTGGGATCTGATTTGAGATTGTCAGGAAACACAGCAGCACAGCCAACAGAGGTGTTAGTTCTTGAACCATCAGTATAGATGGGTAAGAAATCAGACATGCACACAGAGCAGCACATTAAACAATTGCAGGTAAATGGATGATGGGGTATAAGATTTCTGTAGCAGACAAAGTGAGAGGTTGCAGAATGGTGTGCAAACCTGCCATGGAGGAATACTGTTATGTTTAGTGTAGCTAATGTTGTCAACATTTATACTAACAGCTTGCACAGTTTCTTCAATATGCATACCAAAAGGATGTATAGCAGTTTGATGTGTGTAATATTGAGCTTCCCAATGCAGATAGAAGATACTATTCCATGTAGGGTGATCTGGGAGAGATTTTATTTTTAGGACATAATTAAGAGACAGCTCTTTCTGTCGAAGTGATAGAGCCAGTTCATTTGCTTCAACATAGAGACTTTGAGTGGGTGAGGTGCGAAAGGCACCAGTAGCTATCCGTATACCCTGATGATGGATGGAATCCAACCATCGTAGGTTATTCTGTCTTGCCGAACCATAGCCTTGGGACCCATAACCCAGCTTTGAACATATAAGTGCATGATAAAGATGGAACAGTGAAGCTCTATCAGCACCCCACTCAGTAGAGGATAGAGTGCAAGGTTCAAAGTTCTTTTGCACTTTTCTCTTAGTTGACGAATATGTGCTAGAAATGTGAGTTTTCTGTCAAAGATGTAGCTACAGAAACCCAAGAACTTGGTTTCTGTAGCTACTAGAATAACAGCATGTCCCATTCTTTGTTCAGGATCTGGATGATGAGTGCGTTTTCGACAGACGTGTACACAGACACTTTTTTCTGTTGAAAACCTAAATCCATTATTAAGAGCCCACAGAGAGACATGACAATTGCTTGCTGAAGTTGCCTTTCAATTACCCTCATGTTACTTGAGTGATAGTATAATAAATTTAGTTTAATCCTTTATCCAAGTGTGAGCAAACAAAGTATCTTCAGGACTAGGGTAAGGTGATACAACACCAGGGCAACTCGTTGCAAAGGTGTAGCAAGCTACCAACACTCCTGCCTAAGTATCTCCTTTAATGCAAAACCCATCTCCTTGCGGATATGTCTAATGTTATGCATTAAGGGAAGGGCCACTACCCAGACTAGTTTCGACCTTTATTGAGGTCGAATGGGAGTTCATGTCTCTCATCATTGGCCTTTGGAGAATAAAGCATGCTGAGGATCAGCAGATAGTAAAAGAGGAGTATGATATAAGATAGAGTAGGATAGTAGGAGGTAAAAAGAGGCCTCAGTCAACCTGTTTAGCCTTATTGGCTAATTGGTCTGTAACATATAATCTCAATTTACCTGTTTAGAAAAAGGTTAAACCTAGACTTTTGTCTATAATTCACATATTATTTTATCTAAAGTAATGATTTACTCCAGTATTAATGGAGGTTCTTTTTATGTTACTAGATATAATATCCTTATTTTTATTCCAGGTAAATTTTTTTTTTTTTTTTTTTTTTTTTTTTTTTTTTAAAACAGATGTAAATAATAGGACTTATTTAAATATTTATTTTAAATCTAAAATAGCAGGACTTAAGGTCCGGTAAGTAGGAATGAATAGGAACTTACTGAGGAACTTGTATACCTGGTACCACTGGGACTTAGAATGGGGAAGAGACTGGCCCGGGAGATGCCGCTCACGAGGAGCGGCACCGCCTCGCAGTAAGCCTTCGCCGCCCGGGTTCTCAGCTCTCCCCCCCTTGTTTGGAGTAAAGAAACCGTGCCAGCGAAAGCTTTGTGGCTAGGGGAGACAGAGTGGTTATTCTTTTTCCTGGGGTGGGGGGGATGGTGGGTTTTTTGGGGTCTAAAGAGATATACAGGGCCTGATGCGTCCTTGTATAAGAAAGCATATTGTCGGTGGTTTGCAGTATTGATTCACAAATTTCAAGTCTCCTAGTAAGTGCCTTTCTTGTGCAAGAAATTTGGGTAAGTAGAAAAAGAAACCTTTTCTTATTCTTGCATACATTAAATTTGCGTCTCGTACCTGGGATTTTTTCCGTACTTTCCAGATGTGATATTTCAGTACATTGATTAGGAAGATAGTGAACTTTTGGGTTTTTTGGACTGGTGGCGGGAATTGTAGTCGTACGACCTCTTCTACTGTCAGCATGGGGATTCCCAATGCTGTGCTGAGTCTCCGCCAGATGCGTTGGGCTGGTGGGCAAAAATAAAAGAAGTGGTCCACCGTTTCCACGTCCCGGCAGACATCGCAGAATGGGTTGCACGGGTTAGGTACATGCCGGGATTTCACCAGTTTCACCGGGAGCCGCCCGTAGGCTATTCTCCAGGCTAGATCCCGATGAAAAGGCTGTCCCCAGCTATTTTTGATGTTTCTGAAGAGAATTTCATTATTTGTACTAAGATTGGGTGTATCACGCCTGGAAAGTTGGAAGAAATCCCAGTATACTGCTTTGGGTTTGTGTGTGAGGATTGCTATTCCTCTGTCTCTGAGTGTTGTGATCGATTTCACTACTGTACGGTACCACTTGGGCACCCCCCTTGCGCAGGGTCCAGCATAGTCCGTGATCCCAAAGAGGGGGAGGAAAAGTCCTATAAAATATCTAATTAGTAGGCCAGAAATGTGGTTGGAGTTTAAGGCCTTCCGTACGGTTTTGAACGTGTTTGCTTGTAGCAAGCTTCTGTGATCGGGCAGAGCATAACCCCCTTCTTCCTGTTTGAGTTGTAGGTATTCTTTCTTTACTTCGCGTTTTCTCCCATTCCAGAAGAAATCCAGGAGTTCTTTTGATAATTTATTTTCTTGTGCCAGTGTGATGCCTGTGATATTGACAGTGTGCATCAGCATTGGGGTGACGATTGTTTTTATTACTGTCGCTCTGCCATAAAAGGAGAAGAAGGTTGGTTTGAACAGCCTTATCCTTTCCCTACTTGTCTCCTGCAATTTTTGGATTGGTAGTGCTAGGGTGTCTGAAAAGGGCACGCCTAGTATAGTTAGAGGCTGTGTCTGTAGCATTAAACCGTAGGGAAGTCCAGTGCTATGGAAATTTCCGAAACTTTTGATTTTGGTTTTTTGTGCGTTAACGCGAAGACCACTGACTATGCTGAATTTTTGCAGCGTGTGCAGATAGATATAGATGGACTCAGAGTCTCTGAGTGTAGCCACTACATCGTCTGCATATGCCACTATTTTGCATTGTCTGGAGCCTTGGGGCAGTGGAATACCGTTAATTGCGGGGGTGTTATCAATTCTTTTGATTAGGGGTTCTAATACTAGGGAGAAGAGGAGGGGGCTTAGCGGGCAGCCTTGCCTAACCCCTCTCTTTATGCAGATTGGTTCTGTTAGAAACCCATTAATAGATAGTTGGGTCGTGGCTTCCGCATACATGTTTTTAATTGTACGCCGAAGTCTCGGGCCCACGCCTGTTTTTTGTAGGATGTTCTGCAAGTACCTGTGGTTGACGCTGTCAAACGCTTTCTCCAGGTCGGTGGAGAGAAGTGCCAGGGGGTATTTTTTCTCTTTGGCCAGTTTGATCAAGTCTCTTAACAAAAAGAGATTGAATTCCATAGATCTACCAGGGATCCCGTAGACCTGTGAGCTTGTTATTATTTTTTCGATACCGCCCTTAAGGCGCGTGCAGATAATTTTTGCAAAAATCTTGTAGTCTACGTTGGTTAGGGAGATTGGATGCCAGTTATTCGACAAAGCCCAATCTCGGTCTTTCTTGGGGATAAAGATGGTGTGGCTCTTAACGAATTCCTCGGGGATGTTTCCCGAAGTGAGGAATTCGTTAAAGATGTTTATTAACGCTGCCAATGCAAATTCCCAGATAGATCTATAGAATTCTATCCCCAGTCCGTCTGGCCCTGGGGTCTTCTTTGTTTTCATCATTCTGCACGTGGCCTTTAATTCGGCTGCAGTTATCGGCCTGTCCTGCAGGGCACTAAGATGATCGGGAAAACGTAATGCGTCCCACTCACTGAAGTCATCCGTGCCCTGCCGGTCAGAGAAGATACCGATATACTGCTGATGAAAGTGACGGAGTATTTCGTGGGTTGAGCGTAAAATCTGGCCCTTCTCCTCGATCTGGTGAATTGTTTTCTCATCATTAGCCGCCACCCGTTGTTGGTTGTAGAATGCGGCGGAAGGTGTTTCCAAATGTCTGAGATAGAGTCGTTCGAAAGTCGAGGTCCTCGACTCTACTCTGCCGCTCTTGCTGCAGTTCTATTTCTACTTGTCTGATGAGATCTCCGCAGGGAACTCCGCTCCGTTCGTTTGTCCGGTACCAGCCGAGTTCCCTGTAGAGATCCCTCAGCCGTTTGCGTTTTTGGTAGGCCCTTTCGCGTCCACATTTTTGGAACAGTTCCCTAGCCTGCCTCTTGAAGTCAGCCAGTTTTCCCAGTCCCAGTTGGTGTTTGTCCATCTGTCACAGAGGTTCTGTTATTGAGGTCTCTTCAGTGGGAGCCAGGCCCAAGCTGAGATACCAGGCAGAAGCATTCGCAGGTCACCTCTACCCATAGGAGTTGCCAAATGGTGTGCCACCCTTTTTTAATAAATTACTCTGGATTTAGAGAAAGATGTTGAAAGTTTATTTTTCACTTGGTTAGAGTATAATAAATTTAGTTTAATCCTTTATCCAAGTGTGAGCAAACAAAGTTTGCGCCTGAAAGTATCTTCAGGACTAGGGTAAGGTGATACAACACCAGGGCAACTCGTTGCAAAGGTGTAGCAAGCTACCAACACTGATAGTAATACAGTGATAGTAAATTAAACAAAAGTAAACAAAAAAAAAGTAAACACAACAGTGATAGTAAATTGTGAACTCATCAACATATAGAGCATTGTCTACAGTGGGAGGAAGCTGTTCAATAATTGAGTTAATTTTAATAGCAAAAAGGGTTACACTTAAGACAGACCCTTGGGGAACACCTTGTTCTTGATATGGTCGAGATAGCATACTTCCCACTCTTACTTGGAAAGTTTGCATGGACAGAAAGTTTTTAATAAATATAGGGAGGTGTCCTTTGAGACCTAGGTTACAGAGGTCTTTTAATAAGCCATATTTCCAGGTTGTGTCATAAGCTTTTTCCATGTCAAAAAAAAACTGAGGCAAGATGTTCTCGCTTCAGAAATGCATCTCTTGTACAATTTCTAACCGAACTAAATGGTCTAAAGTTGATCGATGTACGAAAACCACATTGTGTATTGGAGAGAAGACTGTTGCTTTCTAAATACCAGAGAAGTCTGGCATTAACCATTTTCTCTAGTATCTTACAAAGACAGCTGGTCAGAGCAATGGGTAGATAATTATTTGCTTGTGTTGGATCTTTTCCTGGTTTTGGAATAGCAATGACAATTGACTTATGCCAAGAATTTGGAAACTCTTCCTCTGCAAGTATTCTATTGTATAATAAGAGAAGAAGATCCATAGAAGATGATGGTAGATGTTTTATCATTTCATAATGGATGTCATCAGGTCCTACTGCACCAAAGTGAGATTGTAGGAGAGCCAGTTAGTTCTTTTTAGTTCCTCCTTGACAAATGGCTGATTATATGGCTGAAGAATGTTGGAAGAAAAATTAAGTCTTTGTTTCTCTTGCTGCTCTTTCATTATTAAAAATTCCGGAGAATATGAAGCTGTTGCTGAGATTTTTAGCAAAAGTTTCTCCCAAAGTATCTGCAATAACTTTGGGATCAGCAAGAACACCTCCATTATAGTCTAAGGTGGACAAACAATGTGTACTATATCTGCCTTTCATTTTCCAGATTTTATTCCATACAATTTTTGGACTGGTCATTTGATTAATTGATGTAGTAAATTGGATCCATGATAAATTGTTTTTAACTCTGACATCTTACATAACGTGCTTTGGCTCGAGCATGCTTGAAAGTTGTTAAATTTGATGTGGTGGAGTATCTAAGAAATATGCTCTATGCTCTGTGTTGATCTTTTTTGGCTGCCTGACATTCTGGGTTCCACCAAGGCTTTGGGTAGACTGGGAATCGAGATGATGTTTTTGGGATGGAGGTTGTTGCTGCCTGGACAATGCATTCTGTTATATATTTTACAGCTTCATTGATAGGTGTTTGACTGACCCCCATCAGCATTAAATTTTACAAGATGAGAGAAAGTGTTCCAGTCAGCCTGGTCCATTTTTCATATAAGGTATCCATGTGAGTGAGCAAGGTTCCTGTGAAGACATTGTGCAAAGGACAGGAAAGTGATCACTTCCATGTATGTTCTCTTCAACGTCCCACATGAGCAATGGAAGGGGAACAGATTGTAAGATCAGTTGCAGAATATGAGGGGTAGGCATATGGAAGAAAGTATTGAGTTTATTATTTAGAAGAGAAAGGTTATTATTATCAAGAAATTTTTCAATGATTCGACCTAGTCTATTAGTGTTGGCACTACTCCATATAGTATTGTGACCGTTAAAGTCACTCATCAAAAGTATTGGTTCAGGCAGTTGCAAGATAAGGTTATCAAGATCAATTTCATTTAAATCAGCATTTGGTGGTAAATAAATTGAATATACTGTAATGAGAAATCCCACAGAGAAACAAATCGCTACTGCTTCCAGAGAAGTATTAATTTGGACCTGATGGAAAGGAATATGACTGCCTACTAGGATAGCTACTCCTCCACAAGCAGGACCATCTCCAGTCTATCCTTACATGCAGCAGTGAAATTCCTAAAGGTACAGTCCTCATTGGGTCTTAAGTAAGTTTCCTGTAGACAGAAACAGAAAGGGTTGTGTTTCTGCAACAACATCTTGATATGTCAATATTCTGGCAGATCCCACGACAGTTCCATTGTAAAAATTAGCCTATTGTTTTGATTTTATTGCTTGTCTGGTTTTCGAGAGGTCGAGGGCTTACCTTTGTCAGATTTATATTTATCCACTGTTTTAGGGAAGTATGGATGGCCAGTGTCCAATCTCTTCCTCTGGTGGAGTGTTCAAAACATCAAATGTGTCAGGGTCAGTTGGTATGTTTAGTTTGCTTTCAGTGGGAATCGAGGGATCCATTTTTTTTGTGCGAGGGTCTGGTGGTTTATCTTTGGGTGAAGTCTCCATAATTTTTTTGACAGGTGAATTTTCATCGAATGGGACCATTTTTGAAGTTGTTTCTGGAGTAAGGCCATAGGTCTTGTGATTAATGCACTCAACAGAGAAGCACTTGCGATCGTAAAGTTCAGGTATGGTGAAATTATCAAATGGTGGAATAGACATACATGTTTGAGTTGCTGTTGGCACTTTTTTAATTGTTACTTTTTCAGCATAAGAGGATCGTAGAAGAGGTGTAATGGTGGCCAGCTTTCTTTTTGCATCCTGATATGTTATGTTTTGTTCTGTTTTAATTTTTTGTATCTCTTTTTTTCATCTTTCCATTTCTGACATGCACGAGAGTATGCTGGATGATCTCCCTGACAGTTGACACATTTAGCTTTTTTTTTTCACAGCAAGATTTATTATCTGCTGGAATTGAGTGTTCTGTGAGGTGTTACTGTAATTTGTATTCCACCCATTGTCGTTGCTCTCAGTAGTTTCTCGGAATGTTATTTGCACATTGTTTCCACCAGAATGCAATTTCTTGACAGTTTTGGGAAGTCCTGCCAGTCCTTCTAAACCTTTTTGGATAAAGAAGGGTGACATTTTCCCAATAGGTTTTTCACCTGTTGCATGAATGATTAAAAAGGTTGGTACGTTTATGTTAGTATCCGATATCTTTTGTTTGTTACTTCTGTTTCCATATGCTGTGTCTATATTATCAGTACTTGGTTGGGACTTTGTTAGGGTCCCTGAAACATTTGAGGATGAAGAATTCATATTTAAGGAATTTTTAATTCAGCACCAGAGCTCCCCACCCACCACGGAACCACACATGGACGCCCACTACCCAGCAAGCAAAGACTGCGCTCAGGTGTGGAATGCCAGAGCTACCCTGGATGCTTTACCGCACTGCAGCAGGTCTAGGATCCCGACCCCGGACTATGGGGGTGAGAGACTTACTGCAACACCATTGACCCTTGCAGACAAGCCCACTAGCCGATTGATCCTGGCTTGGCCATTCAGGACCACCCATTTTGTCGAAGCAGGGGCCAAAATAGTGCAAGACTACTAGAATCCCCCCTTTCCGGATGTCCACAGGTCGCACCGCACGGCAAACACGGCAGCAGAGCGTTAGATCCCAGTGATGGTGGTCTAGAAAAAGGATAGTGAAAAAGACTCAGGAGAAGTAGAGCAAAGATTGATACTGATGAATTTTTTTTGTACAGTGCAAGAATGGAGAGAATGAAGGATCATCCCTGGAAATTGTGTAAGAATATGGTTAACTAGGATGTTAGGACTAGATTTTTTTGCTTGGATGATATTGAATGTGTGGAATGTGTTGCCAGAGATGGTTATGAGTGCTTCGTCTGTGAATGAATTTAAGCAGTATGATAGGTATTGTGTGAATAATTGTTGATGTGTCAATGCAGGATCTCCTGTGATGAGTCTTCTGACTTCATGGAGACACTTTTATAATAATAATATTTATAACTTTTTAATTGATTGTAAATTATATGTTCTTATTTGCAAAACCTAGAAGTGCGCAAGAACTTTTGTAACATCCATATGGTTGTCAAGTTTAGTGTAAATTCACTTAGTACATCTCTGCAACTAATAACATGGCAGAGCAACATATAATTTCTCTCTCTCATTCAAGCCAATCATTATCCTCTTACTGGTGTGGCCTGTAAGTCATTTCCACAAATCACAAGAGCACTGCTGCCATAGTTTCTAGGTAATGTAAATGCTTTAATTTACATTGCCTAGAAACTGGATGCCTAAATTTGCTGTAACCATGTTTGGTCTCAAGAGCAGGGGGTGGGGAGACTGATCCACTACTTCTCTTTTTCATATGGAGTGTGGATGATACTTTTAGGTACATGCTAAATATACTGTGGAGGTCCAGACTCTCAATTCAAAGATACAACAGTAAAGTGGATTTGCAGATTGGCTGCTAGATAGCATACGAGACTGAAATCTGTGATAACATCAAGATGCTTCCCAACCATTTGGCTCTAATGTGTTGGTAACTTGCAACATATATATGTGTGTGTGTGTGTATATACACACACACACATACTGTCAAACTGACTCTATCCTCCTACTAGTGTGGCAGAAAAAGTTTAATTGTAATAATGCCTATTTTGCTTTCCAAGAGGGGGCACTCTTGAAGTCATGCTTTGGACAGAAAACTGAGTTTTTCTGTATGGAAAAGAGTGTATCAACTTACATTGCATGTACCAACTCTTTTCCATCCTGATGAAAGCTCAGGTGTACAGAATGAATTGAGGAAAGACTTATTGTTAAGTGAGAAAGAGGTATGTGAGGGGGTTAAGTAAGTTAATGTCAATAAGGCAACAGGACTTAAGAGATGTTCCAGAGAGTTAGTGTTAGCCATGGCTGACCTATAAATTAAAAATACTAAGAAATTATATTCTTGGTTTATTCCTTTATTCAAGTGTAAGCAAACAAAGTTTGGGCCTGAAGTATTTTCAGGACTGGGCAACTTGTATATAAAAGCTAATGACTTCACATCACTTGCCTTAGTATTCCATAATGCAAAGCACATATCCTTATGGACATGTATAATGCATAGCATTATACATGTCCATATGTCTATATGCTACTACTCTTTTCCATACAGATAAACTCAGTTTTCTGTCCAAACGCATGACTTCAAGAGTGCCCTCTTGAAAAGCAAAATAGGCATTATTACAATTAAATCTATTCTAATGAGACCTCAATAAAGGTCGAAACCAGTCTGGGAAGGGTCACTACCCAGACTGGTTTTGACCTTCATTGAGGTCTCATTAGTGGGAGCCAGACCCAGAGGTGATACCAAGGTTGAAGTAATGCAGAAGTCATATTTCCATATATGAGTAGCCAAAAGGTGTCCCACCTTATCGTCAAAATACTCTGGATTAAAGAGTTGTTGGAAGCTCCCAACTTAGCTTTTATATATGAGTTTCCTAGTCCTGAAAATACGTCAGGCACAAACATTGCTTGCTTACACTTGGATAAAGGATTAAACCAATAATATAATTTCTTGGCATCTTTAATTTATAGTATAACCAAGTGGAAAAACTTCCAACAACCATGGCTCACTTGTTTAACAAGAGTTTTGCAACAACACAAGTCCCAAAGGAGTGGCAGGAAGGCAAAATTGTTCCATTTCACGAAGTTGGGCTGTCCTGGTTGTCTGAGTGGTAGAAAAAACATCCATGGGCATGGATGTTTTTTCTACTAACTCTGTGTGGAAAGGGCATCTGCAATCCTACCACTTCTTCTTCTAGCAGAAGACTTCACTCCCAAAACCTGGTGAGGTAGAGAGTGACCATACAGTGCCTTCGGACATCAAATATGAATTTTTTATTTAAAAATGGTGGTGATAAGGCTAAGGCAACAAATTATAGGCTGATCTGCATATCTAGGGTTGCAGTCAAGGTATTGGAGAGGTTGGTGAGATATAGAATAGAAAAGTGGGTTGATAACAGTGGTATTCTTTGTGCTCGTCACCATGGGTTTGAAAGAGAGGTCATGTTTTTCCACCTGAGTAAGTTGGAAAAACATGACCTCCCTTTCAAACCCTATAATAAATATTATAAGAAGTCTTCTTATAGTACTGTACTATAAGAAGGTATACTGTATTATATGACAAATGTATTGGACAAGGGCGATATATATACAATGTCATACTTAGATTTTCAAAGGCTTTTGATAGATTGCCACCACCACAAATTGGTAACTAAATTGGAGCAGATGGGATTGGATGATAGATTAGTGAGTTGGATAGGCAACTGGCTCTCAGATAGGCATTAGCAAATTGTGTATGGGGTGCAGTATCCTGAGAGAGGAAAGTCACTAGTACTGTGGCCACAGGGGGTCTGTTTTGGGGCTATTGTTATTTAACTTGTTATATATTAGTGATATTACGATGAACGTTACCTAGATATTTACAACTGTTTGCAGATGATGCAAAACTAGGTTGAGTGATGAAGAATCAAGCAGATGTAATGGTGTTACAGGACTTGAGCAGATTGTATGAGTGGGCAAGCGTGTCAAATTTTCAGTTCAGTGCAGAAAAAGTATGGTACCGAAATTTGGTAGGCAAGAATGGGATGCAAAGTATACAATTGGTGGGGAAATTTTGGAGGAGGTTGAAGAGTCAAGAAATCTTGGAGTTGTGATGGACAAGGATCTGAAGTTCAGAATTCAAATTGCGCCATTCACATCAGATTATTATCCTTTCACACTTTAGCTTCTGACTCACCGAACCTACTACTTCCAGTCATCTTTTATTCCATCTACCTCAGTTCTGTGGAATAGCCTTTCTCATAAAATATTTCCTAAGGACTATAAAATCTTGAAAAAGAATATTAACATATTTATCACTTTGCTTTTGACCCTCATGGCATCACACCTGCTCACGCATGACATTTATGTGCTACAGACCTTGTGGCCTCTCTTTTGTGTGTGCGATGTGTATATATATATATATATATATATATATATATATATATACATCGTGCACACTTATACTTATATATATATATGTGTGTGTGTGTGTCTGTATGATCTTTATTATCTAATTAAAGAAAATTTATTAAAATTTCTCACACTCCTCACTGACTAGCAAATACAAAATATTAATTTAACTTTATATGCAACAAAAAAAAAAAAAAAAACCTAAATAAGACTAAATGCCTCTATAGTGCAATTGCAAGAACGACAGTGCGTTGTCCCCTTCGATTGGAAAAGGCCTAAGTTCGATTCTCATTGTGACAAGAGGAATCTTTATATGTTTTTTTTTTCAATTGAAGGTGAGTTAGCCAATCTCATACGGAGGTAGCAGGGATTTTCATCCAACATACAGAGAAATTAGCCTTGAGAAAACACACAATTTACAGACAAAAAAAATACTAGCGGCGGACAGTAGATGCCGTTTGTGTTGATGGTAGTGGTGGGTAGCTCTAATTGGTGGATTAAGTGGTGGAAGAGGGAGAGCTGTAGAGTAGGTGACTTTCCACGATGAGTCTTTGTACTCCTTGGAGGTGTCGTGTAATAATAATAATAAATAAAATCTGATTAAATGAATAATACAGAAAGAAACTGTATTTTATAAAGTATTCCATATTTTGTATTTGTTTCTCATATATGTGCATCATTTTAGTCATCATCATCGATCACCTCATGACTGAGGTCCTGTGACCTTGGCAGCAATGTTTCTCCATCTACTTCTATCTCTTGACGTGGCAGTTGCTTCTTCCAAGGAAAGAAAGTCTTGAGATTCTTTAGATTTGATCTATCCATCTTGCTCTTGGTCTTTAATGCATTTTCCTTCTACTTTTCCTTGCATAATTTCCTTCTCAATGTTATCACTATCTCATCAATATATATGTCCAAAATATTGAAGTATCTTCTTGTTGACTATGTCACTCAGTCTCGTTTTGATGTTTAATTGATTGAGAATACTGACATTGGTTTTTTTTATCCATCCATGAAATATTCAGCATCCTTCTCCAGCACCACATATCAAAGCTGTCAAGTGTCTCTTTGTCTCTCTTACCAAGTGTCCATGATTCTGCACCATAGAGAATGATTGAGAAAATAAGAGTATTCATTAGTTTATATTTGGTATTGTTAGAAATATTTCTCTCTTTCCATATCTTTTTTTAGTTGTGTCATGGCATTCCTTCCCAAAGCAATTCTTTTTATTGCAGTATGCAACTGCCTTTATTATATATCAGGGCCCCAAGATATATGAACTGTTTTACTTTTTCTAAGTTGATGCTATGAGTAGATGTTTCTTCTTTTCTTATCATCATCATATACTTGGTCTTATCTCTGTTAGTTTTAAGTCCATATTTAATGCTCTCCATTCTACTCTCCCAACAAGGGACATCGGTTCTCTTTCGCTGCTGGCTATAAGCACAGTATCACCTGAAGTGAAAGAGAACTGATGTCCTTTGTTGGGAGAGTAGAATGGAGAGCATTAAATACGGACTTAAAATTAACAGAGATAAGACCAAGTATATGACGAACATCTACTCATAGCATCAACTGCAATTGAGATTCCATTTTTCCATCCATCGAGAGCTTTTCTCATTATGAATTCACTATAAAAGTTGAACCGGTTGGGAAATAGGATACATTCCTGCTTAACCCCTTTTTCTATCTTAAACCATTCTGAGATATTTTGGCCTATTTTCACTGATCCTGTGTTCCTGTCATATAATTGCTTTATTAAGTTGATTAGGTATTTTGAAATTCCCATTTTGTTCAGACATTTCCAGAGTACCTCCCAATTGACTCTGTCAAATGCCTTGGTATAATCTACAAAACAGAGATAAAAAAAATCGTAAAATTATAAAATGTTGCGAAGAAATAGTTTGTGAAAAATAATCACCGTGATGAATTTTCTTGGGAAGAATTTTCCATGAATCCTTTCTGTCAGTTGTATGCACTTTTATATGGTCAGTCCATGAACATTGTGTACCTCATATAAAGAGCAGCTAGGATGATATATTTGGTTAGGAAAGAGAAAGCATACAAGCAGTGTTTAGTGAATCATTTGAAGAAAAAAAAATCCCATTAGAAGGAAAAACAGTAATGATAAATGATATTGGTTTGATAGAAATCGCAGGGTAATTACTGTAGTAGATATAGTCGAATTATATTTAATCAGCACATTATTAGGATATTTCATGCTGGTGCAAGTGATGTCAGATGAGGCTCCAGTAATGTGAAATCCGCATTATTTTCTGTGAAATGGTGGATGAGTGACCAGTGTACATGAGGAGGAGGTGTCAGTTAAATAAATTTTATGTTAATACAAGGTGGTCTGAAAAGTTCTTGGCCTCGGCCATAGATGGCAACACTATCAGCAAATTTTTTTTTTCTAAGTTGGTACAATCCATGTGAAATTGCAAGTCATTCTATCAAGTAGTTTCTTTTATACAGCTGTCTGAAGCAAAAGTGTTGTCTGCATCCCTTCAAATGGATAAAATTGAGTATCGTGCAGTTATAAAATTCTTAAAAGAAGGTTTAATGCCAAAAGAAATTCATTAAAGTTCATAAAAGTTTATGGGCACTCTTCTCCTTCGTTTTTGACAATTAAGAAATGGGTTGCCAAGTTTAAATGTGGCCGTACCAGCCTTGAAGATGATCCACGTGAACGACATCCATAAAGTGTAACAACACCAGAAATCATTGATCAAGTGCACGATTATGGTATTGGATGACCGGCGAGTCAAAGTGTATGAAATTGCTGAGACTATAGTCATTTCAAAAGAACGTGTAGGATATATTTTGCATGAAGAATTGCAAATGAAAAAGCGTTGTGTAAGATGGGAGCCACGCTTGCTCACAGCAGATTAAAAATGCACTCGCATGAAAATCTCTAAACAATGCTTGGAGTATTAACAAGAATAAAACTGATTTTGTGTGTCAATTTATTACTATTGGTGAGACTTGGATTCACCATTACACATCAGAATTCAAACAGCAGTCAAAACAGTGGACAGTCGCAAGTTGTTCAGGACCAAAGAAGACAAAGTCGGTTCCACCAGCAGGAAAGGTCATGGCATCAGTGTTTTGGGATGCTAACGGCATTTTGTTTATTAAATATTATCTTGAAAAGGGTAAAACAATAACCGGGGAATATTATTCTGCTCTTTTAGCTAGACTAGAAGAAAAAATTTGTGAGAAAAGACCCAGTTTGCAGAAGAAAAAAAAGCATCTTTCATCAGGACAATGCACCTGCCCACAAAAGTGTTTTGGCAATGGAAAATTAAGGGATCTGCACTATGAATTGTTGGAACATCCACCCTATTCCCCAGATTTGGCTCCCTCTGACTTCTATCTCTTCCCTGCCCTTGACTCAACCGCCAGCGGTTGTCGACACCTCCGAGTGCGAGTGAAGTAATGGAGGTATCTATTCTAGGAAATGTGCAGTCACAAGCAAGGTCAATGCAATACTATGCGGCCTGGCATGCCTGTAGTATGTGCTGTCACATTTTTGCGATGCAATACAGCCTGCTTCGGCGATAGTGTGCACTTAGCTTTATATTGAATATGAGAACGATGATACTCGACTAACCAAGGTGTTCCGTTAAAATTTCCAGATTTTTGAAGTGTTCTGTCATGGGAAAAGTTTGGGAAATGCTGGATTATGCAATGCTGAATACGATTTCACAGGATTCTGATTTCAGTGGATTGGCAATGACATTACACAAGAGTAATTGGGGTCCAAGAAGATGTTGAAATGCATCTACATGAATGCTAGAAGTATCAAGAATAAGGATGAGGAGTTTTTAGTATTAGTAAAGTCATCTTGGGAAAAAATTATACATGTCAGTGAGACCTGATTGATAGAAGACAATATAGTTACAGTGATAGAATGTAAAGGATGTTATGAAAAAGAGTGCTCGTGGGTCATGCGCAGTGATATGTATAAGAAGAGCTCCTGATTGGGATAAGTTTTCTAGGAATAATTAAATATATATGCGTAATTGTTTGAGTAAGAGAGGCTGTGAACGTTGTGCGCTACCGGTTTTATTAGTGTGGGGGATTTTTTTTGTCAAAACTTAATTATAAAATCGTTATTATTAGACTTAGTAACCAGCAAAAAATGGTGGCGGCATTGTCATTCCATGACATTAATTTAGATTTCAGTCATTTCGTTAAGTGTGAGGTCTGTTATATGTATTCTTTTGATTACATAAATGATTTGTGGATATTTGGTGAGGATGGAAGGGGGTGTGTGTGCAAAGTGTGAACGAGGAATTGATGAATGCAAATATGAAATTGATGGCAGAAAGTGTTGTTAGCGAAATTGTCATGGGGAAAATGAGTACACGTTTGAAAGAAAAGGATGGTGAGAAAGAGAGGCGAAAAAATGTTAAAAAATCATTAAAAAAGTAAAAGAGCGATTTGAAAACCATAACAGGTGTTAAAAGGGACGAAAACGAGGTGAGAGTGGCGGAAGAAAACGAAATTGAGAGAACGATTGAAACTAGAAATCGCGGGACGCAGAAATCGAAAGAAAGGATGATAGCGAAAAAAGAATGAATGATAGCGAAAGTTCGCCGCATGTTGGACTGAAAGTACAGAAACAAAGAAAGATGAATGAGTGTGAAAATGGGAAGAATGATAGCAAAAGTTGAACGCATGTTGGACCGAAAGTACGGAAACAAAGAAGGATGAATGAGAGTGAAAGTGAGAAGAGGGGATCAAGAGCTAGAAAGATTGAATGATAGAGAGAATGTGTCGCGAGATTCGGAAGGTGAAATGAAATGGATGCAGAATGAAATTAAGAAAATTTGAGTAAAAACTATTAAAATGAATAATGATGGCATGAAAGAGTTAACAAAAGATGAGCGAGTGGCATTGTGTGGTGACTCCATTATTAAATGTGTGTTTTCCAGGTGCTAAAATGAGTAGAGTGATTGAGGCATTGGATATGAGGCAGGAGCGAGCAAAAAAGTTAATAGTATTAATAGGTACGAATGATTTGAGAGAGAGGACAAAGAGTGTGTCAGAATGGATATCAGGAGGCTGCTTAGAAGGATAAAAGACAATAGTTTGACAGGAAGGGTAGTTAGTGTGTTGCCTGGGTATGACTGTGGTGAAATGAGGCGGAGAGCAAGGATTATGAATGATATGCTAGCTGAAATGTATGAGGAGACGGGAGTGCAGTTTGTTAATGTGTGGAGTGAGTTTGAGGGATGAAGTGAGCTGTATGGAAGTGTTGGACTGCATTTGAGTGGTTATGGTGTGAGTCGCTTGGAGAGACTGCTGCTGGAAGGTAGAGAAGTGAATAGAGAGAATGAATCAGATTGAGAGGAGAGTGATGTGGAAGAGCAGGAGAGTAAGACAGGAGAGATTGAAGAGGTGGATAGGAATGGGGAAATGAGTGGTATGAGTATAGAAAATGAGAGTTGGGTGTGCAAGACGAGCAGGGAAACGGGGAAGCTCAGGGTGGACAGGGGTACACAGAGAAAGGTGGATGCTCCAAGAGGAGGTGAGAGCATGTGTAGGCAGGAAAGGAATGGGATGACCAGGGATCAAGAGGAAACAGTTGGAATTGAAAAGGGTTCTAAAATGAAGAAGCAGAAAGGGAAATGGCACCAATCGAGCATGGAGAGATCACATCGAGTGAGTGGTATCAGTGGAACTAGCTGTAGATTCAGAAATGAGCTTTTGTGTTCATATACAAATGCTAGAAGTATAAGAAACAAGGCAGATGAAATGGTTGCACTAATTGCATCTGTTCACCTAAAGATTGTCGGAATTAGTGAGACATGGTTGGAAGAGGATGACATCCTGACAGGAATAGAGATGGAAGGGTATGATGTGTTTTGTGAGGACAGAAGGTGTAACAACGGAGGGGAGTGCTATTGATGATACAGAAAGAGTTATGTCCATATAAAGTGGAGATGTAAGAGGGAAATAGTGCCAGTAGTTTTGAGGCAGTATGGTGTGAGATAGAGGTGAATGGAATCAAATACTTGGTGGGATGTTGTTATAGACTAGGTAACGTGGATGGTGGTGGTGATAATGAAATGTACAATCGAATTAGCCAAGTAAATAAGAAAAGGGTGATCATTATGGGTGATTTTAATTATGGCAATATAGACTGGAATGATGAGATAGCAACTGGAAGTAAAGAAAATGAGTTTCTTGAGTTTTTGAGGGATAACTACCTCAGACAGTATGTAACAGAGAGCACACGAGGATTGAGGGTCTTGAATTTGGTAATCTCATCAGAGAATGTAATTATAAATGAGGTGTCAAATCATCTACCAATCGGTGAGAGTGACCATGAGGTGATTACATGAAAAAGGGTATATGTGGAACTTCAAGGGGGGGGGGGTGATGGGTGATTATGAGGAGCTCAGGGGACAGCTTGCGGGTGTAGCGAGGAATGAGGAGTTACCTGGAAAAGAGATCAATGCAGTTTGGGGAATTTTCAAAAACTGTTTAGTAGATGCAATATCTAAATGTATTCCAAGGGTGAGAAGGTTAAATAAGGTGGTGTGAGATGGATAAATAAAGAGATTAAAAATGCGATACAGAGAAAAAGGGCATTGTGGAGGCAGCATAAGAGAAGTGGAAATAACCAATTCCATAAGGTCTACAAAGACCAAGCAGGGAGGGTGACTTGGTTGGTGAGAGTAGCTAAAGAGAGGTATGAACAGCAGTTGGCTAATGCAGTTGGCAAAAAGAATCCTAAGGACTTCTTTCGATATGTAGCCAGCAAAAGAAAGAATAATTATGGTAGGATGACATTGATTGGAGAAAATGGTATAAAGACAGCTGATGCAGAATGTATGGTGGAGATACTTAATGAGCAGTTCATAAAGATCTTTCAATCTTGTGAATGTGACTTCGTGGAGGGATTGAGAGCAGTTGATGATGAGGAGGAGAGATTGACTGTAGGTGAGCAAGAGGTGTATGGGGAGTTGAGTAAACTAGATGTTAATAAGTCTGTGGGACTTCATAATATATCACCACGTATTCTGAAAGAATGTGCCAGGGAGTTGACACCTGCCTTGACATATTTTTTAAAATGAGTCTTGCACTCGGTCAAGTTCCTAAGGAGGGCAAGATTGTGCCACTTCATAAAGGAGGTGATTGAACTCAAGCATCAAATTACAGGCCTATCTGTGTGTCAGGTGTTGTGGTTAAGTTGTTGGAGATGCTTATGAGAACTAGGATCCATAGTTGGGTTGTTAACAATGGTATTATCTTTGATGGACAGCATGGATTTGCTAAAGGGAGGTCATGTTTTAGTAATCTACTCACTTATTAAAATAAAGTGACTGCTTCCTTGGACTGAGGAAAAGGATACACAGTAATATACTTCGATTTTGCAAATGCTTTTGATAGAGTACCTCACGATAGGTTGACAGTCAAACTAGAGCAGATGAGGTTGGATATTAGATTGGTGCATTGGATGGAGACTGGCTATCTGATAGGTATCAATAAGTTGTGTATGGGGGAATGATATCCAGGAAAAGGAAAGTCACTAGTGGAGTGCCTCAGGGGTCTGTTTTAGGTCCATTACTGTTTATCTTGTATATTAATGATATAGGTGAAGATTTGAATGGAGATATTCAGTTGTTTGCAGATGATGCAAAGTTGGGACGAACCATGAAGTGTAGTGAAGATGTTGTGGCCTTACAGGAAGACTTGAATAGATTGTAGTGATTGAGCACGGAAATGGGGATGTGAATTCAGTGTTGCAAAATGTAAAGTTTTAAAATTTCAAAAACAAAGATGGGATGCAGAATTTATGCTTGGTGAGAATATATTGTTGGAAGTAGAAGAAATAAGAGATCTGAGGGTGATAGTGGATAAGGATCTAAAATTTAGGGGACACATAGCCAAAATTGTGAAGACAACACAAAGCCTTCTGGGAATGATGTGGAGGATACTGACGTGTAGAAGTAGGGAGATTCTTGTTCCGTTGTATAAGGCTTTGATCAGGCCACACATGGACTATTGTGCCCAGATTTGGTTACTGGGTGTTCAGAAGGATGAAGAGATGCAGGAAAGGATCCAAAGGAGACTGACTAAGGTAGTTTCTGACCTCTGGAATGTCGAGTATGAGGAAAGATTGAGAAGATTTAATTTGCAGAGTCTGGAGGACAATAGCAAGAGGGGAGATATGATAGAGACCTATAAGTCGGTAAGGGGTTGTAATAGGATCAATGCTGGAGAAGATTTACAGAGAATAGTGGGAGAACCAGAGGTCATCCCTGGGAACTGTATAAAGAGGGTGTGAGTAGGGGAGTGAGAGGCAGGTTTTTTCCGTGCAGAGTTGTGAATGATTGGAATGCCTTGCCTGAGAATGTGGTGTTTTCAAAGAGTTTGAATTCGTTTAAAACACAATATGATGAATTGTGTGCGTGATAAAAGGACTTCCCAGATGAGTCTTTGACTCCATGAGGTCTTGGGGTGGTAATAATAATGTTTTTTCAGAGAGGACAGGAGGTGGGGTATTGCTGATAACTGAAGAACTACAACCAATAAAATTGCAAGTTAAAGAGGATTTTAAGTTTTGGGGAGATAGTTCAGTTGAGACTATCTTTTGTGAGGATTGAGGCCAATACGATAAAATATATTGTTGGTTGCTGCTATAAACCAGGAGATCCCACAGGAAGATGTAGTTGCCATGCATCAACAGATTAGCATGAGTGAAACTCAAGCAATTATTATGGGAGACTTCAACTATGGGAATATAGATTAAAGGGTGGAAAGGAAACATGGAATAATTAATTATAACTGAAATATCATGTTTTATAGGGGACTGGGGGGTTTGAGAATGTTGGTTGGTATTAGCATCAGAATATATATCCATAACCAATGTAGACACTCTATCTGCAATTAGAGAGAGCGATCATGCAGTATTGTTCTGGGAGGTTACTAAGCATGTGGAATTATCTGTTAAGAAAGGTTTTAGGTTGAACTATAAAGCTGGTAATTATGACCGATTTAGGAGTCATCATTGAGCTGTGCCATGACTTGAGAAGCTACAAGGAAAGAATGTCAGTAGTGCATAGCAAGTGGTGAGGCATTGTTTGAGAGAAGCGGTATCAGACTGCATATTCAAGGTCAGGAGGATAAACTAAGTGGGGATTAACTGGGTCAATAGAGATATTAAGCAAGAGCTGCAAAAAAAAAGAAAACACTGTGGATGGAATATAAAGAAAAAAAAAGGTGATCAGTATACTCTTGAGCAGTATAAAGTGCAAGCAAGAAGGGTGACTAGTATGGTAAGAAAGACCAAATCAGATTATGAGAGAAATTAGTTATGTGGATCAGATAAATCCAAAAGAGTTTTTTCATTACATAACAAGTAAGAGGAAAATTGACTATGAAGTTGTTCAGTCTAATTCTCAGCTTTGTCAGGGTTCCAGAGGAGTGAAAAGTTCCATTCCATTGTGTAAAGATGGCTCCAAGACATAGGTAGCAAACTACAGACCAAGGGGTGTTTTTAAAGTTTTGGAAAAATTGGTTCAAGATAAAATCCAACAGCAGGTGGATTCATCAGAATCAGCATCAATAATTCCTTCACCCTCTTGCAAATCTGTCTAAACATGTGCAGCAGCTAACCAACATCCTCTCACATTTCAACTCCAAACCCACAGAACAAATTTCTCCCCTTGTTCATTAATCCCTTCTGCCGCTGTCCTCTGGAACATTCTCCCAGCATGTGTTTCTCAAGGAATATAATTCACAGCTTTTCAAGTCAAATGTGAACAAGTTCCTTATTGCTCATCCATGGTACTAGTGTGCTGTAGGTTGACCAGCCTCTCATGGATGGGTTCTTCATTTAAAAAATAAAAATAAATAATAATCATGATAAACTTAGAATGTTGGTAACAGTAGCATGGAGATAGACAGTGGTAGTGCATGAAAAATAGTCAAGAATGGCTTGAGAAAGCAGTATTTGGCACTGCATTCTCAGTTTGGGAGGTTAAATCAGGCTAAAGTTAAATGGATGAAGAGTATTAACATTAAGTAAGCAGAACAAAAAGCAGAATGTTGTGAGAAATGTGATGAGCAAGCTCATAGGTAATACAAATCACCTGGTATGAAGAGCAAAATCAGATTATGAGAAGAAATTAGCCAAGTAGGACAGAGGAAAATCCTGAAGAGTTCTGTCACTGTGTGGAAAGTAAAAGAAAGAATGATTATGCAATAACAACTCATTAAGTTTAATAGAATGAATACAGCACGCACACAACAAAAAAAAAATAACCACAAGTTTAATGGATCATGTATTTTGTCTCATTCACAGAGACATCATCAGAGATACAATCTTAAAATTGCAAAAACACACAGAAAAACACACTAAACAGTAAGAGAAAGAAAAGTTGGACTAGAAGTCTAAATTCCTATGAGAGGCACCCTTGTGGTGCTGTTATCTAGCCTTAGTTGTTGGGTGGGAAGTCTATGAATTAAAATTTTCAAAATCTTTGGCAGTTTAGCACAACCACATTTATTTAAGATTAAGTTGGTTTTGTTGCTGTGAAACACACAGTTTATTTCAATCTGATTTTATGAAAGCTAACCAAGGTTTAGTTACCTAGACCTGATTGATCATAGTTATGATGGCAGATGTATTTCTTATGTTCTTCTAGGCAGATCTCCCAGTTTGACCATAATATAAGTTGCAAGGACAAAGTACCTTGCAAACACAACACCTGGAAGAGAAAGAGAAGAGGGAATAGATCCTTAGGGGGAGTGAATAAGGGCATCCAGCTTTAAATGGCAAGTTTGAAAGCTGTGCAGGGTTTATGTTTTTCAGAGTTCTGGCTGTTTTTTCTGAGGTGCTCCAGATATAGGGAATAGTAATAATGTTGGAAGAGATGGGAGGAACAACTAATCTATTGATCTTTTTGGGATATTTTATTTGCCATACCATGCAGCCCAATGATAACAATGGGTAGGAAGGTATGGCAAATAAATGAGAGATGAGCTGTAAGGGAAATCTTGGCAGAACAGAGGCTGAAGGTTCTGTTGACAAGAGTTTTGTGACACTGTTTGTTGAGGGGGAGGGAGATGATGGGAAAGTTTGTATATATATATCTACCTATGTGGGTGGATTTACTATAAATTATAAAAGAAAGGATGCTATTGGAGAGACACATGATTAGAGTATCTAGAAAAGGCAGTCTATTATTTTCTTTTTCTATAGTGAACTGGATTCTAGGGTGCTGGCTATTGAAGAGGATGGAGTTTAATGTATCTGAATCATATGGGCAAATAGAAAACACATCATTAAATGTGTCTTAGCTAGAAAGAGCATGTTTTTCAAAATGTTTCATAGCTAGAAAGAGCATGTTTTTCAAAATGTTTCATATAGAAATTGTTTAGAAGGGGAGAGAGGGCAGTGCCATGGCAGTACACTGTATGTTTATTTATATATGGTGTATTTCTAAGTGAAGTAGCCAGTCAGTTGGTTGAAAAGATCAGTGATATAAGCTAGGAAAACATTTTATGATGAAGCTGAAGTGTCAGAAAGGGGAATATTGGTAAATAAAGACATGACATCAAAGTTCACCATGATATCATTATTTGAAGTGAGTTGGAATTTTTAATATAAGATGACGTATGACAAGTAAGGAAGGTTATAATAAATTTAGTTTAATCCTTTAGCCAGGTGTAAGCAAACAAAGTTTGCTCCTGAAGAATCTTCAGGACTGAGGCAACTCGTGGTAAAGGTGGACCAAGATCTCATCGCTACTTGTCGTAGTACCTCCCATAATGCAAAGCACATATCCTTGCAGACATGTATAATGCTATGCATATGCATTAAGGGAAGGGCCACTACCCAGACCGGTTTCGACCTTTATTGAGGTCTCTTCAGTGGGAGCCAGACCCAGAGGTGGTGATACTAAGGTGGAAGCAATGAAGAACTTCGTTTGTTTACACTTGGATAAAGGATTAAACTAAATTTATTATAGTCTAACTAAGTGGAGGAAAAAACTTCCAAGATAAGTGAGGTTAAAGATTTGGCCAACTCTTTGCTAACTTAAAAGAGGGGGAGTTAGTGGTATCCACTATTGGACAGAGAGGATTATTAGCTTTATGAATTTTAGGCAATCCATATATTTGGGGAGGGGGACAAGTTTTTTTATTTTTTAATTTTTTTTTAACTATTTCAGGAAACCAAGACAAGATGTGAAATTTTTAGAAATCTTTTTAATGTCGTCTTCTTCTAAGAATTGCCAGGATTATAATCTAGTGGTTTATAAATGGTGTAGTCTCTGAGCAACACATTCATTTTCCATTTATAATCACATTGATGATCACAAAAGCATTACCCTTGTCATCTCTAGTGATAATTATGTTATTGTTTTTGCATAATTCATAGTGCTAGTGCAAAGCTTTGGCCAAGGCTAAGGACACCAGTGACTGTTTTTGTCAAGTCTTTTTGACAAAAGGTTTTACAACAACTTGAATAGACTGACTTTGTAGCTGAGAAAAATATCTCAGAAGATTCTTATATTTTTTGATTTCTTTATTCACTATATCTTCCTGTCCATTGATTAAGATCAGCAAATTAGTTGTTTCTCAACATACAGACTACAGTAAATAATAAATTTAGTTTAATCCTTTATCCAAGTGTGAGCAAACAGTTTGCGCCTGAAAATATCTTCAGGACTGAGGTAAGGCAACACCAGGCAACTCGCAGCAAAGGTGGATGAAGCTCTCAGCTTCTTGTCTCAGTATCTCCATAATGCACAGCACATCTCCTTACGGACATGTATACTGCTATGCATTAAGGGAAGGGCCACTACCCATACCAGTTTCGACCTTTATTTAGGTCTCGTCAGTTGGAGAGGAGTGGAGATACTAAGGCAGAAGCAATAGGAGAGGTCATCCTTACCTATAGGAGTTGCCAAAAGGTGTGCCACCTTGTTATTAAATTACTCTGGATTTAGAGAAAGTTGTTTGATGTTTATTTTTCACTTGGTTAGAATATAATAAATTTAGTTTAATCCTTTATCCAAGTGTGAGCAAACAAAGTTTGTGCAAACTTTAAACAATGCTAAGTGGAAAGATAATGAATTTTATTCTTCCTTTCCATGGTCAGACTCCTGTCCATGTAAAAGACCAGATCCATATACGTATTGTGATCTTGTTACAGAAATTATCTAATTCACACTCCTCCTTTACCCAGAATATTGCATCATATGCTTCATGTAGCCTCCTTTCAGAAAGACATCAGAAGAATCTTGAACAACCTGGATACTTAAAAGGCTTATGGTCCTATTGGTCCTCCTGTTATGCTCAAGAGATGATGTGTCCCTGAACAAACACCTGTTCTTTTTTATCATTCATCTATTCTCTTCCGTATTATTTTCAGCTGCCACTCACCCTTCAGAATGGAAGCAAGCCATATTCCAAATAAAGAAAAAAAAGTGATAAGTGTCTCCCCATTACGCTCATCTTAGTGTTGTCCAAACTTATGAAGAAATGTCAACTAATCATTGAGCCAATATGGATTTTCCAATCAAGATCCACAGCAGATCTCCTGGTCTACATCACCTACTGCTGGACACATGCCATGGACACATGCCATATCCTTTCTTATATATATATATATATGTATATATATATAAGAAATAAAAAAAATATAAGAATCAATAAAAGTCTCTATATTTAGAAAGCCAACACACATGGACAGATATTTGCATGCGTCCTCACATCACCATTCAGCGCAAAAGTTGGGTATTATATCAACTCTTGCGAATTGTGCAAGATCTGTACTGTCAGATGAAGAAGAATTAAAAAAAGAACTACAACATCTTAAATGGACCTTTAAAAGCAATGGCTACTCTTTAAAAAGTATCAACAAACAGTTATCCCACTGTCAGCATAGCAATGTAGAGACACAGGACGACTCCAAAGGTTATATCTCCTTGCCATATATCAGCACACTATTCAAAAAACTGAGTAGAATCTTAAAGAAATTTAACACACAAACGTGCTTCTCGACTCTTCCAAAAATAAGATCAAGTTTCAGCAACTACAAACAATCTCACAACCTTCTACAATTCCCAGGTGTATACAAAGTCACATGTGAATGCGGAAAACCTTACTATGGCCAAACGGAGAAATCTATCCTCCTACGTCTCGAGGAACACCAGAGATACATTGCTTTCAAGAGAACCAGAGCTACTGCCCTATCAGGCCATGTCCTGTTTTCAATAAATACCAACAACAACGAAAGCCGCCAACATGAAGTAAATTGGACAACAACTTCAAACCTACCCATTTGCCACGATGAGGTAGAACGCTGCATTGTCGAGTCAGAAGAAATCGCCTTGGACCCTCTTCATATGACCAATAATCTCAGCTATAATTTGCTGACGCTTTCAGCTCTACTATCAGATACTGGAGATCGCATCCACACAATCACAAGTGTACAACAATAGAACTTGTACACGGACTATAGCTCAAATTCATAATAACTGTAATTTACAGTCGAATATTATAGCTTTATAATTGTATAGCTTTAGAGTGTCTCAATGTTTTTTTCAGTGTCTTTTAATAGCTTTCTATGTTCTTAATGCCTGATGAAGTCAATCCCGACAAAACATGTTGCGTTTTCAAATAAATCTCAATTTGTTATAATTCTCGGATTTTTAGTCAGTTTATATTAAAATGAATATATATATATATATATATATATATATATATAAATGATCTGCTCTCACTGACCTCAAATCCTATTTACGGTTTTGCTGATGATAACACTCTCCACTCATCCTACTTTTATTATAAACCTTGCAGTGCTCAAACATCTCAAAGTATTAAGAACATCTGTTATACTTACTCTCTAAACATGGATCTTCATGCCATCCTGCAATGGAGCAACAATAATCTAGTCACCTTCACTGCTTCCAAAACACAGTTTTGCCTGTTTTATCTTAAAAAAGACTTCTCCACTTATTTTTGATAATCTTCAGTTTTAACAGTGAAGACCAGATCACTCTTTTTTTAACTGACTTTTATTCTTAGTCTTTGCTGGCTTAATCAAATCACTTGTATGGCATTTTCAGCTTCCAGAAAATTTGGCATACTTATCCCCCCACCCCCTTTCCCATTTCTGCTGAATCTACAGGGACACCAGCATCAGCTATTCAACATCCTTTTATAGTGAAAACAGCAGGCTCACTGAAATTACTTCCCGTCATCTTTTATTCCATCTACCTCGGTTCTGTGGAACAGTCTTCAGCATGTATTTCTCAAGGACTGTAAACTCCAGCTCTTTAAGAAGAATATCAATATTGCTTTGCTCTTGTCCCCCAGCCAGCACCACATTTATTTACTATAGGACTTGTGGCTGTGTGAGCAATATTAAAAAAAAAAACGGGGAGGGAAGTGGGTGAACCGTTAGATTTTTATTATTATTATTATGGGTATCTCCATGGTGTTAGTAGACTCATCACGGGAGACCCAAACTATCAAAACAATATCTATCATATCTCTTCTTGAATTCATTTACAGATGAAGAACTCACAACTGAGTCAGGCAGTGCATTCCACTCATTCACCACCCTCAAGGCGAAAAACCTCGTTCTCACACTCTTGTTAACCACACTTTTTCCTTAATTTCCAGGGATGACCTCTTGTTCTTCCATCACTATCACACAGCTGAAACATTTCCCGTACATCAATCTTATAAAAACCTTTTAGTAATTTAAATGTTTCTATCATATCCTCTCTTCTCTGCCTATCACCCAACCTCTGCAATCCAGAAGCTCTCAATCTATCAATGTAGGGAGCATTTTTTTACATCACTCTCCTCTGAACCCTCTCCACAACCTCCTCATCTCCAAGGAATCCAGATGACCAGACCTGAGCACAGTAATCCAAATGTGGAAGTATCAACGCTTTATAAAGGGGAATAATAGCCTCTTTATCTCTGGATGTTAGTGTTCCTCAATAACTAAGTAATCCTATGTGCAATCTTCGACACCTTAGCAATGTGTCCCCTGAACTTCATCTCCCTATCCACCAACATCCCTAAGTCCCTATCCTCATCAATCTCTTGGAGTACCGTTCCATTAATGTAGTGCACAGCTGGTAATCTTTTAATCCCAAAATGCATAACTTAACATTTTTCCACATTGAACTGACTCCATTACCTGTTGCCCATTTTGCCAGCTTATTTAAATCATCCTGCAAACTCTCAACATCAGCTTGATTTTTTATTGCGCTACCCAACTTCATCATCAGCAAACAACTGAATATCTCCCTTTAAGCCATTTCCTATATCGTTTATGTACAAATTAAACAACAATGGACCAAGCACAGAGCCCTGAGGCACACCACTGGTCACCTGCCGCATCCTGGACTCTGCTCCTATATACACCACCTTCTGGTATCTCTCCCTGAGCCATTCTCCTATCCATATCACCAGTTTAGTATCTATTCCCATCTGCTCCGATTTGCACAACAGTATTCCATGGGGTATCCTGTCAAAAGCCTATGAATTCAGTACCATTTCCTTTGTCCAACTCAGATGTCATTCTATTATAAAAAGTTGATAAATTGCTAAGGCAGGATAGACCTTTAACAAAACCATGTCGGCTCCTATAGTGTATCATATCCTGATCCACCCATTCTTGAATTTTGTCTTTAACCAACTTTTCCAGTACTTTTACCACCACTCCTGAGATGGTGATTTGTCTGTAATTAACTACTGCAGATTTACAGCTACCTTTATGCAAAGGAGCTACTTTGCCTTCCTTCCAATCCCTAGGGACCATACCAGAGTTCAAACTTAAGTTAAATAACCAAGTAAGAGGCGTTGACAATTCCTTTGTACATTCACGCAACACCCGAGCTGATATTCCATCTAAACCTACAGCAATGTTTACATTTAAATTTTGCAATATACTAAGTACCTCTGATTTCTTAACTTCAATTCTCACATTAATTATTGCTACAGGTACAGAGATATCCTCACTTGGGTGATAGACTTTTGAAAAGTGATCACTCAGTAACTCTACTATTGCATCTGAATTTGTCACCTCAATACCATCAGCACCCACTAAAGTTATCCTTCCGAAGTTATTTTTCCTTTTACTTTCCACATAGCGGAAGAACTCTTTGGGATTACCCTTGATTTCTATGGCTAAGGTCTTCTCATAATCTGATTTAGTTTTTCTTACTATGCTGGTAAGAACAGCTAAATCCTAGCTTGAACCTTGTACTGTTCATGGGTGTATGTACTGATCACCTTTCTCCTCGTAAATTCTCCATAACATTTTTTTTTTTTTTTTTTTTTTCTGATCAAGCTTGATACTACTAGTGATCCATCTAACTGCCTACCTTGTTTGTCTTCCTGACCACGGGGACACAATCTGATATTGCCTTCCTCAGATTCCCACTGATTTTATCCCATGCACTGCTAACATGTTTCCCCTGCAATATGTTCTTCCATGGGATGGCTGCAAGCTCACTCCAAAGCTTGTATTGCCTAACCTGTAGTTCTGTGTATATATATATATATATATATACACACACCCCTTCTTAAGAGTGAAATCCACAAATTTTGCAACCTCCCAAGTCAATACCATATGACCAATTGGAGGTAACGATGACACTTTACTTATGCATATATCCTCTGAACCAATGACCAGGTACAACACTCTCACACCACGTGTCCCTTCACTTATGTGATGTTTCAAGTAATTATCTCATAGAAGATGTATGAATTCCATTTCCTTTTTGCCACGTGATATTTCCTCCTTCCAATTCATATCACCATAATTAAAATCTCCCATAATAATCGCTAACCCAGCACTCATTGCACTAATTTGCTGATGCATGAATTCAATATCATCCCCTGTACCCACTGGCCTATAACAGCAACCAACTGTATATTTGGTTGCATTTGTCACTATTTCACACCAGACTGCCTCAAAAGAACTATCATTCACATGTCTATCATCTTGATATACTACTTTCTTGGCTGCAACTCATCAGCTGTCATCAACAGCTGATGAGTTGCAGCCTACCTGAAAAAGATAAATTTTAAATAAAAATAAAAAGATAAATTTTAAAAGATACTTCTTGCTTAACTTCATTACAGCAACCAATACTAAGGTACTTAGTGTTGGGAGAGACAAGAATGAATTCCCCAATTATTGCAGTGTATGATGTTTTGCGAATTGTTGTTATTATATTTATTTATTTGTTTTATTTTTTTATATTTCTTTTTGGATAAGAAGACATTTATTTTTTTATCTCACCATTTGTACAGCGAGGATTAATTGATTTCTGCTGTTTATTGCTGTTATATACATTGAGTGGTCAGTTTCTGGATGCACTTACGTAAATAACAAGCAACAATTCTCCTCCCCCCCCCTTATATTGCTCAGCTGTAATTTATCTAGCATGGACTCCACCATTAAATACATTTCACACATGCATCCAGTGGTGACCTAAAATTGACTGCATGAGATCCCAACAGGATGGCAATTTTCTTGATACTTTTACTAACATATCTGGCAGCAAATATCAGATCATGTTCTAAGTCACATAGATCCTGTAGCTGGCCATTATTGCAATTAATTACACACATAAAATGCAATCTCTGTATTTGCCTGCCTCCTTTATATAATGAACCTTGAAATGGGCATGTGTCCTTGTCTCTGAGAATTGAATGAATGATTAGGATATGATTAATCAGCTTGCCACTCAGTGGATCTGTGTACAAGCTACACACACACATCTGCTGATGATTGTCAGCTAGCTAGTCTGTTACATGTCTTTGTAGTAATGGATTTGAATTATTGAAACTGTCATGCTTGGCTTCCTCATACTTGGAGTTACTGAGCCACATTATTGTCATGCAATAAACACTCGAAGGTTGACAACATAAAATGATTTTGATTCATGTAATAAAATCTTTTATCACTATCATAATCTGTTTAGTATACTGCATTTTTAATAGCTACAAGTGTTAGTGAATTTGAGTTAATTTTTGCTTTATTAATTATTTTCAGACTAAAATGATAAAAGGAAGAAGATGTATCAGCCAGTTGGAAACCTGAAGCTTGCATACAAATGAACCTGTCAATATGAGTAAGCTTTCTTGATTATTGTTAATTGAGTCTATACAAAAGGTATATGCACTTAAATACAAACGAGGCAGAATTATAAAATCATTCAATTGTATCACTTCTGTATACTTATTGTAATTGAAATTGTACTTATTCCATTAACATTTTCATGTTCAAAGACTAAAAAAATCTTCTATAGGCATTTGATCACAGCATTTTGCATATTCTTTGAGATGGTACATATGCATGCAAATTCTAAAAATACAACTAAAATAAGTTAGCCACTTTACAAAGTTCATTAAATCTGTGTAAAATTCCCTTAAAGAGGGAAAGTGAAAGAGTCGATTGTTTTGACAGGTATGAATTATTTGATAGATTGAGCAAAAAAAGAAAGGCGAGTACATATTGAGTCTGTACCAATATGATATAGGTAAGTTGAGAGGAAGAGCATGATTACAAAGAAGTTAACATGTAGGTTGTGTAGGAGGAATGATGTGCAGTTTATGGATGTGTGAAGTGAATTTGTGATGGACAGAAGGACTTCTATATGACTGATGGATTACACTTAAAAGGACTTAGAGTTAGATATCTTGAGAAAGTAATTTTTAGTAAGAGTTTGGAATACAGGATCAGAAAACTAGAGCTGTGTTCAGGCCCTTGAAGAGTAATTGTAGTGATGAAATGAAATCAAAAAATGCTGAATGTTATCTCTAGATGCTGAATTTTACTATGATGTAAAAACACACTGTCAGTATGGTAGTGAGCCCAAGGGGATACACCCCTTTATTCCTGATGCTTCTGACATTTGGAATAAGAGAGATGTGTTTTTGGCATTCATTAATGCTTAACGAAAAATTATAGAATTAGCAAAACTTATTTGACAGACAGGAATAGCAGGGAAGATATAGTATTTTTCAGTGTGGATAGAGAGAATAGGCTGGAGAATTAAGAGCAATTTTTACAAAATTTAAGCCAAAAAGAGTAGGAATCAGCAGGTTGATATGCATAAAGCAGTTCACTTGTTATATGGTATGAGACAGAGGCAGTCAGGACAAAATATTTAGTTGGTGGCTGCTATATAAGGGAAAGCAAAACAATATGTGGTTGGCAAGCATTAACAGATTAGCACAATAAGTGCAGAGAGTAATTATTTTGGACAAATTTATCTGTGGATACATAGATCATAAGGAATAAAGATATGAAGGAAATGAAATGGAATTTATACTCCTATTAAGAAATTATTCCCTTTGGTTTCTTGGGAATCAGGAGGTAGTGACGGAGAGGATTTAGAGACAAGTGACCAACCTGATGACAGGTCTGTCAAATGCTGCCCATGAGGATAGGTTCAAGGTGTGTGGGCTACAAAGTTTAGCTGATAAGTGGAAAAGAGGCAGGGGAGGGGGGGAGATAACAGAAACTTATAAGTTATTAAAGGAGTTCTCTAAGATTGATACAAAGGAAATTTTTCAGTAAATGATAAATTGAAAGAAAGAACTAGGGGTCACTCCTGGAAATTGTGTGTAAGAGTGTGGTTAGTAGGGATGTGTGGACTAGATTTTTTGCTTGGAGTAGTGAATGAATGTAACGGATTGCCAGAATTAGTTGTGAGTGCCCTGACAGTGAATGAGTTTAAGGAGAGATATGATAGGTTTTGTGTGTATAAAGGTTAGCATGGGTCTCGTACGATGTCTCGTATAATAATAATTATGATTGGTAGACGTTTTTGTTACTTGGCTATGCTACCAATTATATATTTAGTTACATCCTTTATCCAAGTGTAAGCAAACAAAGTTTGTGCCTGAAGTATTTTCAGGACACTGGGGCAACTCGTGGTAAAGGTAGTATAAGTTCTCATCACTTTCCTTAGTATCTCCCATAATGCAAAGCACATCTCCTTGCAGACATGTATAATGCTATGCATTAAGGGAAGGGCCACTACCCAGACAGGTTTTGACCTTTATTCAGGTCTCATCAGTGGGAGCCAGACCCAGAGATGGTGATACTAAGGTGGAAGTAATGGAGAAGTCATATTTACCTATACTGGTTGCCAAAAGGTGTCACACCTTATTATTAAAATTCTCTGGAATTAAAATACTTCAGGCACAAACATTGTTTGCTTACACTTGGATAAAGGATTAAACCAAATATATAACTGGTAGCATAGCCAAGTGAAAAAAAACTTCTATCAACTTATCTCTAATCCAGAGAATTTTAATAATAAGGTGTGACACCTTTTGGCAACTGGTATAGGTAAATATGACTTCTCCATTACTTCCACCTTAGTATTATCACCACCTCTGAGTCTGGCTCCCACTGATGAGACATCAATAAAGGTCGAAACCGGTCTAGGTGGCCCTTCCCTTAATGCATAGCATTGTATATGTCCACAAGGAGATGTGCTTTGCATTATGGGAAATACTAAGGCAAGTGATGAGAACTTATACCACCTTTACCATGAGTTGCCCCAGTCCTGAAAATACTTCAGGTGCGAACTTTGTTTGCTTACACTTGAATAAAGGATTAAACCAAATGTATAATTAATAATAATTATTATTATTTATATTATTATTATTATATTGAGTAGGCCACATGCTACATGCACAGCTATCATACTTATTCTTGAATTTATTCCCTTCTTGCACTCACAACAACCATTGGCAATCCATTCCAATCATACACCATCCTGTGAGAGAAAAATCTACCCCTCACCCTCCTCCTTAGTGACATGCATTCTTAGCTTCCAAGGATGCCCTCTTTTCTTTTCCCCACCTTCCATAAATTGAAAAATTTCATCAATTGAAATCCTGTATGACCCTTTCAGAAGTTTGTAAGTCTCAATCATATCATCCCTTTTTCTCCTGTTAGTATCTACAGTCTACAAATTCTCGATCTGTCTTCATAATCAGTATTCTACAATCCTGATATCATTTTTAACACTCTCCTTTGCACACTCTCTCCAGTATATCAGAATCACAATGGTAGCCAAGAGACCAGACCTGTGCACAATAGTCCAAGTGAGGTCTTACCAAGACCTTGTAAAGAGCAAAATGACATCCTTATTTTTACATGTGAATGTTCATTTCAGCATTGCAAGTATTTGCAATGCTGAAGAGTTGTATTTGCAATCTTTGCTACCTGGCCCTGAACTTCAACTTTCTATCTACTAACATTCTAAGATCCCTAGCGTCATCAGTTTCTTCTAGCATAATCCCACCAATATAATACAACATTGGATATCTTATCACGCTGAAGTGAACGACTTTATATTTACTGACATTGAACCGACACCCATTTTCCCATTCCCACAATTGCAGCCTATTCAAATCATTCTGCAAGTACAGCATATCAGCAGCATCCCTGATTCCCTCTACCTATCTTTGCATCATCAGCAAATAGCTGTATGTATGTTGCTTGTCAAATCCTTCCAATATCATTATTGTACAGATTGAGTAACAGTGGACCAAGCACTGATCCTTGTGGTACACCACTTGTTATTTTTTATGTATTTTTATTTATTTATTTATTTATTTTTGTTATTAATCTTTGTACCAATTATGGGCAGTACTACCCTTACATCACATCCAGATATCTCATCCAAACTTGATGTAACCCTAAGCCTTTACAAGTGTTTTACCCTATGCCTGTTCTATCATTGTAGTCATTCTCTGGCAGCAACACCATGCCACCAGTGTGCCCTGTGGGGCCCTCAAGAAAAGAACTTTTATATCCTTCTTTTATATCCAAGCTGTTTTAAGTCCTTATAGCTATCTGCGCTCCATACGCCATGTAAAGAGATAGTGGCGCTTGTAAACCTTTGAGTTACCCCATGCTCTTCCCATATCTTACTAACTAGATCTTGGTTAAATCTTGCCAATTCACATCCCCAGTATACCACTTTTTGATATGTCAGTCAGCCATCCTCTTATCTAGGCTAATATTCTATAACCCAAACCCATTTTCTCCAATTTATGCAACAGTCTACCAAGCTGTATTCTGTCAAAAGCCTTAGCAAAATCTAAAAGTATCATGGTGTATCCATTCCCCTTGTCTAGTTGAATGGCAACATTTTTATAAAATGTTAGCAAGTCTAAAACATGACCTTCCTTTAGTAAACCCATGTTGTTCATTGCAAAGTAGGGATTCACTGTCAACCCATTTCTGAATGTGAGCCCTAACCAATTTTTCTTAAATCTTCACCACCATTCCTGAGATACTAATTGGTTGATAATTGGATACATCGGTCTTTGCACCACCCTTGTGCAATGGAATTACCATATATTCTTTCCATTCCTGCAGAGTCTTTCCTGTTCTGAGACTCATATTAAACAGCCTGGTCAAAGGAATAGCCAGTTCAGCTGAACACTCTTTTAGCACATGTGCTGATATCCCATCAGTCCCTATTGCTGAATTCTTATTCAGATTGTGCAACAGCTCTAATACCTTGTCCTCATACACCTGAGTTTCTTCATCCAGTGAAGAGGTAGCAGTGAGCTCAATCACATCATGTACACCAGATTGATAGCTTTTAACAAAATGGACACTCATTAGTTGAACAACCTCTTCTGCATCTGTAACCCTCATGCCATCTGCATTTAGAAGAGTTATTCTTTATTAATAGAATTAATCGATAGAATTCTTTTGGCATGCAGAGCCAGTTTCTTTTCATATTCAGACTTTTCTTTCCATACAACATTTGCAACTATTCTAGCCTGCTGCTTATAATTTTCATAATGGACATCATTGTTATGCACACAGTATTCCTTCCACATCATCCTTTTCTTATGAATCTCTTCTTTATACGATTACACATCCATTTTTCTCCAACCCTATTTATTCTTCAAACTCTCGGGACACATTCTGGCACATATTGTTGCCTGAAACAGCATATGATGGAGGAGACTCACAGTTATTAACATTTTTCCTCTGATTGTTGAGACATCATGCAGTCTTGACCATGAAGGTTGCCAAACGTGGAATATTCAGTTAAGAAAGAGTGTATGTGGGATTGCAGTGATTCATGTCAAAGTTTCTGAGGCAAAAAAAAAAACACTGCATAGAAAGAGCAATTCATATAAATAATTTACTGATTAAAATTATTTAAAATTTATTAACGAATGCTATTGAAAAGCTGAAAAAAAATAAAAGAGATTTGTAGTTTTGCTAGGAACAAACAATTTGTCTAGTGATAAACACAGTATGAGAATATATGAAAGGGCTGCTGGAAGATGCGAGAGTAATGAGTGAGAAGGTGAAAAAAGGATATTACATAAATATGATAGAAATAAATTAGGAAGAAGGGCTATGATGACAAACAGTTTGATGTGCAGTTATGTAGAAAGAACAGATGTATTTATTTGTTTAGTAAATTGTGGGAAGAATGGATCTGTATAAGAGAGACAGCTACATTTGAATGCATTTGGTGCCAAGAGTCTTAAGATTAATTGGTGTGAGATTAATCTAACAGAGAGAGTTAGAAAAACTTAATCGTGATGGGAAGAATAGTGTGAATCTATGTGAAAGAGCGACCATGTTATGTAACTTTGTTAATGAGAGGAATGTGCATTACCATGGAAATTTTTATGAAGAAAAAATGATTGTTTGTCCAGTTTTGAAACTTATTGAGCAAGTGCAAGGAAGTCAGCATAAGCAAGGCATTAGATAAGAATGGAGATCTGCAAGTTGTTCACCTGCATTACACAGGCTACAGAGGTGAGTATGCAAAAACATGCAAGTAACTTATGTCTGCACATGAATGCCAATAGTATCAGAAATAAAGAGGTAGAGTTTGTTCAGAAAAGGTTACATGCTGAATTAAAAATGGAAAGGATATCAGCAGTGTGTGAATATTATTAAAAAAAAATTAAATGATGCAATATCAGAATGTGTCCCTAGAGTTCGAAGAATAAATAGGGTTGGGGAGAAGTGGATGCATAATCTTATTAAGCAAGTAATTCATAAGAAAAAGCTGATGTGGAACAAATACTGTAGGCACATAAGATTGACATCAGTTATGAAAATTATTAGGAGTAGGCCAGAAGAGTTACAACTAGTGTATGTAAAGCTAAGTAGAAAAAGAAAGTATAAAAAGAAACTGAGTATAAAAGCCATCGGCGGTTTTACAAGCTAAAGACCTGAAAAGAATTCTATCATTATGCTTTTTTTTTTCTTCTTTATATATTGATCCCACACATGAGAGGTCAAAGAACCTATAAGCACATCAGTGCTGTGTGTTGGTATGTGTGCAATAGAAGTTTATTGATGTTTTTTTTAAAGAGTTATTGTAGTTTGGAAATACTTCATGAGAAATACTCTTCCAGCTTCCAGTCTAGAGAGGTGCATATAAAACAGGAAGAGGAGAAGCAAGTTTGTGTTTGCAGTTGCACAGTGAAAGGATGCTGGGAAGCTGCTGATCTTATATTAATAGGTGCAACAGAAGGTGGTTGAATGAGGGTTTGCCTGTTCAGCAGAGGAATGAAGTACCTGTAGAATAGACAGTGCCAAAAACATTGCATCTGTTAGATAGAGATTTAATTGAATCTGTGAGAGAGAGAGAGAGAGAGAGATAATCTATGAGCCAAATTGCTCTCCTCTGGACAATTTCAAGGATTTTTTAGGAAAGCTTTAGGTGTGTCATTCCCAAACATGACCAGTATTCTTAGCCTGGGTTGATTTGGAATTTGTATATAGTTAAGAGTTGATTGAGTGTAAAGTAGCGTCTGGAACGAAAGAGAATGCTGATTTTTTTTTTTAGATGCTGAGGAAACTGTTGATATGATGTGCTTATGCACCCAGGAGAGATTAAGACAAGATTGTTCTCACCTCTATTGAAGGATAATTTGTAAATCGTGTTTGAGGCACTAGTTGTAGATTATCTTATAGCCTAGGATGTCAGTGCTGCTTGACAGGTCATTTATGTACAGGAGAAAGAGAGCAGGTGATAGGACAGAGGCACTCCAACATTGGTGGTGAATATCGATGAGAGGAAGCCATCTCTCATGACTTGCAGAGAATGACCATAGAGAAAGCTGGTTAGCCAATTACAGAGGGTGGCAGGGAGACTAAAGGATGGCAGTTTGTTTAGTATGCCTCAATGACAGACAGTAGAAAGTTCTGCAAATGTCAAGAGCGGCAGCACAAGTTTCTCTGAACCTTTCCACAGCACATGTCCAGTGGTGGGAGATGTAGGCTAAGAGATTAGCTGTAGATCTTCAACAGCAGAATCCATACTGGTGTACCTCTAAACAGTGGAGAAGTTGGTTATTGATGACTTTCTCCACTATTTTGGAGAGGACAAAGGTGATGGCAGTTGGTTGGTAGTTTGATGGTAAACTTCTATCTCCCTGTTTTGGAATAGCCTGGATATGAGATTGCTTCCACACAAGTGTAAACTAAGTATAAAAGATTGTAGAGACAATAGGATAGGTGGTAGTTCTGGAGCACAGTATTTAAGTACACTTGGAGAGAGAGATGCCTTCTGGACCAGAAGACTTTTTAGTGTCCAAGTTGATTCAAGCCATCTGTGGTAATTTGTATTTTTCGTCAACTGCTTTGGCACACTTTCTATTGTATCTGGGGTTGGAAAGTGAAGGACAGGAATTTGGGTTGAGGAATGAAAGCAATAATTTCAGTGACTCACTCAAAGCAAGTGTTTGGGTCCTCACATCCTCTGGCACTGCAAAGTGCTAAAGGATGTGAGGTCAGGAGTGGTTTTAGAAGGGCATTCTTTGAGAGAGGAGACTTGTACAAGATTATAGTCTAAGTTACTGAGAGGAGAAATGACCTTTACGGTGTATCTGGAAGTAGAACTGGTTGATAAGAGATCCAGAATATTTGGATAGTGAAGAGGATTTTCGGGAATTCAAGTAGGTATATGTATATTTGCATTAATTGAATTATGAACGTTGAAGTCACCTAGGAAGATGACCTCACTATTTGGATAGCTAGATTACAGATGGTAGAGTTTCATGGAAAGAAATGTGAAGAGGTCATCATTGTGGGAGACTGGTAAATGCAACAAATGAATATTACTAAATGGGGCAAGGAAATATTGAACCAGAGAAGGTGAAAAGCATGGGATTCTATATTAGCCATTCTCTGGCAGGCTATGTCAGATCTCATAAAAAAATATAGGTGCCAGCCTTGTGTGAAAGGAATTGTGATGTACTTAGTTTGGGCATGGGAGATGTATAGTAGTGGATATAGTGCAATCTAGATTGTGTGATTGTGCATCAGTCTCAGTGTGTTGTTTCACAAACTAATTTAATTAAATGATAAACTGATTTAATTAAACCAAGAAATCCATTTATAATGTTCAATCTACATATTAGCATGGACATAAATAAATTACAAGTCATGGACAATTTCATATGATTCTATCTTAGGCTTAGTTCTCCTACAATCTTAACATTTCTATCTCATAACCCGTATATATAATTTAGTAAAACGTTCTAGTCATTCCTATTCATTAAACATATAACTTGCCAAGCGTGAGCTTGTTTAACAGTAACTTACGTTCACTACATACAGCAGTTCGCTTACTCTTATAGATGCTTATTCAAATACATCATGAATAATTATGTTAGCACAATTGAGTATGGAACAAGGACACTTTACATGAATTGTCCAGAAGTATTTACATATCCCTCTAAGTCAGTGATTTTCAATCTTTTTCCATAACACGACACACCTAGACTAATTATTAAAATTCTGCAGCACACTAAAAATATATTCTTTAAATTTTTTGATGATCTGGCAAAAATAGGCATAATTTTGATTGATTTATTACACACACACGCAAGAAGATGGATGACCAGACACTGATAAATAAATGCGCAAATTACAACATTATTTCTTTCAATTAATTTGTTTTCATAAATCTCACGGCACACCGGTTGAAATTCGTGCTCTAAGTACTTATGACGAGTTGAACTCTATATACTTCTTTCAGGACAGACCTTATCTGATTCCTTTATCTACGTGATAATATTCCTTTTCTTCTGACTGTATTCCTATTCTTTCTTTCCTGCTGTTTTCTTTTTCTTTGTCATTGATATTATTTATCTTCTGAGTCCCATACATAAGCAAAGTGGCAATCTTGGCCATTTGAAGATTGCTTTCTTTGCCGATCCCTCAGATCCCTAGATCTCACATGGCTGTGGACCCAGGGAAAAAGGACCAAAAGCCACAAGATTCTCTCCCTCCTAATGCAAGAGATTTTATAGCTGTGGACTTCACTTGGTACGCATGTGCGTCTCTCGAGATTCCCATCTCAGAGCCATGTTACATCAAGATATGCTGGTATCACAATTCATGCGACACCAGCTTGAATAATACAAGATATATTTCTTATAATATAATAAAGTTATTATATACAGGAATTTTAATATTATTATAGACAATGACAATTCCTTATATAAATTTCCTTCTAGTTAACAATTTGTAAAATTGAACATGATACGTTGTTAATCATGTGAGATTTTACAATGGCTTAATGTTCAAAGATTTTTTTTTTCTACATGGTTTTTCTTCTTGTTAACATGATCTCTGAGTCTTAATTTGTAAATTGTTTATATACCTTTATTCGAATCGGTAATTGTTAATTCACAAACGTTTTCAGGAGCTTGACTTTCTTCATTTTCAGTATTAGACTCACTATCCTTTTTTTAATTTTCATCTCATAAGTTACTGGATTATCAGAACTAAGACTCTTGCATTTTCTAACCCTATTAACCGAATACCTTTGTCTTATAGGTTTTAAGCTTAATCTGAACTACATTCATAATGGACTTTCCCCACTTTTGTTGATTAGGTGTTTCACTATTTGTCTCATTCAATTTTTTTAATTTGTTATTTTGAAGCTGCTCAACCTTCTCATCTACTTAATTTGCCAATTTTGTTGCATTATCTACTAGGTCTTTCATTCTCATGAAGTTTACCTTCTCATTCTTCTCATGACTGGAATGGTTCTCAGTTCTTAAATTGTGCAGTTTGGTACAAACACAAACTTAAGGAAGCTTGTGAGGCACTAATCAACTATCTTAAATAAATCTTGTTATTTTTAGGAAGGAGATTACAGGGTACTTGATATAGTAACTAAAATAATTTTATTAATGTTTCCTATTTTTTCAAGTTAGATGGATGTAGATACCACATAAATGAAACAAATAAGTATAGTCCTAAATTCAAATCAAATCACTCCTAAATTGCTTCATCTGGTGGGCTTGATTGAGCTCTTTTGGACTGATGTTCCTAGACATGAGGCAGTTTTATATATCCAGATTGACTGAGGTTAGATAGTTCAAGGCAGAAGCAGATTGAAGTCTTTCATATGTGAAAGACTACAAGTATGAAGCAAAGTGGCCTTTTCCAGTGGAGCCTCAGGTATCCCATGCATGGCCTGCAAGTCTTGAGCAACTAAAATAATACCTGATATATTGTTTGTATTCAGAGATTCTGAAGTTGGCTGTCTTGCCTGCCATAGTGAGATACTTGGTAAACAATAGGGAAATTTACAAATTATAGCTAGTTTTTAAGGGATGAAATTTTTTTGTGTGTTATGAAGGTGATTATTGGGTTGTGTTTCTTCTCCAACTTTTGCAGAAGTGTGATGGAATTATGGGATGGTAATGAATTTTAAGACATTAATCAAATTAAAGAACAAAAAAAAACTTATAAAAGCTAAAATAAGGATAACAATATGGTAATTATAAAATATTCTGATTATACATCATCATCAAATTCCTGCCATGTACTCTCAAGGGGTTGTACAAGATATGATAGTACTACATGAAAAATTTACATCATTACTACCTTCCTATCTACAATTTTCCTCCAAATCAGTCTGTTACTTGTCAAGACTCCAACATTATCAGATCTTATATTTCTATCATCTAAGGCACTTTGTACCGTATCAATCCACCTATATCTTGATCTTCCTCTGGGTCATTTTGCTGCCAACTTGGCAGAGAACACTTGTTTTGCTAATCTTTCCTTTCCTTTCCTATTGGTCTGTTTAAGTGACCATACCATCTGAGATTAGCTCTGCTAACACATTCCTGGATGCTGACAATGTCAAGTTCTTTCCTAATATCTCATTTTTAATATGATATTGCCATTGATGCCATCTGTTTACGCTTCTAATCTTTCTCAGGACTCTCATATCTGCGGTCTCTAGTCTTTGGTCAAGTGTTTTACTTCTGACCCAGCTCTCAGATCCATAAGTTAAAACTGTTTTGAACACTGTCTTGTATACAGCTAATTTAGTGTTCCGACTAATTTCTCTCTTATTCCATATGAATTTATGCAATTGACTTCCCACTATACCAGCTTTGCCGATTCTGTTGTCTATTTCCATATTTAATTTACCATCTTCAGTAAAAATCGTGACTAAGTAGCTGAAATGTTTTACTTGTTCCACAGGTTCTCCATTCACAACACGTTGACATTTTCAATGATTCTGCCTATTTTCATTGTCTTTGTCTTTTTATTGCTGACCTTCATACCATATCTATTACAACAGCTATTCAATTTAGTCAGAGAATCTTGCAGACTTGTAGCGGATTTATTTAGAAGTATAACATCATCCGCATAAAGCAAAGAGCTGCCATTAACATCTCCAATTTTGATATTATGTTTAATACCACTTTCCTTCATAATGTGATCCATATAGATAATGAATAACAGTGGGGATAATGTACATCCTTGTCTCACACCAGATTTAACGTTAAACCATCTTCCTGTACCTCCTTCAATTCCAACTGCTGACTTACAACTCAAATAAAGACTGAGTATTGCTTAATATAATGCCCCATTGACACCATATAACTGTAGCATATTGAATAGCTTCTCTCTTGGCACCTTGTCATATGCCTTTTCCAAATCGACAAAACTTAAATACAGATCTTTGTTATATTCCTATGATTTCTCCACTATTTGTCGTAAAGTGAAGATCTGATCCAGCCTCTATTTGGCCTGAATCCAGCTTGTTCTTCACCAAGCTTTTCTCCCACAATTCTTCTCAACCGTTTCTCAAGTATACTTGCATATATCTTACCAGGAACACTCAGTAGGGATATACCTCTGTAATTCTCACATTCAGTTTTATTTCCATTTTTATATATGGGTACTATGAGAGCACTGCTTCAATCATCGGGAATTCGTCCCTCTGTCTAGACATTCTGAACTATGCAGTGCAACCACTGTAAGATTTTTATACCACCATACTTCAGCATTTCTGGTTGAATATCATCTACTCCTGCTGCCTTTCCACATTTCAAGTCTTTGATGGCTTTTTCTACTTCAAGTATGCATGAATATGTATTCCTGACTGCATGCCTGGTCAGTGTTTTTTTATCACTGTGCTGATAAATGACAGTCATTTATCACTGCTTGTTTCATTTAGCAGTTTTTTAAAATAATTACTCCATACTTCAAGGATATCTTTTTCTCCCGTTTTCTGATGTCCGAATTCTGATTATACACATAAGCTGACTGCCTGCTTAAAAGATCCATCTATATACTCTCTATATTTGACTTTGATCCTGCTAATACAGTTGTGAATAGGATTGAGGCAATGCTATTAAAGTAACCAAACACTTAGCCAAAGTGCTTACTTAGAAAACTGGCAACATCTCTTTGCATGTAAAGAACTCTGTTTGGCATCTATATCTTGGATGCTGCATGACTTGGACCTCAAAAAAGAGATAAAAATTAGAATAACCAAAGCAACAACTATTTTAAAAGCCATGGACAAAATATGGAAGAGCTGAGCTATAAAGATGCAAACTAAACTGCATTGTAGAAACCTGTATCTTCAGCAGCATGCTCTATGGATGTGAGGCCTGGGTACTCCTGAGAGAATCTGAAAGGAGGATATTTGCAATTGAGAGGAAGTGCTATAGAAAGATCTTGAGAATAAGCTGGATACAGAAAGTGAACAATGAGGAAATCTACAGACGAATATAACCAAATGAAAACCTGATCCAGAAAATAATCAAAAGGAAACTTCCTCTATTTGGCCATATATGTAGAATGAATGATGAGAGAAAATTAAAAACATTGCTGTTTGGAATGATTGAAGGAAAGAACAAAAGAGGAAGGCCAAACAGAGAAAGGGGGATGACATTGTCAAATGGTGCAGAAACTCTATACACAAACTGAGTCATCTTGCACAAAATAGAATGCAATGGAACAATCATATCAAGATGGCAGCAGACACTACGGGCATTGGAACCATGGTTGTTGTTGGTGATGATGATAATTTGTTTGGTATAGAAAATTTTTTTCTCCTCAGTACTCATATAATGGTCACTTTCAGTGTTTCCTTTTGTTCACTAGTGTCCAACTTTTATAAAGATACTCTTGATCTAATCCAAACCAAAAGTTTCAGCTCACTTTGTTAGGCTGTTTTGTATGTCAAGAAAGATTCTGCAAACAAATAGAGAAAGCTCATGCACCCATGGGCTCCCACCCCCTTCCCCAGTTAACTTCTTTGCAGAGACCTATGAAGAAAAATCTTTCCGTTCCATCCCCACTTAGATCTATTGTTTGGATACACTATGCAGACAATTTGCTTTTGAATTGACCACATAGCCATGACACATCGTGAACACATTTCTAATGTTTGAGCAACCAGTTGTGCTATCCTGTGATGTAATTCACATTAAAAAAAAAGAGAATAACACTGGTCCGTGTTTAAAGATAACTTGATTATGCATCAACCTAATGGATTCTTGGCTTTCATCATCTTTAACATACATATAAAGACAGATACATCCATAAACAGTCATACCACAACCCCCCCCCCCCAAAAAAAAGCATTGGTAAAGAGAGAATTGATTTGCCTTGATAATGCTCTCCTTACTGAACTTCCCTCTTAGTCAGTAGCTGCAGTTTCCCACCAGATAAAAATATATATATATATATATATTTTTTTTTTTATCTGGTGGCACTTTTTTTTATAAGATGCATGAAGAATATAAGACACAGGCCAGAAGAGTGACTAGTGTGGTAAGGAAAACGAAACTGGAATATGAGAGGAGATTGGCCCTAAGATCCAAAGAAAATCCTAGGGAATTTTTTAGCTATGTGGCCAGTAGGAAGAGAAATGACTGTGGAAGAATGATATTGTGGGATAAAAATGGGAATAGAGTGACTGATGCAGAGGACATAGTGGAATTGTTCAATGAATACTTTATTCGAGTATTTCATTCTAGAGGAGTCAGTTTTAAGGCTAGAGGTATAGGACTGGTTTGAGGTTTAGAGGTACAGGAGGAGAGTGTGTTTCAGATACTGAGTACTCTAGATGTCAGTAAAGCTTTGGGACTGGATGGTATTTCACCATGAGTTTTGAGAGAATGTTCTAGAGAAGACAGTGCCTTTAACCTGGCTTTTCAATGAAAGTCTGGCTGTGGGAAAGGTGCCCAGGGAATGGAAGGAAGGAAGGTAAGATAGTGCCATTGCATAAGGGTGGTAACAGACTGGAAGTGTCTAATTATAAGCCAGTCTGTGTGTCATCAGTAGTTGTTAAGATCTTGGAGAAAGTAGTGCGGGACTGTATACAGCATCGGGTAGATGGGGGTAATGTTATCTGTGAGAGTCCACATGGATTTGTGAAAGGGCACTCTTGTTTTAGCAATATGCTAGCCTTTTATAATAAAGTTACAAGAAAATTAGATGAGAGAAAGGCATATACTGAAATTTTCTTAGACTTAGCGAAGGCATTTGACAGGGTGCCACATGATAAGCTGATATTTAAGTTGGAGCACATGGGTCTGGATGTCAGATTGGCCAACTGGATTCAGGATTGGCTGTCTGATAGGTATCAGAGAATTGTGTATGGTGGAACAGTTTCAAGGAGGTAGAGGGTTACAAGTGGGGTCCCACAGGGCTCAGTACTAGGACCTATATTGTTTAACCTTTATATCAATGACATTGCCAGTGGATTGCAAGGGGATATTCAGTTGTTTGCAGATGATGCGAAGCTGGGGTAGGATTATTAGTAATAGTGCAGATGTGGTAGCCCTGCAAGAGGATTTGAATAAGCTAGATAGATGGGCAAATGGTAATAGGGGTGTCAGTTTAATGCAGCAAAATGTAAGGTCTTGAGGTTTGGGAAACATCGATGGGATGCTGCATACTCTATGGGAGGAGTTATACTGGAGGAAGTAGGCAAGACAAGAGATCTGGGGTTGATGATTGATAGAAACCTGAAATTTAGGGGACATATTGGGACTGCTGAGGGTAACAGAGGATTGCTGCAATTATGAGAAGGACACTGACCTGCAGAGATAAAACAGTTATCATTCCGTTGTATAAGACACTTGGACTATTGTTCTCAGATTTGGTCCCCAGGATTTGAAGGGGATAAATTAACTGTGGAAAGGACAAAGATGGTTTCAAGACTGTACAATTTTGGTTATGAGGATCGGCTGAGGGAATGTGGACTGCAGAGTTTGGTGGATAGAAGGAGAGGTGATATGATTGAGACTTTTAAACTGTTGAGAGGTGGTTACAGGGTTGACACTGGGGAGTTCTTTCGCTTGGTTGAACAGCGGGAAGGAGTGATGACAAGAGGCCATCCCTGGAAGTTACGAAAGGAAACTGTGAGCAAGAGGGTGAGGAGTGGTTTCTTTGCGTGGAGGGTGGTTGAACCGTGGAATGCATTGCCTGATGGAGTGGTGAGAGCGAGAATGGTCAATGAATTTAAGGAGTGGTATGATAGACTTTGTGTTTCTTAGGGGAGACCTCCCCTCGATGAGTCTTGACAGACTTTATGTTCTTAGGTAGGACCTCCCATGATGAGTCCTTTGACTCCATGGAGGCATGAATAATAATAATAATATCATCCAAGTGAAATTACTGTTGCGACAGATTTGACTGGGACTGATGTGAGAACAGAAGTAGATGAATTGAACATTCTTAGGATATTTCAGATTCTTAATGTAAAATATGGCAGTTGGATGCAATGAGTTATTAGCATGCATTTTATGACAGTGCTAGGGAAATGGCCACTGAATAGGCTAATTTTGTCTCATCTCTGGCAGTCTCAAAGGAGTGGAAAGAGGAGAAAATAATTCCTTTGCATAAGGGGCTCTAAGAGTGCAGTAGCAAATTATGGACCAGTCATTATCTCAGGCATGGTGGTAAACGTACTGGAAAAGTTGGTCAAAGAGAGGATTCAGGAATGCATGGATAAGAACATAATACTCTGTGAGAAGCAGTATTGCTTAAGGGTCAATCATGATTTAGTAATTTACCAACTTTTTGTAATAGACAGACAGGTAAATATAATAAATTTAGTTTAATCCTTTATCCAAGTGTGAGCAAACAAAGTTTGCGCCTGAAAGTATCTTCAGGACTGGGTTAAGGTGGTACAACACCAGGGCAACTCGTTGCAAAGGTGGAGCAAGATACCAACACTCCTATCTCAATATGGTTAAGGTGGTACAACACCAAGGCAACTCTTGGTGTTGTACCACCTTAACCCAATCCTGAAGATACTTTCAGGTGCAAACTTTGTTTGCTCACACTTTGATAAAGGATTAAACTAAATTTATTATACTCTAACCAAGTGAAAAATAAACTTTCAACATCTTTCTCTAAATCCAGAGTAAATTATTAAAAAAGGGTGGCACACCAATTGGCAATTCCTACAGGTAGAGATGACCTGCTAATGCTTCTGCCTGATATCTCCACTTGGGCCTGGCTCCCACTAAGAGACCTCAATAAAGGTCGAAACTAGTCTGGGTAGTGGCCCTTCCCTTAATGCATAACATTAGACATATCCGCAAGGAGATGTGTTTTGCATTATAGGAAATATTGAGATAGGAGTGTTGGTATCTTGCTCCACCTTTGCAACAAGTTGCCTTGTTGTTGTACCACCTTAACCCAGTCCTGAAGATACTTTCAGGCGCAAACTTTGTTTGCTCACACTTGGATAAAGGATTAAACTAAATTTATTATACTCTAACCAAGTGAAAAATAAACTTTCGACAGACAGCTAAGTTGGATAAGGGGAATGACTACATGATAACACTGGTTGATTTTGCAAAGGTGTTTGACAGGTAGCACATGGAACTCTGTTATGCAAATTAGAACAAATGGCAATTGATATGGGGGTGGCTGATGGATGGAATGGATGCAAAAGAGGTCTATGAAGGAGCAGAATCCAGGAGAAAACGACTAGTGGTGTTCTGCAAAGTCTCTGTGCTAGGCCTGTTGCTGTTTAATTTGTGCATAATTGATCTGAAGGGAAACTTTCAGTAGTTTGCTGATGATGATGTAGAATTGGGCAGGATAGTTAATCAAGACAATGTGCAGAGCTTGCAGAATGATTTAAATATTCTATCAGTATAGGCAAAAGATAATGAATGTCAGTTTAATGTGGAGAAATGTAAAGTAATGCATTTTGGTCTAAATAGATAACAAGCTGTGTACCATATTGATGGAACTGTACTCCAGGATATAGATGAAACTAAGGATTTAGGGGTGGTAGTAGAAAGAGAGAGTTGAAGTTTAGAAGGGTATATTGCCAAGGTTGCCCAGGTTGCTCATAGGATTACTTAGCTATTAAAGAATACACTAAGCAGAGGTAAGAAAGTTATTCCTCTTTATAACGCTGTGATACATCCACATCAAGAAGTGAATAATCAAGATGGTAAATGGTCTGTGTAATCTTCCCTATGAGGAGATAGATTGAGGGTTTGTGGATTGCACTATTGGCTGATAGGCAAAAAAGAGTTTTATAGGATTGATGCAGAGAAAATGTTTAAGAACTTGGCTGGATGGGGCAGAACAAATGGTCATCCCTGGAAGTTTAGCAAGAATAAGGGTAGTAAGGGTGTGCAGACTAGAATTTTTGCTTGGAAAGTGGTGAATGAATGAATGGGATGGGTTGGCAGAGTCAGTTGTATGTGTGCTTTATGTGGATAGTTTGGGTCTTTCACTCCATGGAGATGCCTATACAATAATAATTAATATTAATACACAAATGGCTTGAGGCCAAAACTTCACACAACACTTGGTCTACTTTGCAGCTTTCAACAAATGCAAAAAAAAAAAAAAAAAAAAAAAATCAATAAATCTAAATCCCATTTTGAAATAACCAAATGCCACAAACTTATCTCCTGTTCTAATGGCAGTTGAGCCATCCTAGTCCCTAACAAGGTCTTCAGGTGCAACTTCTGTCCACTCTCTCTCACACAACCAGATTGTACTATTTTAACATCACCCAAGACAAGCCCGATTGATCTGCTGGCATCATTCTTCTCTTCCAATTCCTGCATTGATGATTACTAACCACAAAGAACCACACTTGATGTCATCTGTAGTCTTCTGACTGAAAAAGTCAGAGAAGAAACTTGAATAACTTGGACATAAACAAGCCATTTGATTCTGATGACATACCACCTATTGTGCTACAATCTTATATGCTCCAGAATTAATACCTGTCACATATTGCCTCTTCAGTCTTTGCCACTCAGTTACCATCTACTTTTCATCGTTATTCTTTTGCTTTTTTTCTTGTATACTTTGATCTGCTTCTCTTGAGTCTTTATTACTATCCTGTCTTCCAGACTACATCACTGGAATCTAATGCCTTGCTGCCATGTTGTGTGACCTATGGACAGCTGGAAAGAGATTCTGATAGTCTCACACTACTTTGGTCTCTGCTTCAGCAAGATGGGCAATCCAATCCTGGATGGCACAGCCAGGATTAGTCGGCTAATGTGTATGCCTGCAAGGGTGAACAGTGTTGCAGTAAGTCTTCTTCCCCTTGGGCCAGGGCCTAAGGCTTACTGTATGGCATCTGGGATAGCCCTTTCACTCTGTAGCATAATCATTACCTTGCCAGAGAGTGGGTGTCCATTTGTCACTTTGTGGTGGGTGGGCAGCTCTGGCACTGAAACATACTCTGTTTGACAATGAGTAATTTTTCATTCTCAAATTTATCAGTACCATCATATGCATTTGTGGTGCATTTGAAAACAAGAACCAAGCATTGGAGTCTCATTGGCAAACTGTGAAGAAGACATTGATTGATTCAATTAGGGAGTTATGCAGTGAAGTTGTCTGCAAGGATAGAAAAATAACACTACCATGGTCCATGGCGGACACAAGAAGTTAAAGAAGCAGTCCTGGAAAAGAAGAAAACATACCAAAAGTTATTATTGTTATTATTATCATCATCTGACCTCCATGGAGTTAGAGACTCATCGTGGGAAGTACATGCTATTGCACACAATGCCCATCCAACCATGCCTTAAACTGATTCGGTGTGTCCATATTCACAACACACTCACGCAATGCATTCCACTCACTAACCACTCTCCTGCTCCTCACTCCTGTGCTCACACCCTCCTTAGACAGTTTCCAGCTATGGCCTCTTGTTCTACTTCACTCTCCTATTCTATGAAAAATCTCTTCCATGTCAACCTGATAACAACTCCTGACTAGCTTATATGTGTTAATCATATATCCCCTCTTCCTCTTATTCACGCAGCTTTGCAACTTACATTCTCTCAATCTGTCCTCATACTCCACATTCCAAAGACCACTGACTACCTTTGTGAATCTGCTCTGGACCCTTTCCAACATATCCTCATCACCATGAAAACCCTGCGATCGAATCTGTGCACAATAAGCCATACGAGTCAAGTCCTTATACAGTGGCATCATAAACTCTATTTCTGCATGTCAGGGTTCTCCATATCATTGCCATTATCTGATGTGACATCTTCACAACTTGTGCAGTGTGGTCTCTGGATTTAAGGACCTTGTCCTTAAATTCAGAGACCACACTTGTCCACACATTGTCCTTTAAAGTTTCCCCCCACCAAGTGTATCCTTTGCATCCCATCGTTGCTTATCAAATCTCAAAACCGTATTCTTTATAACATTGAACTGACAATTCCACTTACATGCCTATTCATGCAATCTATTCAAGTCTTCCTGTAAGGCCATAACATCTGCTTATGTCAGCATATGTCCTAAAAGAATACAGAGAAAAATGTAAGCAAGCTAAACTATTCATAAAAGTAGCTAAACAAAAGTCATGGGAAGACTTTGATAAGAATATAGAAAATAAATATCAGGAAGGTGGCAAAATGTTCCGGAGGCTATTGAAGAAGCTTAGAAATGGAGGAAATAGTACTGTAAAAGGAATCAAAGATGATAAAGTGGCATGAAAACTGAAGATAATTATATCCTAGATGTCTGGAGTAATTACTTTGAAAGACTGTTAAATGAACCAAGCAATGAACTATACTAGAAAACTTTCAAGAGGAATGCAAAGAGGAGTATACAGGCAGTCCCCCAGGTTACAGATGACCCAACTTACAGCATTCTGTACTTATGAACAAGCTCCCAAGGCATTCCATAAGGATAATTAATAATTAAATAATTAAATTAATAATAAATAAATAAATAAATTCTGTGTGATGATACAGCGTTCCCTCTTTTTATGGGAGTTCACGGTACCATCTAGTTCCCCCAAATTTTATCCGGACTCCGGAACTGGCATAGGCTGAAAATCAGACCTATGACTGGGTCAGTATTTCTGACTGTAATCCGTGTGTGTCCTTGGACCGGTTTGCCTGCTTGCGGGATGAAAAACACCAGATAAACTGGCGGAAAAATCCCTGCTGTCCACGCCCAAGACTGGCTAACTTGGCTATGGCTGAGGAAGATCCTTCAGCTACTCACGTCGTTGACGGGAATCGAACCTAGGATACTCCTTCCCCAGGCATATGGTTGCGAAGTGCAAAGTCACTAGGCTAACTGCGCAGACAAATTAATAATTCAAGAACTAGTTTCTTTCACTCATGTAAACAAACAAGATTTAATATTTAATAATGCACTTCACTGCATTATTAAAGCAGCTTTTCCTGTTATTTGAAAGCCAAATTTAAGGGCTTGGGTCACACTTGCCATGTTTGAAGATTGGTTCTTGAACTGTTTTATTCCTACTGTGGAAAGTTGTTCATAAAAGAAAATTCCCTTTAAAATTCTGCTTGTGCTGGACAATGCTCTTGGACATCCAACATCTTTAGATGACCTTCACCCTAATGTAAAGGTCATATTTTTCTACCCAGCACTACATCATTACTACAATCAATGCACCAGGGAGTCATTTCTGCATTTAAGGCTTATTACTTACGGCGTACATTCCCCGCAAGCATTCAGGGCTACGGACGATGATGTTGATGACCTTGAGAGAGAGTTCTAAAAGAATTATAACATCCATGATGCCATCAAAAACATTGTTGATTCTTGGTAAAGAAGTGAAGCAATCAACAATTAAAGGAGCATGGAACAAACTGTGTCCTCAATTCTGTGATGATTTTTGTGGCTTCACAGAAGACATCGGTGAAGCAGAAAAGCTGTGGTGGATAGTGGCAATGCACTGAATTGGACATCAATGAAAACGATGTCGTTGACTTACTAGAGTCCCATTCACAACAATTAACCAATGAAGACCTTATGGAGATAGAGAAGTGTTGATAAAAACACAAGAACATGAAGAATCAGAAGATCCAGAGCCAGGAAAGTTTACGACAAAAGAATTAGCTGAAGCCTTTCGTCTCATTGAAGCATGATTGCTGAGCTTGAGGAGCAGGATCCTAACATTCAGCAGTTTACAAAGTTTTACCATGTAGTTAGTGAGAACATTAGCTGCTATATGATGAAAAAAAGAAAAAGGCTGTGCAAACAATCCTAGATACCTTTTTCAAGAAACCAACCTCAGTAGTAAGCACCCTCCTCCAGAAACAGAATCAAATCCCGATTCTCCAGCACCAGGTCTATTCTCTCTCTCTCTCTCTCTCTCTAGCACCATCTCCATCATCATCATCATCATCATCATCATCTTCCGATTAATGTTAGTCTACCTTCTTGCTTCAGGAATGCCCCTTCCAGTAAGCAAGACATTGATGCAACCTTTAATATTCTTTCTTGAAATTTTTCCTATCTCCTATCTAAACCTTTTGTATGAGTTTGTTTTATGTTCTGTTTCTTTGAATTAAAAGAGAGAGCACAGTATTTTCTGTAACTTATTATTACAGTATAGTATTATTATTATTACAGTATTATACTGTGTTATTATTGCCGCATATGAGCCATTATAGTGTTGGTATTATTATTATTACTACATTACCGCATATGCGCTGTTCATCAGGGATTCAGTTGCATACAAATCTGACTTGAAGACATTCTCAGGAACGTATCTCATTCGTGACCCGGGGACTGCCTGTATATGTGAGGTAGAAAAGGCTTTCAAAAACTTAAAATGTGGAAAAGCAGCTGGAGTAGATGATATTCAACCAGAAATTCTTAAGTATGGAGGTATAAAATGTAATGGCTACACTGCATAACTCAGAAGGCTTGGACAGAAGGTCAAATTCCAATTGATTGGAGTAGAATTCTCATAGTACCCATCTATAAAAAAGGAAATAAAACTAAATGAGAGAATTACAGAGAAATTTCTCTAAGTGTTCCAGGTAAGATTTATGTTAGCATACTAGTATACTAGCATTTACTAGTAGTGGTGGGTTTTAGATGGCATTGGTGTAGTTGCAGTTCATTGTAGTTGGTGGATTGAGTGGTGGAGACAGAGAGTTGTAGAGTTTGTGCCCTCCCTTGATGAGTCTTTGGACTCCCTCGAGGTGCCATGTAATAATAATAATAAATATTGAGAAGAGAGATTGAGAATGATCGTGGAAGAGAACTTGGAGAAGTACAAGCTGAATTCAGACCAAATAGAGGTTGTCAAGATCAGATTTTCACTTTAAGACAAATAGTTGAGAAATTGTGGGAAAAGGCATACAACAAGGTGCCCATAGAAAAGCTTTTCAAACCACTTCACTTATATGGGGGTGAATAAAACATTATACAGAGCAATACATAGTCTATATTTAAGTTGTCAGTCAGCAGTTAGAATTGAAGGAAATACAGGAAGATGGTTTGATGTAAAATCAGCGGTAAGACAAGGATGCACATTGTCTCCACTCTTATTCATCATTTATATGGATCACATTATGAAAGAAAGTGGCATTAGGCCTGATATTAGAATTGGAGATGTCACACTTAATGTTTTCTTTATGCAGATGATGTTGTACTTCTAAACACAGCTAGTGCAAGTCTCTAGATTTCTCTAACTAAATTGAATAACAGCTTTTACAAATTTGACATGAAAATCAGCAATAAAAAAACCAAAACTCTGAAAATTGGCAGGAACATAGAAAACTTCAGCTGCATTTTAATGGAGATGATATAAAACAAGTAAAATATTTCAGCTATTTAGGCACAGTTTTTAATGAAATTGACATGTTAAATCTGGAAATAGACAACAGAATAAGTAAAGCTGGTATAGTGGATAGCCAGCTGAATAAATTTATGAACATATAGAATAAGAAAGATATTATCCAAAGCTCCAAACTAACTGTATACAAGACAGTGTTCAAACCTGTTTTAAGATATGCATCTGTTAGAGTTGGGTTAGAAATAAAGCCCTTGATCAAAGACTAGAGACCACAGAGATGAGCACTGAGAAAAATTAGGGGAGGAAACTAATGGCAGAATCATATTAAACATGAAGATATTAGAAAGGAATTGACACTATTAGTATTCAATAATGTGTAAGCAGAGCTATTATGAGGTGGTATGGCCACTTAAATAGAATGTGTGAGAAAAGGTTAGCAAAACAGGTGCTTTATGCCAAGATGGCAGGAAAAGAGGGAGTCCTAGATGGATTGATTCAATCGAACTGCCTTAGATGAAACGTTAGATATGACAATATTGGAGTACTCACAAGTAATAGACTAATATGGAAGGAAATCGTAGATAGGAGATTAATGTAATAATGTAAACTTAATCATGTAGTGCTGTCATAGTAACCTGAACACCCCTTAAGGATACATATCAAGAAATTGATGATGATGAAATTTATCACTATCTTCAGCTCAACAAGCCCAAACCATGTCCATAAACATCGTTGAAACATCAACTAAAAAAAATAAAGAAGCAAAAAAACATCAAAGGGAGCAATAAATGTTCCAATCTTTTTAGTACTGCACTCAACTGAAGAATGTCCACTGGAAAATGTCATCCTTCTTCATTCAAAAGGATTGGAAGGAGCTCCAAAATCAGTAAAGAAACTCCTTTCAGGGGACATTCTCATATAAGCAACATAATCGCAATCAGAGTATCTTTTTTAATTTGGGAGAATGCCATTCATTGGTATATACCCTCCCCACCAAACTTTGAACTACTCTCAAGGAGTAATATCAGAGTGGAACCTCTTTGATATTCCAAGTGAAAAGATCTGTTCCAAAATGAAAGACCAAAGAGTGACAGCCATGAGGAGAATACTCATATGTAGGGATTGTCCCTGCCAGAATATCATCCTTACTTTCAGCACCCATAAACACCAACATGAAAGCAGGATATCTAAACTACCCTGTTAGACTCTGCATCCTGAACCCTTTGAGCTGCTTTAAGTGTCAGAAGTATGGTCATTTTCAAACTGCCTGTCAAGGATCTGCTATCTGTGCCCAGTGTGGTAGTAAAGATCATGAGAACAAAGACTGCAAGATCAAAACACTGAAATGCCCTTATTGTGAGGGAGGTCACCCAGCATATTCCTAGCATGCCAAAGGTGGAAAGATGAAAGGAGATTCAAAAAATGAAAACCGAGTAGAGCATCCACAAGGGAAGAAATGGGTATTCCACAAATATGTCAACATCAACAAAAATATATCCACTTTTTTTTTGTATTGGCAACCATGTACTACATTCCAGATATCACAATGGAAAATTGAGCAAACTGACTGGCACGCCCTTTCCATCCTAGTAAAATTAGATTCTGTTATGGTCAGCTCATCTCCTCTCAGCAAATCCTAACAGAGTGTTATTACACAAGTTGCCACAACTGCAATTCCCAAAACATCCAGTCAGTTTCCATATTCCCTAAACCATTGTGGAATGCTAATTGCACAGCAGCTAAGCACAGAAGAAAGCTTTGGGTGTGTGTACACACATATATATATATCTCACAGATACCCCACAAGAACAAACCTCATTACTTTCATATGTGCCTAAACAAGACTCATCTGTCATCAGAGCCAAAAGGAATCCTGGATCCAATACAAGTTTGAGACAAAATTCAGAAAACAAAGAACAGATATAACAATACCAACCACCAACCAGCTCTCCATCTTTGAACTTAATGAATGCATAATTCCCAACCACAATTTCTGACACTTTCTGGAAGAGTTTTGCTAAAACATCAGCAATATCTTCTTATCTTCCTGATTTTCTTGCACAAAAAATGTAAAGCAGAAAAAAACAACAAATTCTGTTTTCTTTGAGCAGTACAGAACAATGCAACACGCCATCACAAAAGAAGAAATGAAAACTGCATTTGCTTAAATGTCAACCCAATGCTATTGGACCAAACACCTTCACCAGCTGCAGAGGATCATTTGCTGTACCTGTTCAATGGAATATTCTGTGAGAATGTTTTTTCAGATACCTGGCAAAAGGCAATTACACTGGTGTCCAAAAACTAAGGATGTACTACATTTTTACCTGTATATGAAAATATTTTCATGACTACAGCCAAGTGTGCACATAAATTTATTGCCAGCATACTAATAAATTATATTACACAAAACACGTTATAAATTTCATACAAATTAAATTGCAATACATTTTTGGCAAAAGTTACAAATATCTTAAGAACGTAGTTAAGCAATTAATGTACAGTGCTTACAGAAACTATGCAGAGAGACATTTCAGTATGAAATAAGGCTGTTCCGAACAGTTATGCAACTCTTGTGACATCATACCATGCTCAAGCACCAAGTGATTCAGTTCTTGAGGCAAAACCCACTCCTCCTTCAAAGCAAGGATAAGGCCTTGTTTGTTTTTTGGAGAGGAGTTGGGAGCAATAATGCATCTCCCTGTTGCATCCAAAAAAATTTCTGTAGGGTCGAGATCTAATTAATATCCTTTGTCTACAGAGGTATCTACTGCTAGTTTTCAATGTGGTGTGGCATTGTCATCCATAAAAATGAATTCTTTGTCTACAGCACCAAGGAACAAACAAACATGATGTTGAAGAACTTTGAAGAACTCAAACACAATTCACCAGTTACAGTCCCTTTTTCCATCACTTGTAGCTTGGCATTCAATAAGCATAATGCCTCCCCACACCATAACTCTCAGCACTGTATATCTATCCCTTTCATGAACATTCTCATAGTGGTAAGCAGTACCACTTTCAGGTCAGATCAAGTGTCATCTAGAATCAGAAGAAAGACTAAAACGATTCTCATCTGCAAAGAGTACATTAGTCTGTGGTGTCTTGTCCAATTTTTATGGAAATAACACTACTGAAAATATCCTCTACAATGAGCTGTGGATAAAGGGATGCAGACTACAGACATATAGGCCTACTTGTTGCAGACATCTTGCCACAGTTTGTTGAGATACCTGCATACCTATGTTTGAATGGAGCCAATTTGCAAGCTGACCTGCCATTGTATATCTGTTACATTTTGCTTTTATAACCAAAAATCTGTCTTCATGCTCCATGATAGAGCAAGGCATGGTAGATCAAAATTCCATTGATTTGAAACATTAGCCTGGATACAATGCTGTGTTAAATTCCAAATTCTCTGACAATATCAGTAATTCTGTGGCCTTCAAGTTTTCCAATAATTTTTCCTGAAATCATCTAGGTGATGTCTTTGAGACATTACAAGACACCCAAGTTTGCAACTTTATTCCTTCATGAAAAGAGCTTCCTTCAAACACAATTCACTTAGCTCAGTGTTTTGCTTTTTATATTGTTGACTGCTACCACATGATCTTTGCATGCAGTTCGAAAATTTGAGTGTGTGTAACCACTTTCTACTCAAAATCATCAGTTATACAAATTGCCACATTTGTATAACCGATTCATTTGCATTTGAAATCTTCAGAAATAGTGTTTGTACCCTCGGTTTTGGACTCTAGTGTCTTATTGCCTTTCCTAAGCCAATTGAAGGATCCGGAATCACCAATAATCTAGTGACCAGTTGCTCTGACCAACTGTGTGTGTGTGTGTGTGTGTGTGTGTGTGTAAGATTCTGAAAAAAAAATGGTTAACTCTCATCTTTTATGTTTTCTGGAGGGAGAGAGACAACTTTTTTTCAGAGCATAATCTGTCTATGGAATACTGAAGGACCTACACATCATTTTGTTTCAGATGGAATCTCCCTCTTTTCATCAAGAACTTTTTATCCAACCAAATCTCTCAAGTCTGAGGGAGAAACCTCAGACTTGAGAGATTTGGTATGAAGTCAGAGAACTCTTTCTGACTTCATACCCAATTGGAGAGAATCCCACAAGGTTCAGTTTTAAGTGTCACACATTTTGCAGCCAAGGTAAACAACTTCCTCCAGCTGTGAGTAATTCCCTCTATGTTGATGACTCCACCGTCTTCTGTCATTCATGTAACATGACAGTCATAGAAAGACAGCTGCAGTAAGCCATTGACTATCTTTCAAAATGGGCACTTGTAAATGTGTTCAGGTTTTCACAGCAGAAGACAGTTTATATGCATATTTATTGCAGATATGGTCTTCATCATGACCCAGAAATCAGACTAGGACAAACTTTAATGCCATTTGTAGCAGAAGCCATGTTCCTGGGGCTTATGTTTGAAAAGAAACTTATTTTCTTCTCTCACATATGCCGATTATGAGATAATTGCTATAAACCAATGAACATTCTTCACACCCTATCTTCTTACTCTTGAGGTACTGACAGATGTTCTTTGCTTTGATTGTACTGTGCACTGATTAGATCAAAACTTGATTATGGTTCCCAGGTCTGTACTTCTTCCAGAGAGTGTACCTGCTATGGTTGGGCCCTATCTACCATCAAGCCATAAGAATTACAACTGGAGCATTTCAAACTTTTACATTAGATGCATCTTCTCAGATGTGTGTAATGACTTCTTAGAGCAAACCATACAACATATTTTTGATTCCTATAATCCGAGCTCAAACAGTAATGAAACAGTATGAAGGGTTCCTATCCCATACATTTCTGACATCTTGGAACCAATCTCTAGAATCCTTAAAAAGTATAATCTATGGCTATTCATTTCTTTCAGCAAACTATTATCATGGTTCCCATCTTCTAAAGATCCTCTCTCGCTCTTCCTGGCATCTACTAAGTTCCATGTGGCTGTAACCTTTCCAACTTCAGACAAACTTGATTTTCAGTAGAGAAAAAAAAATGCTAGCACACCAGTTTTAAATTGTTAATAGGAAAGCTGACCTTGTACGACATGGAAGTGATGCTGACTACAATATGTGTTCTCTGTAATTTTCAGGTTAAAATATATGGATATTAAATATATTATTCTTTCTTTCCTTGTGTTATCGTGTTAATTTGTGGAAACTCTCTTCCCTTTTTTGAATCAGCAGACAAATTTCAAACCTTCTATACCACCACCACCTCCTCTTTCATGCCATCTACCACTGCCAAAACTGTGTGAGGAAAGCTGTTTCAAAACAGCTTTCTCACACAGTTTCAAGCTGAATTGCTGACCAGCAACTGCTTGTGGTTTTACTTTCCTAGATAAATTGAAGGAATGACGGTGGCCAATTTGGTAGAACAGTACCTGTGAAAATACTTATAGATAAGGCATGTGAGCATAGACAGAAAGTTTTGTGAGAAAGAGATTAGAATTAATCTCTGAGAGAAGTGTTATCTGTTAAGTAGATTGTCCTCTTCTGGATAAAATTAACAATTTTCAGGGAAGTTTTGATGCACTATCCCAGACATGAAAACAGTATTCTTTGATTTGGCAGATTTGAATATGGCATTAGTAGTGCAGGTGAGAAACTGTGTCCTGAACTCGAGAGGACACTACATTTTTTTTTAGATTGCTGAGGCTATGGACTTGTGTTTGTGCAAGGAAGAGCTAGATGTATAAGTCAGTCCACAAAGAGAAATTTGATCTTGAATTGAGATCTGGTATTATCAGAAGTAAGGGGAACACACACACACCAGGAATCAACATCTAGTTAATTAAGTATATTTTATCTGAAAATTGGAGTACCAATTTTCAGATAGTAGTCGTTTTGGTAGTCGTTTTGTATTTTTTCATGGAATGAATGCTTGACATCATGTGCAAATAGAAAAAATGCTTGCTTTTAAGAAGGTTAATATTTGTATCTTTCTTGAGGAGTACATGTGAAGGTGCTTACAAGATACTTACTCTTAGTTGTTAAAGTAATTGCACCCAGACATTTCATTGTTAAATCATGCACTTTCATTAATAAGAATGCATGAGTCTATCAATTGCTAAGCTATAAAAAAGAGCTGTGTCTTATGTTTCAAGTTTTATTTCAGTGAGAATTTAGTTTGAAATGTTTTAATATTTAGCAGTCTCAGTTTAATTTCTTTGACCATTAGAAAAAAAAAAAAATCAGTTGAATGAATTTTAAGCCAACTTGACAAAGTTATCAAGTTAATAGAGTTCAGATCTAATATCAGGAAGTTTTGTACTTAGTTCCAGTTCACTTAGAACTTAGATCCAGTTAATCTTAAGAAATCTAATGCTAATTTATTAACCTAACAGACACCCATTGAGTAAAATCAAAAGAATTTATCATATTTATATATATTTATATAAATATGTATACAGTAGATTCCAATTAATTGGGACACATAAGAACTAGAACATTTAGACGCAATTGTGAGGCTGCTCCAATTATGCAAAGTTTCATGTTAATAGTTTAAAAAATTATATGAAGATAAACATTTCACTAAGCAAGAAAACAATTCTTCAAATTAATTATATCAGAATACATACATATTTAAATTTCCCTCATTGTCAATATCAACAAAGACAGTGAGAGACCTATTCTTTCAGTGTAATTATATTAAAACAAACTACACAAAGCATTAGAAAATATTTGCTATTTAAACATTTCATTTATATCGAACCCATGCTAATTTAATAACCTAACAGACACCCATTGAGTAAAATCAAAAGAATTTATCCTATATATATATATATATATATTTATATAAATATGTATACAGTAGATTCCAATTAATTGGGACACGTAGGAACCAGAACATTTAGGCCCAATTATGAGGCTGCTCCAATTATGCAAAGTTTCATGTTAATACTTTAAAAAAATATATCAAGATAAACATTTCACTAAGAAGAAAATAATTCTTCAAATTAATTATGATATCAGAATACCTACATAGGCTGTTCAATAAGTAATAAGACTATATTTATACAGAAAACAGATTACCTTTAATCGTCATCACTTACATGGTATTTTTCGAAGTAACTACCGTGAGACGCGATGCATTTGTCTCAACGTTGCATCCACTTCTTAAACACATGTGAAAGTCCGTTTTTTGAGAGTTCTTTCAAAAACGCCTCCGCAGCTTTTACACATGCTTTGTTGCTTTCAAAATGGCGGCCTCTTAGTGGTTTCTTCAGCTGAGGAAACAGCCAGAAATCACACGGTGCGAGATCAGGACTGTATGGAGGGTGTGGTAGAATATCTATGTTGTTCTTCTGCAAAACATCCACTACACAACCAGCAATATGTGGCCTTGCATTATCATGGTGCAATAAGAAGCCATTCTTCAGCAATGGACGCTTCCTTTTGATGTGCTGTACCATTGTCAATAAAACATCCGCATAGCATGAGCCGTTTACAGTATTCCCGGGTTCTACAGCATGTTGGTAAACAATGCCTTCGTAGTCAAAAAAACATTATGGTCATAACTTTACCAGCTGATTTTACGCCTACCCCCAAGAAAGCTGTTTTTGCTTTCTTGGGGGTAGGCGAAGATGGATGCTTCCATTCTGCTTTGTTGTGTCATTGTAGAATCATATTGATACAACCAAGCTTCATCTGCTGTAATGATGTGTTTTAAGAAGTTGTCACCTTCTTGTTCCAGTCTTTCTTTCCATTCTGTGCACACATCCACTCGATGCTGCATTTGCTCCAGTGTCAAGAGTTTGGGAATCCATCGGGTGCAAGCACACGTTTCAGTCCCAAATGTTCAGCCATGATTGAGTGAACACTTCCCACAGAAATATTCAGGACAACATGCAGCTGGCATACTGCATATTTGATGATAATCGCTGCTGTTGATCATTGTCTCTGTGATGGATGTTGAAGGTCTTCCTTCACGTTTAAGATCTTCCACGTTTTGCCTTCCTTCCTTAAAAGTTCTATGCCAGTGAAAAACACTTGCCCTCAACATTGCTTCATCGTGGAAAGCTTCGTGTATCATGTTAAAAGTGTCCGATGCTGATTTTTGCAAACACACACAAAATTTAATCGCATAACGCTGTTCCAAGGACGCTTCCATTTCGACGACTGGTCGCGAGTCGTAGGCACACTGAAACAAGCTTGCATTTAGTCACATGACACTCTGGCACATCAGCCCATATACGCCATCTATCAACCTCTTTTGTTAATACAGACAGCAACATTTCTTTATTCCACAGAAATTAATATTGTAACGAGTGGTTTCGTGAAAGTAAAATTAGTCTTATTACTTATTGAACAGCCCTCGTTTGTTTTAATTATATTAAAACAAACTACACAAAGCATTAGAAAATATTTGCTATTTAAACATTTCATTTATATCGAACCCGATTAGTCTAGTAGCATTGCACTTTACAACCATATGCCTGGGGAAGGAGTGTCCCAGGTTCGATTCCAGTCGAAGAGATGAGGAACTTGAGGATCTTCCTCAGGCATAGCCGACAAACCGGCCCCGTGAAGAAAAGCTTCACGGGGCCGGTCTTCAGTCAAAAATATAACCCCCCCCCCCACACACACACCCAACGGCAGGCTAGGCAACAGGTCGGTTGGGAGTGGTACTAACAAGAAGTCTCATCTAAGTAACATGCGGATCCTGCATAGGAAGCGGGAATAACACGTAGTGAAAGAAGAAGACGATTTATATGTTAATTTATTTTCACAGTATTGATGACAACACAGAATAATAAGAAAATAACTATTGTTTATTAACTTATTTGCTAATATTTTGCTCGTATTATATCCAAGATCTTCAGAGCACAAAAACAGTTTGTCAATGTATTTGAAACAACAACAGTCTGGTATAATAATGGGATTAGTTTAAACAATTGTAATGAACAACACAAAGACTAAAGTCCTAATTAGGCACCATTTATGTTGGAAAAAAAAAAGTTATTAATTAGCTCTTAAAATGATTTTCTCCCAGATTTTTGATAATTTTATACAGCCATATTTGTTTGATTCCAGGTTTGGAGCATATTTTAGAGCTTCTGGCACTGATTCCAATAACAATCTCTCTGACTTAAAATGACTTTTTAGCACTTTTGGTTTCTTCCAATTGATCTTGTGTGAATTAGTATCTAAAGTATAGTCTGCTAGACCCAACTTGCCATAATGATGGTGCCGGATGTATTTTTTATGTTCACTAAGCCAGATGTCCACAGTTCTTCCTGTCTGTCCATAGTAACCCCATGTCACAAGAACAGGACACTTTATAAACTCCTAGATGTGATAAAGAAGAGCTTTTGTCCTTGGATGAATGGATGAGAGTTGCCAATTTGACATGAGATTTAAATACAGTGCATAGCTGATGTTTATTAACCACTCTAGATAACTTTTCAGATGTGCCTTGAATGTTTGGAATGCTAACAGTTTTTCTGTAGTCTTTGTGTGGTAGACAATGGTGGGGAGGATTTCTGAGGAGCATTTAGTATTATTAGCCAATGGCTATAATTAGTATTATAGCCATTGGCTAAGAAGGTATGACATAAATGAATGAATTCAGCTATGAGAGCATTGTCATTGGAACAAATTGCTCTAGCTCTGTGAGTTTTTAGGGTACCGTACTGTTGAGATTGGTGATGGTGTGAGTTTTTTTTTTTTTTTAACATAGATGGCACCTGATTAGGACCTTAGTCTTTATGTTGCCCGTTACAATTGTTGAAACTAATCCCATTGTTATACCAGATTGTTGTTATGTCATGTACTGTGACAAACTGTTTTCATGCTCTGAAGATGCTGGATATAATACCAGTGAAATATCAGAAAATAAGTTAATAAATTATTATTTTCTTATCATTCTGTATTGTCATCAATACCGTGAAAATGAATTAACATGGACTATGAACACATAAGCATTTCCATGCATCTCATTTATATAATGCGATTTCAATAACAAATATGCACATACTTTTCAACTTTTAGTTCCTAATACTTATTACTGAAAGAATTTATCCATTATATCCTGCTATGTTCTTTTGATTGACTCTGGGTGCACAAAAATCAGTACGGACATCTAGTGTAAATAATGGACTGTCTTCACTGGTCATTGCCTTCCTGCATGAAGTATTGTTGTAAACAATCAGTAAATTTCCTGGCATACTCTGTAATCACTCATTTAAATTCAGATGTGTCATCTTTACTACTTTCTTTACCTTTTATTCCTTTGTCTTGGTATTTTGATAGATGCTTTTAATAATTTCATCCTCACAATCTTTATTTTCATTGTTTTACATTCAGCATTATTGTTAATACCTTCAAATTCTTCAAAGTTCCTAACTTTTTGCACTTCTGCAATGGCTTCATCTTAACTTTTGGTTGTTTGAAATATCTCCAAACCTGAATGATTTAAACCACAATGAGAAAAATGGTTCTGAATTGTCTTCTGCTTAATTATCTCCAACTATTGGCAACAAACTGTACTGCCTGGAGAAGGTTAACTTTTGAACTCACTTCCTTGATTGTGGAAGATGTCAGTAATTTTCTAGAATGTGGTTCGCCAACTTTGTGCGGTACATCTTCAAATTATTATGATTCCCATATCGATTGCCTGCACTAAGGATGCAGTGTTGGTCAAACACTCTGAACAGTGAGGGTGTGCTACACAATTATCAAGAATCAGAACAACTTTTCTTGATTTCCAGTTTAAATCCACATCCCACCTCATTAACCATTTCTTAAAAATTTTGGAATTCATCCATGCATTCTTATTAGCATAGCACTCAACCAGTAAACTTTAAAGCATCAAGGTTTAGCACTTTTCTCAATAACTAACTCTGTTTTTATCAAATCCTGACATGTTTGAACAGCATAATACAGTTACGCAATCCATTGCTTTCTGAGAATCTGACAATTTTAAATGATTGTAGTAGAGAGAGAGAGAGCTATCTGGTGTGGTACGATAAAACAAGCCTGTTTCATCAGCACTATCTTTGTCACAGTGTGAATTTAACCCGTGCCTACATTTCCATTTAGACAACCAACCGTCTGTTACTTTAAACTCATCATGACCCAGCTTCTTAACTAGCTTCTCTGATTTCTTTTTTAACATTAGACCACTGATGCACACTTCTCATCCAGTTATAATGGAGAACCACTGAATTTGGGCATCCTCAACTTCAGGACCTTACCTACACACTTCCATTTTTGGGATGTTTTCCATGCCATGTCCATTCTTCTCATAGTTTATCTTACCGGTTGTATCGAGTGTGCAATTATAGATTTTGGTACCCCAGTTATATCTGCCGAATGATGATGATGTTTTGGGAAATGACCTTTGATTTGGTCTAATAAGGCAGTTTTTTTTGGCTAGTGACAAATCTTTACTTAGCATCTTGGTAAGGGTCCAAAATTTATAAACTTAAAATTAAAAGCAAAATTAATCCAAAAACAGAGCACTGAAAAATCTACACTTTTCTGATTAGGTGTTGGCTCATCATGAAAGATGGCAAGTACATGCGACTGACAGTAGTTAGAAACTGTTTCCCCTAAAAAAGTAATACACCGTATAACCTGAGTTGTTAAGAGGAGTGATTAGTCGTTCACTTGTGTCACAAAAACAAGTGGGGAACAAAGCTGATGAGTCATTTATAAGCTGTAGTTTGTCACAGTATGACCTCTTGTCAATAATCCTCAAACTACTGATCCTTTACAAGTGATTACCTCACAGGGATAATCTTGAGTGTTGCAGTCTCTGTCCAAAATAAGCAAAGAAAACTGGCAGTTTTCTCAATTTGGTTTTGTTCTTTAAGATTTGTCCCAAATAAATGATTGCCCCAGTTAACCAATGGCCCAATCTTGTATATATGCATTTATTTACTTTTTATATAATTTATAATAATATTTATAATAAATACATTTTTATTCAAGAGTTGAGTCATTTACTTCTAGATGTAAAATAATATTCTTGTTGTCTTGCATGAATTTGGAAGCATGTCGTGTGTTCCTCATATTCCCCACTGACCTCTCAAAATACAGATAACTTGTTATCCTTGTTAGTAGGCTATAGATCAAAACTAACAGGGAATAACAAACTCCATGATGTTGAGGATGCCCATATAGCCATATCCTCTGAAGCTTCTACCAGATGTGTCACTTAATTAGTCTTACCACACATTGTTGAAAAGAGTTGTTCTTCAACTCTATAATTGCCTCTTTTTATTTTTTTATTTTTTCTCCACAGTTCAAATTCATAGTGATATCCTGCTATGTTCTTGCTGAATTAGTTTATTCAGTTCACACTCATCATCATACTTCTTATTGTATATTTTGCCCTGTTTACCTCCAGATAGGCTCTGACCTGCTGCCCTTTTCTAATTAATTAGACAAAATGAGTTTAATTATTGAAATTTATAGTATGCTGATAATGTTAATTGCAGAAATAATCAAGAAAATAAAATATAATGAAAAATAGCAATCAGTATTACATTGAGTTAGCTTTGCATTAGGACCCCCCCCCCCACCTAATAATGTGTTGGTCCACCTATGTGCAGTCACGGCTCACAGATGCCTAGGAACAGATTCCATAAGATGCTGAACATCCTTCCTGCGTAATTTGACCCCTGTCTGCTGCAGCAACTTCATCAGTTCACTCTCATTCTGTGGAGGAGGATCAGCAGTTCTCACATCCCATTTTGGTATATCTCACACATGTTTAATTGAGTTATAGTCAGGAGAGTTTGGGGGGCCAAGGCAGTATGCTGAATTCATTGTTCTGTTTCTCCAACTACTCAGTAGTTATATGAGCCCAATGACAAGGTCTGTTGTCCTCTTGAAAGATAGCACGTTGGTTGGGATAGACCTCCTGCAGATATGGATGGAGATGGTAGGCTAACAGGTCTCTGTAGCATTCACCATTCAGTGTTTGTGGAATCATAACCAATGGACATAGGCAGTGCCAGGAAAAAGCTCTCCAGATCATAACATCACCTCCACTGGCCTGTTGACTCCCCAACTGCCCAATCAGGGGATAGAGCTTCATGTTGTTTATACCAAATGTAAACCCGACCATCAGCATGGTGCAGCAGGAAAGGGAATCATCATTCCAGACAACCTTCTTCCATTTGTTGGGGGTTCATTGCCGATGTTCCTTGGCTCATGTGAGGCATTGTTTGTGATGCCTGGCCATCATCATGGGTACCATTATTTGTCTCTGGCTGTGGCACCTCAGGCAAAGCAAGGTATGGTGCATGTGGAAATGGGTTGATCTGCTTCACTGTTATACTGGTGGGTGAGCTGTGTGACTGTTGCATATCATTGCTGAGATACCAGTGGTGACACCTGATGCTCACCTCTAGGATCAATGACGTGTGACTGACCAATGTGAGCCCTTCTGCTGGATGTCTGTTCATGGTTAATCCATTCCTTGTACACCCTTGATACAGTAGTAGAGTTGCAACCAATAAATGTGGCTGTTTCTCAAGTACTGGCACCTGCCTCCAGGCCCCAACTATCTGCCAGTCGTCAAATTGGCTTATGTCTCCACATTTCCTCATTACTGGCAAACGTTTACGGATTATGTACAGAGGATAGGTGTGCCCATTTATAGTAGCCACACATAATGTTGATATCACGTGGTACTTTGTTATCGTGCCAATATGTAAATAGAGGATGTTCCTAATGCAAAGCTAACTCAGTATATGTATGTATACTACGTGCGTGCGTGTGTTTATATATATATATATATTTCTTTTTTTTCTTTCTCTCTTCCTTTCTTTTTTTTTTTAACAATAGGTAGCTTAACTTCAATTGATAAAGACACCCAATCAGAGCAAGCGCATATATTTTATAAATATGAAGCTGGAAGAGAAGGACAAAATATTGATCCTTGGGAAGATCCTGGCTTTGAAGTATATCATGTTACAGATCGTTATGGCTTTCTCCAGTAAGGAACTTTAATAATGTTTTTTGACAATTTGAAAAAATGTCGATTTTTTAGTCTTCAGTCAGCTAAGGGTTTTTATATTATTTTCATATATATATATACTAGGGGGCTCTGACGCCTACACCCCCCCCCCCCCCACACACACACCAGTTCCGGACTGGTAGGCCAGTTCTCCTTGAATTCTGATGGCTGGAAATTTGAAAACTCGAAAGGGTGTACTTCCCCCCCTTCTGAGTTTTCGGTGCCCAACCACCCGAGTTCCAGACTGATAGGCTGGTTCTCCTTGAATTTTGATGACTTGAAAATGGGGGTTCCCACCCAACCCCCTGAGTTCCGGACTGGTAGGCCTGTTCTTCAATTCTGACTCGAATTTTGAAGACTCGACACTCAGGGTAGCCCTGAGTTTCAAAACATTTCAAATAACTTGACAAAAAACATGACACAAAAACGTTACAAAAAAAGCCTTATCATTTTATATTATGGAGTAGATATATATATATATATAAATAGATTTTTTTTTAAATTTTATATATATATATATTATGTATTGAGGAAACCTTGCTTTAGATACCAAACATGGAAATCTTTTCTTTCAGGCCATTTAATGAAATTTAAATACACGATAGATCAGATTTAATGCATATTTAATGTTCTCTCTCTCAGATTATACTGAGAGAAGATTAAATCTTTGTGATTTTTCCCTTTCACAATAAGGTATTTTATTTATTTGAATGACTTCTTTGTTTAATGAATGATCTAAAACTTATCCATTATAAATTGATAAGTTGAATAAATTATCTTATTCAACACTTGAAACTAAAACTAAAAAAAAAAAGTTCCATTATACAAGTTATCATCAATGTAAATGAGGATTGTTCTGTTATAGCAAAACTATATGCAACTATTGTGTTGGAAGACAAGCTTGAATTTAAAGTGCAGTAAACTAATTAATCATTTCTTTTATTTTAAATTGGATTAAGTAGGGTATCAGCCTTCCTATTAAGAGAAAGCACATGAGATACTACTATTAGTATCAGAGATACTAATAGTAGTATCTCTTTCCCATCTGTTTAAGTTTCAATCTCAATTCTAATAAAGTCCAAAGATTTGGATGAAGGTAAAAATAGTTTCATTGCATTATAAAAGAGGCTGCAAGGCAGAGGTTTCAAATTATAGACCATTCAGTATCTCAGAAGTGGTGATAAAAGTTGGACAAGAGCAAAATTATTCAGGAATGGTTGTATAGGAATATGATACTCTTTTGGGGTGGGGGGGGGATAGCATGACTTTGAGGTAATTTCATGTCTTTGGAATTTACTAATTTTTTATAATAGTGGGACAACCGATTTGAATAAGGGGAATGACTATATGATGATATTATTGCTGGATTTTGCCCAGGAATTCCAACAGAATACCGCCTGGAATACTGTTAAACAAATAAGAGCAAATCGAGCAAATATGATGAAGCTTGTGATATGGATATGAAGGTGGCTAATGGAAAATTACCATAAGAGTAGTATATGTGAAGGAGTGAAATCCAGAAGAAGGTACTTCACTAGCAGTATGCTGCATGACTCTTGTGCTTGGATTATTACCATTTAAATCATTTCATCTTCCCTTTTGTGTTAGGCTCAATAGTCTAGTATGAAAGGGGTTACTCTGCCATGTAACCCCTTTCATACTAGACTATTGAGCCTAACACAAAAGGGAAGATGAAATGATTATAAGAAGCAAGGTTATAAACCTGCTAATAGCTTAAGAATAGGGCAGTTAATCCAATCTGCACTGCCTGCTATGTTTGCTTTTTTTTGTATCAGTCACCAGGTCTTCCCAGAAGAAGGGCCATATGCATTCATGAATATGTAATACTGGCTGAGCTGTGGAGAGACTATACTTAATTTGCACCTTAATGATAGAGGAATTAAGACTTAATGATTTGAATGGAAATATTCCAGTTGTTTACTTATGATTCAGAATTGGATAGAGTAATAATTAATCAAAGCAAGGTAGAGATACTATAGAATGACTTGAATAGAGTTGGTATGTGAAAAGGATAATGGTGCCAATTATGTGGAAAAGAAGTGTTATGTTATGCACTTTGGGATGAAAAGATTACAAACTGTGTATTACATTGAATGGGACTACTCTCCCGGAAACTGATGAAGCTAGGGATTTGGGGGTAACCGTTGATAGGGAGTTGAAGGTCAGAGGGTGTACTGCAAAAGTTGTCAGAGTAGTTCATAGGATTAATCATTAATCGGTTATTGAAGAACATCCTGTAATGCAGAATGTTATCAGGAAGTTATTATTCCTCTTATTAATGCTTTGATATGGAAACATTGCACCGACCTGGTCACATGTGTATCTCAGGATCTTTGAATGAGCAAATATGATTAGTGTGGTATCCCATGATGAGTCTTTGGACTCCATAGCCTGTATAATAATAATAATAAATTATTTTTTATTGTTAATAAGTATTATTATTATTATTATTACGGGCAACTCCAGGGAGTCCTTAGACTCATCGAGGGAGGCCCTAAACATCATGTCCACACAACTATACGGCATTCTCACAGTATCTGTCATACCTTGCCTTGAACTCACTCACCGTCATAGCACCTACAATAGACTCTTGCAGCTTATTCCACTCATTTACCACTCTAAAAGTAAAGAACCCAGCTCTAACACCCCTGCTAACCATGCTCTTGCCCAGCTTCCAAATTCAAATTATTAATTGAATATTTTTATAAATAATGAGGACTAAACCTTGGAGTCTGACTGGCAAACTCTGAAGTAAACATTGATTGATTTTGCCAAGGAGCCATGTAGCGAAGTTCCTTGTAAGAACAGAAGAATCTGAATTCGTGGTGGGCTTAAGAAGTTAAAGAGGCAGTCCTAGAAAAAAGAAAGCTTATCAAAAATAAAACATTTGCATTGACAAGTAAGTCAACAGGTGTCCTGAGAAAATACAGAGAATATGTAGGAATGCTAAGCTGTGCATAAAAAGGATTTGGTGGGGGGGGGAGTCATGGGAAGACTTTGGTAGCAATATAGAAGATAAATGTCATGAAGATGGCAAACTGTTATAGAAGCTATTGAAAAATCTTAGAAATGAAGGAATAATTCTGTAAAAGGAATCAGAGATGAAACAAAGATAAAATCAAAGGATAAAGAATTCTGGTTAAATTATAGTTAAATAAAACAAGCAGTGACAGAACAGTGGTAGAAAATATTTAAGAGGAATGCAATCACAAACACATATCAGTACATGTAGAAAAAGCCATTGGAAACCTGAGCAGCTGGCAACCAGAAATGCTCAAATATTGAAATTTAAAAGATTTATAGTGGTAACACTGCATAATTCAGAAGGCCTGGTCAGTTGGGCAAATTCTGTATAATTGGAGTAGATTTCTCAACATACAATCTGTAAAAGGAGAAAAGAAGAAAACTTATGTGAGAATTAAAGAATTTTCATATTATATGTTCTAGGTACGATTTATGTTAGAAGAGGCTAAGGAAAATTATGGAAGGACTTGGGGAAGAACAAGCTGTGTTCATGCTAGTAGGTGTTGTGATCAAACTTTTACTTAAAGATAGATAGTTGAGAAATCATGGAAATGTAACAAAATCTCTATTTAAATTTTGTAAATCTTGAGAATGGGTACAATAAGTTACCATTAGAAAAGCTATTCAGAATGCTGCAACTATATGGAGTAAATGAGACATTATAAGAGCAGTATGTGTACAGAGCAATTTAATAGGTAAAATGTAGACACAGAGGCAGTGTGTCTACATTTCATATTTCTGTAGTAGTTAGAATTGAGGGTTTTGATGTAAAGTCATCAAATTGTTGAGTATATTTCCAATTTGGTATAAAGTTTAATACAGCAATCCCTTGATTAATGCATCTCTGATTAGTACTTTTTTAATTAGTGCATCATTTTTTTTCTATAGACAAATGCAATTATTGTAGATAATTCTTGTAGATAAAGTATTATAATACTGAATACAAATGCAATTAATGCACCTCTAAAATTCGATTAGTGCGCTTAGATACAATCTTAAAAATAAATGTTACAGATTTTAAAAATTTTCTATTTATACATTTTTTTATGGATAACTATTTTAAAAAATCACTCACCAGGATGAAATAATTTAGTTACTGATTTAAAATATTTTACAAAGCTATTTTTTAATGTGGTATACAGTACTAAACTATTTCCATGTACACTATGTTCCAAATTTACCACCAAAATTTATGTCGTCTGCTAATTACGTAGCATTTTGCTGATCATATCTCGTTCCTCCTTTGCATTTGTCTTCCTTACTTTTTTTATTTTAAAGTATTTTCCAAACCTTTAATCATGAGTAAAAGAATTAGTAAGCAAAAAAGTGGAAGTGTGAAAAAGATTTGAAAAGTAATCTCATTCATAGACTTGAAAAACTTGAAATAAAGAAAAATGAACAAGGTGAGTCCAGAGCAAAGATAGGACAAGAACTCAAAATGGGTGAATCAACTATAAAAGCAATTTTAAGCAAAGCTGCTGAACACAGAGAGAAAGGCAAGGCTGCTTCAAGTTCATCATGCATGCAGACCACTCGAAATCAAAGTATTAAATGATTGAATTAGAGTGACTTCTTTCTACATGGATCGAAAATTGTAACCAAAAAACAGATCTTGCTAAGCACTGACCTTATTAAATCAAAAGCATTAAGTCTGTTTGCAATCTTGAAAGAAAGGGCTTTCAATGATGGAAAAGAAGAAGCATTCCATGCTAGTGCTGGGTGGTTTGAGCATTTCAAAAAGAGAAATAGCCTACATAATGTTTGAATCACAGGCAAAGCCGTAAGTGTAGATAAAAAGGCAAACAGAAATTACTATCAGTTGTATGAAAAAGAGAAACAGAATGCCTGCCAAACTACATTAGCCCTCAATTCTTTGTTAAGAAGTAGAATTATAAATTTATATTCTGAATATGTCTTATTACCTTTCAGCTTAATAGTTTTCCTTTAACTAGGCCCTGAGACATATCCTGATTCTTTTATAAAAAAAAAAATTAAGGGTCAAAGAAGAAATTTGAGGAACGAATTAGACTTTTTCCATAGGTTATTATATTTGACTAGTGCATTTTCGATCAATACACCTGTTTTAAAGAACGCATTAGGCACGTTAATCGAGGGATTGCTTTGTCGCTATCTTCACCATTATTTATGTGAATCACATTAAAAGGAAAGTGGCATTAAACAAAGTATGAAATTGGAGATATTCAATTCAATTATTTATTTTATGCACAAAAAGATGCTATAAATAAATAGACCACAAAATATTCAATAAATCGTTATTGGATATTTTGTAGTTGATAATTGAATAAATAACTGAATAAAGAATCCTAATTACGTATCTCATCAGTCCCTATTGTCAAATGCTTATTCAGGATATATGATTTGAGTCTCAGAACAGGAAATATTCCACATGAGTGGAAAGAATGTATGGTATTCCCATTGCACAAGAGTGGTGCAAAGACCAATGTATTAAACTATCTACTAAATATTTTCAACACCCTGTAGATGTAAGGTTAATGGATTATTTATTAATTAAAATTTTTTAATTTGAAAGAAATAAATCATACATACTTGGATAATATGAAGATCTGATTGATATGTCAAGCAAATTTTAATGAAAATGAGCCAAAAAATGATGAATGGGAAACAGTGTGGAGAGTGAAAACCAAATATATGAGTAAGGATATGTCAAAAGTAAGAATAAAAGCATAAATAAAACAACATTTGGAAGGCAATGAATTTAAAGATTAAGAAATATAAAAATATAAGTTAAAAAAAATTGTGTTCAAATCACCATCCAGCAGTATAAATAATTGTGTGCTGGTCTTCAGAAGTTGTAATCGTATAGCTAGTTTTTCTGTCTTATCTGAATGATGATCTATTGAAACGGCCAGCACACCGTATTGGCCATTTCAATAGATCATACTGTTGGCTGATTGTTTTTAACATTGGTTTTTGTTTTTTATCACATAATATTTATAAATATTACTTTTTTTTTTTGGCTCATGATACTTTCAAAAAGGGATCATTTCAGGGTCAGTGCTAGATATCTGGCTGGAGATCTACCTCCATATAACCTTTTAAGGAATGCAGAGAACTGACCAGGGTTTTTGATGTGTAATGTCCAAACCTCATCTGTATGTAATGTGCCCCATTAGTAGGGGTAGCAATTTGGGATTTAACTCACCTTATATTATATGGGGTGCTTAGTGTCAAAGCTGTATAACTGAGAGGAGACCACATAGCCTTTAAAGGAATGCGGAGAACCGACCAGGGCTTCTGACCTAGTGTCCAGTCCTCACCTTCTCGTGGTGCACCCTGTTGGGTATCTACCTGGATACTGAACACACAAGGATGGGCTGGCAGTTTGGGATTTAGCCGACAAAATTGTATTCTTATTGGCTTAAACCAAAATACAAAATGATGGTACAACATGACAGAATTTTATGCCGGCTGGGGCGTCACCTGGTTAAACAAGGCTCCCATTGTTTTTTTCCCAGGGAACTAGGGAAAACTGCGAAAAGTCAGCTACTGGAACAAATTCTAAAACACACCCCAACTCAACATCCCCAGAGTTAAAGATCGGTACTATCAACATAAGAAGCCTGAATGTCAAAGAAATGGAGCTAGCTGAGGAATTGGATAAATACCAGATCGACATAATAGGGGTGACATTAATAGGGGAAACAAAAAAGACAAAAACTGGTGAGATCTTTCTGAGCAATAAATACAAAATGTTATATTCAGGCAATGACAATCAAGGAAAAGAAGGAGTAGTCATAATATTCAACACAAAATACAAGGCTAATCGTCTTGAATGTCAGGCAATATCAAGTAGAGTGATGTGGGCAAATATCAGAATGGGGAACTGGACAATGGTCCCACAGAAGGTTCTACTAAGGTAGAAGTGGAGGAATATTTTGATGCTTTAGAGAAAGCAATTGACACAATGAAAAAGAAAAAGTTGGTCCTTGTTGGGGACCTAAATAGCAGAGTAGGAAATGATTGTGAGACATACAAAAATATTTTGGGAAAATTTGGAGAAAAGAGCAAAGCTAATAATAATGGCAAATATCTGTTGGATTTATGCTCAGGACATGGACTGGTTATTACTAACACTATGTTCCAACATAAAAATATCCACAAATTCACATGGAGAGAAGAGACTAGGAATAAGAAAAGTCTCGTTGACTGTGTTATTCTTGATAGTGATGTTTTCTCTCTGGTGCAGGACACCAGAGTGTACAGAGTATTTGAAATTGGAAGCGATCACTATTTAGTCTTGAGCAAGATAAAATTGAATTTCATATTGAAAAGAATAACATGTAAGAAAGTTTTAAAGCGAATGAAAGTTGAGCAGCTCTCAGATGTGAACTGTAGACTAAAATACACAAAGATTATTGAAGAAAAAACGAAAGAGTTTGAGAACAGGAACCAAACCTTGGAGATTCAGTGGCAAGCCTTCAAGAAAACACTGATTGATTCAGCCAGAGAGGCATGTGGTGAGGTTGTCTGCAAGGATAGAAAAATCAGAACTCCCTGGTGGACACAGGAAGTTAAAGAGGCAGTGAAGGAAAAGAAGAAAGCATATCAAAAGTTCCTGTCAAATAAGTTAGCTTGTGCTCTTAGAAGATATAGAGACAAATGCAAGAATGCTAAACACTGTCTAAAACTAGCTAAACAAAAGTCATGGGAGGACTTTGGCAAGAATATAGAAAATAAATATCAAGAAGGTGGCAAAATATTCTGGAGGTTGTTGAAGAAGCTCAGAAATGGGGGAAAGAGTGTTGTAAAAGAAATTAGAGATGATAAAGGTGACATGAAAACTGGAGAAAAAGATATCTTTGAAGTATGGAGTAATTACTTCGAAAAATTGCTAAATGAATCAAGCAGTGATATGTGGAAAGGCAGCAGGAATAGATGATATCTGACCAGAAATGCTAAAGTATGGAGTTATAAAAGTCTTAAGGCCTGGACAGAGGGACGAATTCCAGATGATTGGACTAGAGCTCTCATAGTACCCATATATAAAAAAAAGGGAATAAAACTGAATGTGAGAATTACAGAGGTATTTGAATACTGATTGTTCCTACTAAGATTTATGCAAGTATACATGAGAAATGATTGAGAAGAATTGTGGAAGAAAAGCTTGGTGAAAAACAAGCTGGATTCAGGCCAAATAGAGGCTGTCAGGATCAGGTCTTTACTTTACGACAAATAGTGGAGAAATCATGGGAATATAACGAGGCTCAGTATTTAAGTTTTGTAGATCTGGAAAAGGCATATGACAAGGTGCGAAGAGAGAAGCTATTCAATACGCTACAGTTATATGGTGTCAATGTGGGCATTATATCAAGCAATACTTATTCTTTATTTGAGTTGTAAGTCAGCAGTTAGAATTGAAGGAAGTACAGGAAGATGGTTTAATATTAAATCTCATGTCAGACAAGGATGTACATTATCCCCTCTGTTATTCATTATCTGTATGGATCACATTATGAAGGAAAGTGGTATTAAACATTATATCAAAATTGGAAATGTTAATGTCAGCTCTTTGCTTTATGCGGACGATGTTATACTTATAAGTAAATCCTCTACAAGTCTGTAAGATTCCCTGACTAAAATGAATAACTGTTGTAATAGATATGATCAGTGGCGCACTCAGGATGTAATATTGGAGGGGGGCCGAGCACTCAAGCTTTAATCTTGGGGGCGGGGGGGGGGGAGTTGAGTAGGCGATTTGAGAATACACACTATGCATTGCATACGAGTTATGACTGAGCATCTGCAGTGATCGCCAATATATGATACCCGTGATCTCCTCAGGCTCGGCTCAGGCAAACGAAATAGTGTCTGGTCACTACTTCGTTCGCCTTACGTTCACAGTGGCCAGGATTCACGAGAGCTATAGGATATTCCCACCTTATGTGACCGCTAATTCATAAGTAGCATAGAAACAGAAGACACGACACAACATCAATTTAAAAAAAAAAAAATGAAATTTAATTAAGAAAAGATTTTTGGAAATTTTTCTAGTGTTTTTTCCTTTTTCTTTTTTTTTTGGGGGGGTGGGGACAGGCCCCTTGGCCCCCTCCCTGGGTGCGCCAATGGATATAATATGAAGGTCAGCAATAAAAATACAAAGACAATGAAAATAGTCAGAATCGTTGAAAATGTCAACTGTGTTGTGAATGGAGAACCTGTGGAATAAGTAAAACATTTCAGCTACTTAGGCACGATTTTTATTGAAGATTAAAATTAAATATGGAAAATAAATATGGTAAATTAAATATGGAAATAGACAACAGAATCAACAAAGCTGGTATGGTAGGAAGTCAATATTGAATAAATTCATATGGAATAAGAAAGAAAGAAATTAGTCGGAACACTAAATTAGCTGTATACAAGACAGTGTTCAAACCAGTTTTAACTTATGGATCTGAGAGCTGGGTCAGAAGTAAAACACTTGACCAAAGATCTAACAGATTTGCTTAGGTGTAGATGGTTATTCATGACTTATTTTTCACGATATTAACAACACCACAAACACTTTTATCAACAAAGATGTTTTATTAACGCTTATATTTCGCTGATTTTCAACTCAGCATCATCAGAGCACAACACACATGTAAACGCAACAGTGAGTGAGTGAGTGAAACAATATAATTGCAAAAGACAAAAGGTCTAAAGTCCTATTTTTGGCACCCTTTAATGAGAAAAAAAAAAAACCAGCAGTTATCCAGGAGTTTTTCTTAGGATAACCGTCTCCCAAATTTTTGGCAAATTAATGCAACCATATTTGTTAAGGTTGGGAGAATTCTTCAAAGCCATTGCTGACTCAAAAAATAATCTTTCAGATCTATAACGACTCCTAAATAGCACATTCGTTTTCCTCCATCTAATCCTGTGTGAAGGAGTGTCCAAAGCGTGGTCTGCCAGTCCCGACTTGCCATAGTAATAGTAGCGAAAAACCAGAACATGAAAGATAATAGTAGCGAAAAACCAGAACATGAAAGATAATAGTAGCGAAAAACCAGAACATGAAAGATACATTCGCTACTATTACTATGGCAAGTCGGGACTGGCAGACCACGCTTTGGACACTCCTTCACACAGGATTAGATGGAGGAAAACGAATGTGCTATTTAGGAGTCGTTATAGATCTGAAAGATTATTTTTTGAGTCAGCAATGGCTTTGAAGAATTCTCCCAACCTTAACAAATATGGTTGCATTAATTTGCCAAAAATTTTGGAGACGGTTATCCTAAGAAAAACTCCTGGATAACTGCTTTTTTTTTTTTTTTTTTTTTCTCATTAGAGGGCGCCAAAGGACTTTAGATTTTTTGTCTTTTGCAATTATATTGTTTCACTCACTCACTGTAACGTTTACATGTGTGTGTTGTGCTCTGATGATGCTGAGTTGAAATCAGCGAAATATAAGCATTAATAAAACATCTTTGTTGATAAAAGTGTTTGTGGTGTTGTTAATACCGTGAAAAATAAGTCATGCATGGACTTGACAAAAGACTAGAGACCGCAGATATGAGTGCCCTGAGAAAGATTAGAGGTGTGAACAGAGGCATAAATGGCAATATCATATTAAAAATGAGGATATTAGGATAGAACTTGATATTGTCAGCATCCAGGAATGCATTAGCCGAGCTAAATCTCAGGTGGTATGGTCACTTAAACAGAATGGGTGAAGAAAGATTAGCAGAACAAGTGTTTGCCAGGTTGGCAGGAAAATGCCCAGAGGAAAACCAAGATATAGGTGGATTGAAATATTAGATCTGATAATGTTGGAGTCTTGACAAGTAACAGACCGATTTGGAGGAAAATTATAGATAGGAAGTTAGTAACGATGTAAATTTTTCATGTAGTACTATCCTGTACACCCCTTTAGGGCACAGGGCAGGAATTTGATGATGATGATGAATTTGTAACAGATGTAGGCTGTATTTATTTTAAGATTCGTATTTTTATGAATTTATAAAATAATTGTTTGACAAAATAATTATCTTGAATCAAGTTCTTGGAGAATAAAATGTATTGGTGACTAAGATAATTAGCAAAAAAAAAATTGATAGTGGCATTGTTCTCCAGAGTGATACAGTCTTAAGCAAAGAAATATGAAAGGATCTCTTATTTGCACTGGCATTAAAAACTATAATTATACAATAAAACAACTAGCAAAAATAAATGTAACTTGTAGGTAACATGCTTTAGATTCCAGTTACCGAGCAAACGGGAAGCAATTGCATTTCTGGCAATAGGTAACTGAACGTAGCTACGTACATGAGGTAATCTGGTTAAACGTTCTTGTCAGCATGAAGGATTATCACACCTTCTAATGGATATGACAGTCAAATGCACTTGAGATGCATGTTTTTTCAACAGGTGGTTTGACTCTTATCCAGGAGTTGCTGGACGTATATATATACGTCCTGGCTGGTTGGGAGTTTAACCCTGCGGAGGTTGCTGTCGAAAAAATTGCATCTTAGGTCACCTGTATCCGAGAAATACATTCATTACTAGTATGTGCTGAAATGCAATAAAACTTTAAAAAAAACAGTACAAATATAATACATGATGGTTTATTTATTTTCAATTACAATCTAGAAATTATTGAAAAAAAGAAACAAATAATAATAAAAAAAAAATCAATACTATACTGACATCGGAGTTCATGGTATCTCTCAGATACAATTTACTATCAGCTATCACTTTCACTTTTGCATTCGACTCTATCATTCTCATCATTGGACTCGAGTAACATTTGCTGAATCTCTTCGACATTATCCTATCGATATATTTTTCCAGCCATTTTAATGGTAAATAATAATAATAATAATAAAAAATAAACCAATACTATACTGACATCGGAGTTTGCAGTATCTCTCAGATACAGTTTACTATCGAATATCACAACCTCTACATAACGTGTTAAAAACCAAACTGACTTCAATTTTCTAGCAAATAACACTTTGAGGGAATTTTTTCTGTGATGATTTTTCCTGCAATAAATTTTACCGCGATGAATTGTCTGTGAATCGAATGAAATACAATCTTCCTTTAACAAACCCATGATGAAAACCACAGTGAGTACTACCCTTATCAACCCGTTCTCTATCCTGCTTCTCATCACTCTCCAGTACCTTCACAACAATCCTACATATACAGATTAGCCTATAATTTGTAGCCACAACCTTATCCTAACCTTTATGCAGTGGAACAATTTTACCTTCTTTCCACTCCCTTGGAACCTGTGCTGTTGTAAGACTCTCATTAAACAGGCATGCCAGTGCTATTGATAATTGCCTGGAACATTCCATTATGTAGTCAAATCCTATCACCTTACTGATATCAAGGTTATTTATTTCCTCAAATACCTCCTGCTCACTCACAATTAAGCCACCCTCTCCTCTACACTTAAGTTTCTCATGATTTCACCCTAATGAGGATGAAATGCTCTTATAAACTGTCACTGAATACTTCAATAATGTCTTCTGCAACAGTTATCATTTTACCACTTTCATTCATTAACATCATCTTACCATAATCATTCTTCCTTATACTTGCCACATATCAAAAAAAAAATTCTCTAGGGTGTTTCTTCACCTCATTTGCTAATTTCTGCTCATACTGCATTTTTGTTGTCCTTATTGAGTCACTCTCCTAGATTACTCTTAATACTCTTCACGTAACTGATTGTTATCATTATTCATCTTGTATTGCCTCCAAAGTCATACTTAAGTCCCTCATTCATCCATTTTACATCTACCTTATTCAGCCTTTTGATTTTCAGAATACATCCACCCATTAATGCTGTTATGGATTTCCTTACCACTCAACTCCTCATTCCATGCTATAGCTCCAAGCTGTCTCCTAAGCTTGTCATAATCACCAGCCATGTACTTCAAGATATATCCTTTCCTCACAGAAGTCTTCATATGGCTAGCTACAACCCATGTGATCACTTCATGATCGCTCTCACCAACTGGAGAAAAGTGTGAAGCCCCACTCACAATTACATCCTCTGATGAAATGATCAGATCTAAAACTCTCGATCATCATGTGCTTCCCTTTACATATTGCCTGAGATAGTTTTCTCAAAAACTCAAGAAATTCATTTTCCATATTCCTTAATGCTATCTCTTCATTCCACTTTATACCTATAATTAAAATCAGCCATAATAATTACCCTTTCCTTGTTAACTGATGTTCCTTATACATTTCTTCATCACCACTTGCCATATTTTTGATATATAACTGGATACTTGATATATATCATTAAAATCTTTTGTTACTAAATAACATAAATAACAGGTAAATAATAAATAACATAATTATTTATGTTATTTATTATTTACCTGTTATTTACTATTTACCTATTATTTAATATGTATGAAAATATGCAAACATTAAAATGTGTATGCATATTTTAATATGCCATTACTATCATATTTTTAAATGTTACTTTATTTTATAGTGATTATCGACTACCAGAAAAACTTACTGCCCATGAAACAAAGGTATAGTTTCAGATATTTTTAAAATTCCTTATATAATTTGATTTTTTTATATTTGATCACAAAATGCTTCAAGTTATTAATCAAAAATTGATAAGTTTATAATTATCTCCTTGTTCTCTCCTGTCTAGTTATGTTCAATGCTTTATCAGTTTATTTGTCATGCAATTTGGATGAAAGCATTTTATTCAAATTTGTATTTGTGATTACTACTAAAAAACTGTCCAGCCTTTTCAATTTTGATTTAAACCATTTTTATAAGTGGCAAAATATTCAGAAATTCTATAGAGTAATAATTTCACCATGGAATTTAATTAATGTGTTACTCAGCATCTTTACTAAAAGTAATGAAAAAATAATTTTGGCTTTTAATTAAGTTTTTTTAATAGCAAAATGAGGTGAAATGATATTTAAAGAAAAAATATAAAACTAAAGTAAATAAGCTATTTAACATACATTATCTACCAATAATTGTCTGGACACTAGCAATTTACAATTGATACCAACAGGCAAGCTCTAATATTGGGAATGTTCACCTTTGGCTTTGATCATCTCCTGCACCCCTTTGAGGGAGACTTTCCACCAATGTGCAGCAGACATCAGGTGAAATTTGCCTCCATTCTTCCATCAAAGTAGCACTGAGTTCAACAACAGATCAAGGACGTGCTGCTCTGGACCTCGATCACTGCTCCAATTCATCCCACAGTCAAGTCAGGTGTTTGGGGTTGAGGTAAGGACTCTGCATAGGCCAAGAGCAGTTGTTTAACATCCATCTCTTCATACCATTCCATAATAGGTGCAGCTTTGTGGCATGGGGCATTGTTGTCTTGATAGTAACTCGGGTCCGTTCCATTAAAAAATACTTCACAGTGTAGCCAGCACCTGATTATCCAGAATATCAATGTACTGAGCTGCCTTCGTAGAACCACAGACATCAGCCAGTGGTCCCACTCCAAACCAGCTGAATGAACCCCACACCATTACTCCTCCTTCACCAAACTTTACTGTGGGTACAACACACTGTGGTAACACACAGCACACACCCTGCCATCAGACTGGAAACAGGTGAACCTTGATTCATCACTCCAGAGTACTGTTTTCCACTGGTCAATTGTCCAGTTCACATGCTCTTTGCACCAGGCAAAACGAGCTGCCTTGCTCATTGTTATGATGTTTGGCTTGTGTGCCACTGCTCTTCCATGGAAACCCAGTAAATAGTTCTTTTCGTACAGTATTAGTGCTCACCATGGTGTTAGTGGCATTCTAGAACTCATCACAGATGGTCTGTGCCAATTGTAGCTGGGTTTTGCATGCCAACCATTTTAACACCCTCCTATCCCTATCAGTCATTTTTGGCAGCTGCCCTGGGTGTTTTCATGCACTAGTGATGCCAGAATGTCTCCTTTTGTTGATGAAATCGCCAACCATTGATTTTGGATGCTTCAGTTGAGTGATAATGCCATGTATGAACACATGCCACCATAGTGACAGTCAATCATATTGTCATACCACACCTGGATTCAATTGCTATGATGAAATACTGCTTCCTACTATCTGTACACCAGTTCTTGTTATTAAAAACCTGGAAAGTTTCATAACTTCAAACAACAGGGGTGTCCAGACAATTATTGGTAGATAGTGTATGTAAATATATTTTCCAAATTTAAAACTTTCTTTAATCTAATTTCAAGTTGATTTTTTTTACTGGTATTAGTTAGGAGTGTTGGATAATTGAAAAATGCTAAAAAGAAACTAATTGTTCTGGTTCGGAAGTGATGATCTCAGTCTAATTAAAAAAAAAAAAAAAATCAGCTAACGCCTTTTTATTCCCGTATATGGGGAGTAGGCGAGGCCATTTAGCCCTATCTAACTTTTGGAGACTGAGTGGGCAGTTCAATCGCCACTGGTACCAATCAGAGATAGATGGCCCAAGGCTATCACTAATTAAGCGGTACTCAGTGAAGAGAGACGACTCAAATGTGCCGCCATCTCGTGGTCCCTAACCCTAACACAATATATTTAATGTCTGAAATAATGTGGGTTCTACGGTCGATTTTCTTGAGTTTACAGGACGAAAAACCCGAGTTTCCGGGAGGAAAAACCTGCTTGCCCGTGCCAGAGATCGACTAACTCGGGAACCGGTAGAAAAAAGGCTTAGAAAAATTTCCTCTAGTCGCCGACTAGACTCACAACCAAGTCTTCCTTCATGTGGCTAAGCGCCGTGGTTGGCAAACGCCACATCCACTGAGCTACACAGGCTCTAATTAAGGAATGTTAATTCACAGTGTGGTCATGTTAACATTTCAGAAATTTTAATAAGCAATTATTTTAATGCTGTTATATAAAATAGCAAGAAAGAAACAACACTAATTAAACTGAACAGTTAGTGCTCAGTTTTTGTCCAAATGCTAATGTACGTTCAGCATACTAAGAAGAAACAAACTTAGCACACTTATGCAGTTTCTCACAGAACAGTATGAACCAGAGCGATTGAAGAAACATCTCTTAAGTGCAATAGAACAAGCAGAGAGATAAAAAAAAATAAAAAAATAAATATATATATATATGTATATGAAAGAAGTATTATTTCTGTGAAAATTCCCATGTTCCTCTAAGTAAATATTATTTTTATGGCTATTTAGCCTATTTTTGTTTAGGAGTACCCTTTTTTATAATGTCATTGGCTTTTTAGTCAAATTTTAGGGCATTACTTATGTTTTATATGGACAGATATATGAAGAATAAATATATAGGAAGAAAAAAAAATGCATATAGGAAGAAAAACTGGACATACCTTTGTGGGATGTTGCTGACTGTCTTCTTTTTCAGTGGTATCCTGGTGTATGGCGATATACATTCATTGTCGAAGGAAGGAAGTATGACTGAATTGAAAGTGGGGTTTGAGAGATATGGGAGAATTATTGGTGATGCAAGAGGTATTGAACTTTTTTGAAAATTTTTTGAAAAACTCGTTTTTTTTTATATTTTTTAAATTATTAAAGATGGGCAGAGAATACTTTGGTATGGAAGTGAACATAGGAATTTTTGGGGAAGAAGAAGAAGGATATTATGGAATAAGATCAGGTGTAGAAGAACGGGGTTGCATCGTCTTTGGAGCTCGCGGGGGAATTAGAGGCTATGTCATGCCTGCTTGATGTATCTGTGTTGTATTCTATTGGTCAGAGTTGTGATCTATGGAGCTTCCAACTCTCAGAAATTATGTAGGGCTGGCGGACATATATTGAGTTTTTGTCACATTTTATGGCTATTGTTTCCGATATTCAGATAATAATAGTAGACATACATACAATAATAGTAGATAGACATAATAGTAGACATACATACAGGAAAACGAAACGTTGTTTCGTTTTCCTGTATGTATGTCTACTATTATGGACTTCGATTTTGGGGTATGTTTCTGTTCAAGGGTGTGGACAGCTATTTCTGTTTTTCCTGTATTTTGTATTCTGTTGTTGTTCCGTTTTTTATTGTTTAAATGTTCTGGAATTGGGATGTTACAGTCACGGAAGTGTTCTTGTAGTGTCTCTCACAAAGACTGCAGTGTCTTGCAGTCTTTGTGAGCAAGACTACAAGAACACTTCTGTGACTGCAACATCCCAATTCCAGAACATTTAAATAATAAAAAATGCAACAATCAAAAGAAAAAGAGAATACAAAATACAGGAAAAACAAAAATAGCTGTCCATGTCCTAGAACAGAACCATACCCCAAAAATCGACAAGGCCATAATAGTAGAGACATACAGGAAAATGAAACAATGCTTAAAATATCGAAAACAATAACCATAAAATGTGACAAAAACTCAATAAACGTTTACTGCCCTACATAATTTCCGAGAGTTGGAAGCTCCATAACGTTAAAATTAGGTCACGACTCCGATGAATAGAATATGACATAGCCTCCACTTCCCCTGCAAGCTCTGAAGATGACACGCTTCCCCAAAAATTTCCATGTTCATCCCCATCCCAAAGTATTCTCTGCCTACCTTTAATAATTTAAAAAATATAAAAAAACCCGGGTTTTTCAAAAAAGTTCACATACCTCTTGCCTCACCAATAATTCTACCACATCTCTCAAACCTCACTTTTCCGACCCTTTCCCCTTCTGTTCAGTCATGCTTTCTTCTGTCTTACGCTGTTTCTTCGATACACATATGCATCCTAGCATATGTATATCGCCATATGCTAGGATGCCACTGGAAAAGAAGACAGCCAGCAACATCCCACAAAGGTATGTCCGGTTTTTCCTTCCTATATATATATATATATATATATATTTTTTTTTTTTTTTTTTTCTCTCCTATATATTCTTCATATATTTGTCCATATAAAATATAAGTAATGCCCTAAAATTTGAAGAAAAAGTGAGAGAGAGCGAGGAGGCAAAGAATGTAATTCCATGATCAAGAGAATCACATTTGTTTTATGATGATGTTTTTGATGAGTGCATGAAAGAATATTTTTCTGGTGTAAGGAATAAATATGTTAGTGCCATTTTTAGAATGCTAAGTGAGAAAGAGTTACTAGTTTTAGCAGGTATGAATGAATTTAAAATTGAAAGAAGAAAAAAAAAAGAAGAGTGAGAGAGTAAAGTTTGTCTGTTGCTAAGATATGTTAGGTGTGAATCGAGAAGAGTTATGAGCCAAATGAGTATGTGTATAGGTATATGTATGCTGTGTAAAAATAAATAAAAAAATTGCAAAAAATATATATATATATATAAAATTGATAAAAATGGGAAAGAATCCTTAGCTCACCTACAGTACAAATGTACTATAAGTTTATTAATAACCATTTGTAGGCATGAACCACATTTAAAAAAAAAACAAAAAAAAAACTGGAAAACGGAAGCAAATGATTGCCCTTAAAAATGAATATGTCAAAGAATTCTATGGAAAAACTGTACAGTAAAGATGATAATGGCAAAAATCATACACCTAAGGAAAAAGCACCACTTGTCTTGTCAGAGGAGGTTACCCATGCTACCACGAAAGTGAGCTGAGGAAAAGACCCAGGAGAAGATGGTATTACTGCAGTTGTAAAAGTTGCTAGTTTGGAAGTAGAGACAATACTTGCCCAACTGTTTACTAAAATGCCTTGATGAAGGTTGAATTCTTAGGGAGTGGAACAATGCTACAGTGATTATTTTACATAAAAAGGGGACAGAGAAAAACCTGAAAAACTATAGTTCAATTATTGTTGAAAGTTTTTTCACCTTGTTATACTATAAATTAAAGATGCCAAGAAATAATATTCTTGGTTTCATCCTTTATCCAAATGTAAGCAAAACAAAGTTTGTTCATGAAGTAATAACTTCACAACTGGGCTACTTGTATATAGAGGCTAAATGGAAATAGGACTTCTGCATTACCTCAACTGTGGTATCACTTCTGGGTCTGGCTCCCACTGATAAGGTCGAAACCGGTGTGGGTAGTGGCCCTTCCATAATTCATAGCACTATACTTGTCCATAAGGATATGTGCTTTGCATTATGGGATACTAAGGCAATTGATGGGAAGTCATTAGCCTCTGTATACAAGTAGCCGAGTTGTGAAGTTACTTCATGCACAAACTTTGTTTTGCCTGTACTTCAATAAAGGATGAAACCAAGAATGTAATATCTTGGCATGTTTAATTTATAGTATAACCAAGTGAAAAAAAAAACTTTCAACATCTGTCTCTGATCCAGAGTATTTTAGTAATAAAATATGACAACTTTTGACCACTTGTATATGGAAATATGACTTCTTATACACTTCAGGGTCTGGCTCCCACTGATGAGACCTCAATAAAGGTTGAAACTGGTCTGGGTAGTGGCCTTTCCCATAATGCATAGTATTATACTTGTCCATAAGGATATGTGCTTTGCATTATAGGGTACTAAGGCAATTGATGTGATGTCATTAGCCTCTATATATAAGTAGTTCAGTCATGAAGTTACTTCATGTACAAACTTTGTTTTGCTTGCACTTGGATAAAGGATGACAAGAATATTATTTCTTGGCATCTTTAATTTATAGTCCCATTAACCTCCTACTTGTAATTTACAAACTTTACAGGGAGTACAATTGCACCATTGGAGAAATGGCCATCCTTTTCTCAGCCACATGAAAAGAAGGTATCAGTACAGTAGATTGCATTAAAGTACTATAAGAGCTGATAGAAAAGACCAACAAGTAGACTGCCACTCTGCTTGGCATTTATTGACTATGAGAAAGATTTGATTCAATAAGAACATTGTCTTGCTCCATAGACAGCTACATTAGAATTATTGCCAACATGCGTGAGAATGTGACAGTAAGAATCATGCTTTTTGAAGGCATGAAGCCTGTTAAATTGGGAAAGGAATATGCCATGGCGATACCATATCACCAAAGCTTTTTAATGCAGCACTACAGAGTATTTTTCTAACAATGAATTGGGAAAGAAAAGGAATCTAAATTAATGGAGACTACCTTACCCATCTGTGTTTCGCTGATGACAGTATTATTTTTGCTAATATTCCACTTGAATTACAAAACATAATTTGGGAACTAGCACAAAAGTAAAGCGGTAGGACTGAAGATGAACTTGGAGAAGACTAAATGATGATGGCAGAATCCAGAGAGAAATAAACTTATGCGAAACTGGCATGGAGTGCATTTGGTAAAAACCATAATATCTTTAAGAGTACCCTGCCCTTATGTCTAAAGAGAAAAACGTTTAACCAACGTACCGTACCAATTCCTACCTATAGATCAGAGACTCGGACCGTTATCCAGAGAGACATCTAAAGGCTGAGACCACTCAGAGAAGCATGTTGGAAATTACAAGAGATAAGAAACACAATATATCGATAAGAGGAATGGTCAAGAATCAAAGATGTCATTATCCATGTGAAAACCTTAAAATGGAAATGGGTAGGCCGCATTACTAAAAGATCTGACCACCAACGATGGACTACAGAAATTATAAACTGGACCCCCCCTCCGACTGTAAAAGACTTAGGAGATGACCATTCAGCCAGTAGCAGGATGGAATCAGGAAACACATTGCAGTGTCATGTACCAAACGGAGAAATCTTGTAAAGACCTTCATTCAACAGTGGATTGAGTGGATAATCAGTGTCACACTGCATGTGTGTGTGTGTGTGTGTGTGTGTGTGTGTGTGTGTGTGTGTGTGTGTGTGTGTGTGTGTGTGTGTGTGTGATATAAATAATAATAATCAGCTAATGCCTTTTATTCCATTTCAGGGAGTAGACGAGACCTTTACAAACCTATCTAGCTTTTGAAGATTGAGTGGGCAGTTCAATCTTTACCGATAGCCAATATGAGATAGCTGGCCCATGACTACCACTAATTATAAGCGGCACCCAATGAAGAGATGGGCAAACAAGTGTTGCCATCTCTTGGTACTTAACCCTAACAGGTTATGTTACTTTCTGAAATAATGTGGGTTCTATAGTCGATTTTCTTGAGTTTACAGGATGAAAAACCCAAGTTTCTGGGAGAAGAAACCCACTTGCTCATGCCACAGATCAACTAACTCAGGAACCGATCAAAGAAAAGCTTTCAAAAAGTTTTTCCAGTGATGTTACATATTTTTATTCATGTGAAAATATAATCATACATATCATAGTTTCAGCTAATTGATTTAGCTACATTTACATTTACACATTTACACTCATCTAACACATCTTGAGATACAGATGCCACTAGTCATGTGATGTGCTATTTCAGCTGAACAATTTCCTGTAAGGAAATATTAATCATGTCAGTTATGAGCTACAAATTTCATCATAAAACACAACCTGGACATATGCTGGACACATTATGCATAGCACAATCATTCATTTTCATATGATCATCATATATTTGATATGACCTGCAGAACCAGGAGAAGCATATGTGGATAGAGCTGTATTCATGTACAGCTCTATCCATATAAGCTTCTTCTGGTTCTGCAGATCATATCAAATTACTAACTATTATAATAATGGAATTAACTCACGTAAATTATTCTTTATTCGTAGAATTTTCACCTGAGTATCACAGGCATCATCAGTACAGGTACAAGGCTAATTAACCAATAACTGTTATATTCACAAAGCAACACCTAAGTAGCTAAGGTTAAATTTTCTAAATTTATTTAATTATTATTATTTAGTTATTTAATTATTAAATAATTATTTAATTATTCAATTATAATAATTAAAAAAAATAATTTTATTTATTTAATTTTTTATAAATATATATATGTGTATACAATTATATGTCAGGAAAGATTTGCTGCTTTATAAAGTACTATCTCCCACAAGGGGGAAGGACGTAGACCATCGGATCTGTTTAGGTTAGGGTAGTGAAGTAATGTGTCATGTGTTTCTTTGTATAGCCGTTCCATTAGGAACCAACTTTTGTGAATGACTTTTGTCTTGTTCCACTTAACTCTATGTCTGCTGTTGATGGCATGCTTTGCAATTCTAGATTTGGGTTCAAGGTATTGGATGTACGACTGGTGTTCTTCTAACCGGACCAGAGCAGATCTTCCTGTTTGTCCGAAATATGATAATCCACACGAGCAAGGAATCTGGTAGACATCTGGATAGCTGAGATGTGGGAGCTTGTCCTTTGGAGGCATTAGGAATGTGGAGATTTTTCTGATGGGTCGAAAAGCCACACAGATATTTAGTGGTTTTAGCACCTTAGCTATGCATTCACTAACCCTGTGTACATAACGGATAGGTATACATGTAGGTTCTTCTGTACTTGAAGAGGATGCTGGAGCACGACTACTTAAAGCTCTTTTTATGAAGGACTTCTTATAGCCATTGGATATGAAGGAGGAATTAATATACTGTAATTCTTTTTGTAAAGGTTCTTCTGAAGAATAAAAGGAGTTGGCTCTATGAACTAGTGTTTTTATAGTACCTGCCTTTTGCCTGGGATGGTGATGAGATTCAGCGTGGATGTGCTGGCCCGTATGAGTCTCTTTCCTATAGACTGTAAACTGTAGATAACCATCTGGTTGGGGAAGAATCTAGAAAGGCTAACTGCTTATTTACTTCTAGGGTGAACTGGATTCTTGGATGAAGTGCATTAATTTTTGAGAGAAACTGTTGTAGTTCTTCTGAGGTGCCCTTCCATATGGCAAAAACGCCAAATGTTAGGTCTGGGTGTAATGTTCTCAAAGATACGCTGTTCGAAATGCTCCATGAAGTAGTGCAATAGCAAGAGATATTGGATTACCCATTGCCCCTTCAATTTGTTGGTATAACTGGTTTTAGAAGGAAAAATAACCGGACTTTATTACAAATTCACATAATTTGATAATGTCTGGAAGAAATTCTTGGTGTAGTAATTCTATGATGTCCGCCAATGGAACATTCGTAAATAGTGAAACAACGTATGGACTAATCATAATCTCCGAATCGTCTAGATGCAGATCGGAAATTTTATTTCTGAAGTTGACAGAATTTTTTATATAAGACCTAACATTTAGTTTAGATATGTGGAAGACATTTTTGCCATATGGAAGGGCACCTCAGAAGAACTACAACAGTTTCTCTCAAAAATTAATGCGCTTCATCCAAGGATCCAGTTCACCCTAGAAGTAGAAGTAAATAACCAGTTAGCCTTTCTAGACCTCTTGATTCTTCGCCAACCAGATGGTTATCTACAATTCACAGTCTATAGGAAAGAGACTCATACAGGCCAGTACATCCATGCTGAATCACATCACCATCCCAGCCAAAAGGCAGGTACTATAAAAACACTAGTTCATAGAGCCAACTCCTTTTGTTCTTCAGAAGAACTTTTACAGAAAGAATTACAGTATATTAATTCCTCCTTCATATCCAATGGCTATAAGAAGTCCTTCATAAAAAGAGCTTTAAGTAGTCGTGCGCCAGCATCCTCTTCAAGTACAGAAGAACCTACACGTATACCTATCCCCTATGTACACGGGGAACGCATAGCTAAGGTGCTAAAACCACTAAATATATGTGTGGCTTTTGGACCCATCAGAAAAATCTCCACATTCCTAATGTCTCCAAAGGACAAGCTCCCACATCTCAGCTATCCAGGTGTCTACCAGATTCCCTGCTCATGTGGATTATCATATTTCGGACAAACAGGAAGATCTGCTCAGGTCCGGTTAGAAGAACAACAGTCATACATCCAGTACCTTGAACCCTCTGGAATTGCAGAACATGTCATCAATACTAGACATGGAGTTAAGTGGAACAAGACAAACTCCATTCACAAAAGTCGGTTCCTAATGGAACGGCTATACAAAAAAACATGTGAAACATTACTTCACTCCCCTAACCTAAACAGATCCGATGGTCTACGTCTTTCCCCCTTGTGGGAGATAGTACTTTATAAAGCAGCAAATCTTTCCTAACATATAATTGTATACACACATATATATATTTATAAAAATAAAAAAAAAAACATTCATTTTTTTAATTTTTATTTTATTTATTATTTTTTTAAATTATTAAAAATAAATAATAATAATTAAATAAATTTAGGAAATTTAACCTTAGCTATTGTTGTTTATTTTTTAACGGTATATATTAGAATACAGAAAAATAAGTAAATAATTAATTTATTAACTTATTGCTGATATTTCGCTGGTGTTATAACCAGCATCTTCAGAGCAGAAAACAATAGTTTGTCACAATACACGAGACTATAACAACATGATGTAATCACCGGACTAGTTAAACAAAAATTGTAGCAGCAACACAAAGACTAGAGACCTAATTTTGCTGCCCTCTATCTAAAAAAAAAAATTGCAGCTATCACATAAGACTAGAGTCCTAAATAGAGAAAAAACCGGTACTAGTTTTTTCTTAAGATGACTGTCTCCCAGATTTTAGGCAAATTTATACAGCCATATTTGTTGAGATTTGGAGTGTGTTTCAGGGCTTCTGCTGCCTCTAAGAACAATCTCTCCGACTTGTAAGAGCTTCTATGCAGTACTTTGTGTTCTTCCAGTTGATCCTGTGTGGAGGTGTTATTCAGAATATGGTCTGCTAGGCCTGACTTGCCATAGTGATAATGCTGGATGTATCTTTTGTGTTCGTTGATGCAGATGTTCACAGTTCTTCCTGTTTGACAATAGTAGGCTTGATTACATGAGCAGGGTACTTCGTAGACTCCTGGATGTGATAAAAAAGGTGGAATGCTGTCCTTGGGTGAGCGAATAAGGGTTGCTAATTTGCTCCACTGTAGTTCATGTTTATTAAGAGTTCTTGAAATCTTTTCGGATCTGCCTTTAATGTATGGGATAGTGACTGTTTTGTTGTAGTTCTCTGTGATGGATAGTGGGAGGGGTTTCTTCGGAGCGTTTGCCATTGGTCAAGAAGGTGTGGCGTAAGTGAGCCAGTTCAGCAGCAAGAGTATCGTCATTAGAACAGATTGCTCTCGCTCTGTGGGTTAGCATTTTTAAAATGCCATATTGTGGAGAAGGGTGATGGTGTGATTGTTTGTGTAAATATCTCCCTGTATGTGTGTGTTTTCCAAAAACTGAAAATGATAGGAACCATCTGGAAGACGTCTGATAAGTGTATCCAGGAAGGGCAGACAGTTATTAACTTCCCGTTCCATTGTAAAGTGGATTTTTGGATGTTGGCTATTTAAATGCGCTAAGAATGTTTTCAATGTCTCTGGGCTATGTGGCCAAATAGCAAGCACATCGTCAACATAGCATAGCCAAAGTGTTGGTTTGAGAGTGGCTGTATCGATTGCTAGTTTTTCCAGGTGTTCTATGTAAAAGTTGGCTGGGGGGAGGGAAGGGGGGAGCCCATGGCTGTCCCATCTATTTGTTTGTATAATTTCCCTTTCCATGTGAAATATCCTGCATGTATTGTGAATTTGAATAGTTCAAATATCATGGGGGAAGTGTGACTTCAGTAGATTGAGGGTTTCTATTAGTGGTACATTTGTGAATAGTGAGGTGATATCAAAGCTTACCATTAAGTCTGAGCTTTTTAGGGTATGGTAATGTAAGATGCTTTTTAGGTGGGCTGAATTTTTGACAAAGGAGGGAGAATTGTTTGTGAGGGTTATAGCCAGTGGGTTATAGCCATTGGCCTTCTTGGCCAATAGCTATAATCCCCATACCACAGAGAACTACAACAAAACCGTCACCATCCCATACATTAAAGGCACATCCGAAAAGATTTCAAGGATTCTTAATAAACATGAACTACGCACCACATTCAGACAGTGGAACAAATTAGCAACCCTTATTTGCTCACCCAAGGACAGCATTCCCCCTTTATCACATCCAGGAGTCTATGAAGTACCCTGCTCGTGTAATCAATCCTACTACGGTCAAACAGGAAGAACTGTGAACATCGCATCAACGAACACAAAAGATACATCCGGCATTATCACTATGGCAAGTCAGGCCTAGCAGACCATATTTTGGATACCCCTGCACACAGGATCAACTGGAAGAACACAAAAGTACTGCATAGAAGCTCTTACAAGTCAGAGAGATTGTTCTTAGAGGCAACAGAAGCCCTGAAACACACTCCAAATCTCAACAAATATGGCTGTATAAATTTGCCTAAAATCTGGGAGACTTCATCTTGAGAAAAAACTAGTACCGGTTTTTTTCTCTGTTTAGGACTCTGGTCTTATGTGATAGCTGCATTTTTTTTTTTTTTTTTCAGATAGAGGGCGCCAAAATCAGGACTCTAGTTTTTCTGTTGCTGCTACAATTTTTGTTTAACTAGTCCGTTGATTACATCATGTTGTTATAGTCTCGCATATTGTGACAAACTGTGTTTTTGTGCTCTGAAGATGCTGGTTATAACACCAGCGAAATATCAGCAATAAGTCAATAAATTAATTATTTACTTATTTTTCTGTGTTCTAATATATACTGTTAAAAAAAATAAACAACATGTACGACGAACACATAAGTCTGTCCACACGTTTAACCTTAGCTACTTAGGTGGTGCTTTGTGAATATAAATGTTATTGTTTAATTAGCCTTGTACCTGTACTGATGATGCCTGTGATACTCAGGTGAAAATTCTACGAATAAAGAATAATTTATGTGAGTTAATTCCGTTATTATAATAGTTAGTAATATGTCTACTCATGGTATTTCCTTACTGAAACTTACGTGGGCTGTTCAATAAGTAATAAGACTAATTTTACTGTGGCGAAACCACTCATCACAATATTAATTTCTGTGGAATAAAGAAATGTTGCTGTCTGTATTAACAAAAGTGGTTGATAGATGGCGTATACGGGCTGATGTGCCAGAGTGTCACATGACTAAACACAAGTGCTCATCAGCGCGTCTACGAGGTGCGACCAGTCTTCGAAATGGAAGCATCCTAGGAACAGCGTTATGCGATTAAATTTTGTGTGCGTTTGCAAAAATCGGCATCGGACACTTTTAACATGATACGTGAAGCTTTCCACAATGAAGCAATGTTGAGGGTAAGTGTTTTTTGCTGGCATAAAACTTTTAAGGAAAGAAGGCAAAATGTGGAAGATCTTGAACGTTAGGGAAGACCTTCAGCATCCATCACAGAGACAGTGACCAACACAGCAGCGATTATCATCATGCACGTCAAAAGGAAGCACGCTTCCTTTTGACGAATGGCTTCTTATTGCACCACGATAATGCAAGGCCACATATTGCTAGTTGTGTAGTACACGTTGCAGAACAACAACACAGATATCCTACCACACCCTCCATACAGTCCTGATCTCGCACCATGCAATTTCTGGCTGTTTCCTCAACTCAAGAAACCACTAAGAGGCTGCCATTTCGAAAACAACAAAGCATGTGTAAAAGTTGCGGAGGCGGTTTTGAAAGAACTCTCAAAAAACGGACTCTCACATGTGTTTAAGAAGTGGACGCAACGTTCGGACAAATGCATCGCTTCTCATGGTAGTTACTTAGAAAAAGACCATGTAAATGATGACGATTAAAGGTAATCTGTTTTCTGTATAAATATAGTTTTATTACTTATTGAACAGGCTACATATATATCAAGATTTCACGGAGAGTCTACTTCCAAATGATGTGCCAGATACGGTAAAGTATTAGTTAAGAAGGCGAATTGCATTAACAGAATAGTATTCTTAAAGCGATGTAAGTTGGCTCAGGTTATTCCTACTTGCTGTAAAATAAAAGAAGTTTTTAAGTCTCAAAGATCCCATCGGATTTATATAAAGGCCAGTAGGTCACTGTTAAATTGTCAGCTACAAGAAGCAAAGCAATCTCTTACCCTTCTGAACAAAGAAATAATAGACATCGAGAACGCTATGGAACCAATCTTAAAGACGGAAAATTTTAACACTGTTTTACGCATTTCATCAATGTCATACTGAAAGGTTTTTAATGCTTCCTGTGATAGATTGAAATGCAAGGTTTGATTCACTGGCGAGCCACCCCAAATCTAGTAATACTGTCATTGATACAGATAGAGTAGTGATCAACGTATCAGGCCGCCCACTGACATACAGTGAATGTTTCATTCTGTCAAAAGGGCATAATTTTGCCGTTGCTCCGAATAAAGTACCCATAATAGACTTTTTCCATAGTATAGACAGAAGTATTCGATCCTTACCCCAAAAAACAGCTAACAGAACAAGATTCGGGTGTGCAAAAATTATTTTTAATGCCAAGCCTCTGCAGCCGAACCTATCGTATGCTGGACAAAAAGCACTGACATCACTAAAAAATAACAAGAATCTAATTATTGCGAAAGCTGACAAAGGGAAGGCTGTAGTCATCCAAGACAGAAGAGAATACGAGAGAAAAATATCACTGTTACTCCGCGACTATGCGACTTATAGGCCCCTCACTTCAGATCCTACCGGTAGTCAAATAAAAAAGCTTAATGCCCTCATAGAAAAAATATCGATATGGGATGAAGATAAAAAGAAAACACTAAAGACCTCCTTCGGGTGCTCACCGAGATTATATGGTCTTCCAAAAGTACATAAGCCAGGAATTCCATTAAGACCGGTTGTAGACTGTATAGGTTGTCCCACTTACAAAATATCTGTGCACTTCAGAAATAAAATTTCCGATCTGCATCTAGACAATTCGGAGATTATGATTAGTCTAGATGTTGTGTCGCTATTTATGAATGTTCCATTGGTGGACAGCATAGAATTACTACACCAAGAATTTCCTCCAGACCTTGTCAAATTATTTGAATTTGTAATAAAGTCTGGTTATTTTTCCTTCATAAACCAGTTATACTAACAAATCGAAGGGACAGCAATGGGTAATCCAATATCTACTGCTATTGCCAAGTACTTCATGGAGCATTTCGAACAGCATATCTTTGACAACATTACACCCAGACCTAACATTTGGTTCAGGTATGTGGACGACATTTTTGCTATGGAAGGGCACCTCAGAAGAACTACAACAGTTTCTCTCAAAAATTAATGCACTTCATCCAAGGATCCAGTTTACCCTAGAAGTAAATAAGCAGTTAGCATTTCTAGACCTCTTGATTCTTCCCCAACCAGATGGTTATCTACAATTCACAGTCTATAGGAAGGAGACTCATACAGGCCAGAACATCCATGCTGAATCACATCACCATCCCAGCCAAAAGGCAGGTACTATAAAAACACTAGTTCATAGAGCCAACTCCTTTTGTTCTTCAGAAGAACTTTTTCAAAAAGAATTATAGTATATTAATTCCTCCTTCATATCCAATGGCTATAAGAAGTCCTTCATAAAAAGAGCTTTAAGTAGTCGTGCGCCAGCATCCTTTTCAAGTACAGAAGCACCTACACGTATACCTATCTCCTATGTACACGGGGTTAGTGAACGCATAGACCACTAAATATCTGTGTGGCTTTTCGACCCATCAGAAAAATCTCCACATTCCTAATGTCTCCAAAGGACAAGCTCCCACATCTCAGCTATCCAGGTGTCTACCAGATTCCCTGCTCATGTGGATTATCATATTTCGGACAAACAGGAAGATCTGCTCAGGTCCGGTTAGAAGAACAACAGTCATACATCCAGTACCTTGAACCCTCTGGAATTGCAGAACATGTCATCAATACTAGACATGGAGTTAAGTGGAACAAGACAAACTCCATTCACAAAAGTCGGTTCCTAATGGAACGGCTATACAAAGAAACATGTGAAATATTACTTCACTCCCCTAACCTAAACAGATCCGATGGTCTACGTCTTTCCCCCTTGTGGGAGATAGTACTTTAAAAAGCAGCAAATCTTTCCTGACATATAATTGTATACACATATATATATATTTATAAAAAAAAAAAATTATTTATTTTTTTATTTTTTTTTTATTTATTATTATTTTTAATTATTATAATTGAATAATTAAGTAATTATTATTTAATAATTAAATAACTAAATAATTAAAATAAATTTAGGAAATTTAACCTTAGCTACTTAGTTGTCGCTTTGTGAATATAACAGTTATTGTTTAATTAGCCTTGTAAATGTACTGATGAAGCCTGTGGTACTCAGGTGAAAATTCTACGAATAAAGAATAATTTACACGAGTTAATTCCGTTATTATAATAGTTAGTAATATGTCTACTCACAGTATTTCCTTACTAAAACTTATATCGTATCAAATATGTGATGATCATATGAAAATGAAAGATTGTGCTATGCATAATGTGTCCAGCATATGTCCAGGTTGTGTTTTCCACTGAAGCACTTTACATGTGTGGATAAGTTGATAAACAGAACAGTTGTATCTGGAGAATGAGGAGTCCATCTTGCCATGAGGTCAAAAGAGAGATAACCCAAAAGTTAACATTTGCAGCAATCTTGTGAATAATAGGATTGGCAGGCCATTCTTCACTATAGAAAAATATATGCCTCGTCCATGTATATTTAGTTGTTCGTGACACCAGAGGACTGCCAGCCTACCCTCATATTCTAGCAGGATGAGATTTCTCCTCACTCGTCTGGTAGTGTCTGCTTCTTTTTTTTGATGATATTCCCTGGATGGATAGAGAGATTGACCCATTCCTTGATTATTGAGATTGCTTGACCTTAGCCGCCTGCTCGGTTTCTTTTTGGCAGTAACACCTTCTGTTCAAAAAGAAACCGAACTTTTGATAAAAATAAAACACAGGCCAATTATAATTATTCAAATCATATATTTCAATCAATATACTCTCCCTCAACTTCGATACAGCGTTTGGCTTGATCAATTAATTCATTAATTAGTTTTTTATATCGGTTTTTGGGATACTGTTGAGGATCTTGGTTACTGCTGCCTGAACGTTTTCAGTGGTGTCGTATTATTATTATTCAGGCCTTATTGGAGTCAAAAGACTCATCGTGGGAGGTCCTTCGTTAGAAACACAAAGTCTATCAAGACTCATCAAGGGGAGGCCCCCCCCTTAAGAAACACAAAATCTATCATACCACTCCTTGAACTCATTGACCGTTCTCGCTCTCACCACTCTATCAGGCAATGCATTCCATGGTTCAACCACCCTCCAGTCAAAGAAACCACTCCTCACTCTCTTGCTCACATTTTCCTTTCGTAACTGCCAGGGATGGCCTCGTCATCACTCCTTCCCGCTGTTCAACCAAGCTAAAGAACTCCCCAGTGTCCACCCTGTAACCACCTCTCAACAGTTTAAAAGTCTCAATCATATCACCTCTCCTTCTTCTATCCACCAAACTCTGCAGTCCACATTCCCACAGCCAATCCTCATAACTATCATTGTACAGTCCTGAAACCATCTTTGTTATCTGCCTTTGTACCCTTTCCACAGTTAATTTATCCCCTTCAAATCCTGGAGACCAAATCTGAGAACAAGAGATCTGGGATTGATGATTGATAGAAACCTGAAATTTAGGTGACATATAGCAAAGGTGGTGAAGGTAACACAGAGGATTGCTGCAATAATGAGAAGGACACTGACCCGCAGAGATAAAACAGTTATCATTCCGTTGTATAAGACACTTGGACTATTGTTCTCAGATTTGGTCCCCAGGATTTGAAGGGGATAAATTAACCGTGGAAAGGGTACAAAGGCAGATAACAAAGATGGTTTCAGGTAAATGTAAGTTCTTGAGGTTTGGGAAACATCGATGGGACACTGCATACTCTTTCGGAGGAGTTATACTGAAGGAAGTAGTGGAGAGTCCCATCGATGTTTCCCAAACCTCAAGAACTTACATTTTGCTGCATTAAACCGATACCCCGATTCATTTGCCCATCTGTCTAGCTTATTCAAATCCTCTTGCAGGTCTGCTGCATCTGCACTATTACTAATAATCCTTCCCAGCTTTGCATCATCAGCAAACAACTGAATATCCCCTTGCAATCCACTGACAATGTTATTGATATAAGGTTAAACAATATAGGTCCCGGTACTGGGCCCTGTGGGACACCACTTGTAACCCTTTGCTTCCTTGAAACTGTCCCACCATACACAACTCTCTGATACCTATCGGACAGCCAATCCTGAATCCAGTTGACCAATCTGACATCTAGACCCATGTGCTGCAACTTAAATATCAGCTTATCATGTGGCACCCTGTCAAATGCCTTCGCTAAGTCTAAGAAAATGGCAGTATATGCCTTTCCCTCATCTAAGGCTCTTGTAACTTTATCATAAAAGGCTAGCATATTGCTAAAACAACAACGCCCTTCACAAATCCATGTTGACTCTCACAGATAACATTACCCTCATATGCCTGATGCTGTATACGGTCCTTCACTACTTTCTCCAAGATCTTACTAACTACCGGTGACACACAAACTGGTCTATAATTAGACACTTCCAGTGTGCTACCATCCTTATGCAATGGCACTATCTTACCTTCCTTCAATTCCATGGCCACCTTTCCAGCAGCCAGACTTTCTTTGAAAAGCCAGGTCAAAGGCACTCTCAATTCCCTAGCACATTCTCTCAAAACTCGTGGTGAAATACCATCCAGTCCCACAGGTTTACTGACATTCAGAGTACTCAGTATTTGAAACACACTCTCCTCCTGTACCTCTAAACCTCGAACCTGCCTAATCCTCTAGCATTAAAACTGACTCTTCTTAGATAAACTACTCCAATAAAGTGTTCATTGAAGAATTCTACTATGTCCTCTGCATCAGTCACTCTATTCCCATTTTTATCCCACAATATCATTCTTCCACAGTCATTTCTCCTCTTACTGGCCACATAGCTAAAAAATTCCCTAGGATTTTCTTTGGATCTTAGGGCCAATCTCCTCTCATATTCCAGTTTCGCTTTCCTTACCACACTAGTCACTCTTTTGGCCTGCGTATTATATTCTTCATGCATCTTCTCTTCACCTGTCTCCTTATATCTCTTCCACAGCCTCTTTTTCACATGCAGTTCCTGTTTAATATTGTTTGTCATCCACTTTACTCCAAATTGTGTCCTCTTCTTCACTCGTGGTATACAACTTACCATTGCTGCTAACAAATATTCTTTCATAATTTCCCATGCGCTAATGATATCCCGGCCTTCCAATTCCTCCCTCCATGAAACTTCCCCAAGTTGTCATCTTAGACTGTTATAATCACTTGCCTTATAATTCCACATATTCCCGTCTCTTTGATACTTCTTCATGTCTATTCATTTTCCAAGTCAAAACCATATGGTCACTCTCTCCAACTGGTAGGAGAGATGTTAACCCAGTTATTATCAACTCTTCTGATGCTATAACCAAATCCAAAACTCTTGAACCTCTTGTTCCCTCTATTACATGTTGCCTAAGATATTTGTCCCTCAAGAATTCTAGAAATTCCATTCCCTTATTGCTACATGCATCTTCCTCTCCCCAGTTTATACTACTGTAGTTAAAATCTCATATAACAATCATTCTTCTTGCACTTGCCAAACTCCACTGTCTAAACATTTCCTGGTCCCCGTCCTCTGTACTCCTGGGTCTGTAGCAACACCCCACTAAATATCCTGTCTTGCCTACCTCTACCTCACACCATATGCTTTCAGAATCATTAGTGTCACTGCCTTCCACAGTCTCCACTCCTAGAGGACATAGGTCGTCACTTATCATAAGCAGTACCACACCACCACGCTTTCCCTTCCTATCCTGCCGAAAAATGCTGTATCCAGCGACTTCTATTCCTGTTATTATATCCTCTTCTGTCAGCCACATCTCAGTGATTCCAATAATTTTTGGCTAGGCTGATGCTATCTGCGCCACCAATTCCTCTCCCTTATTCCGGATACTCCTGGCATTAGTATATAGCATATAAATTCCGTTGTTTCTATACCCAGCATTATCCCCTCTAGACTTCACTGGGCTCAATGTTACCTGATATTGTTCCTCTTCTCCCAAGTACTCATTCCCTCAAGAGGCCACCCCTGCTACCATCCTCCCTGGGACACACTGACTTTTTCAGAACAGCAATCTCTCCAGGTGCCTACGTCCTTCCTCATTCAAATGTAAGTGGTCTGTTGCATACAATTCTTCTCTGTCCTGAAACGCACTCCAAGCATCTACATATTCCATTCCTCTCTTGTCACACATTCTAGCTATTATGTCATTCAATATTATTGCTCTTCTGCTCATTTCATCTTTATCATACCTAGGCAACATGCACACTATTTTTCCTCTCTCTGTAAAGAGAGAGGAAAAATAGTGTGCATGTTGCCTAGGTATGATAAATATTATATAAAAATAGTGTGCTTCTATTTGTAAAAATCCAGGCGTGCCTGGATTTTACAAATATTTACCTGCCAGGTTTAAAAATACTCGAAAATTCGCATATGAAATTATATCCATGTTTGGAAGTACTTATCGGTGTGAGCAGTTATTTACAATTATGAAGGGAAATAAGTCTCCTGTCAGATCCAGAATTACTGATGTTCACCTTGGATCAATTTTGAAAGTAATCACTGCGAACAAGATTTCCCCCGAAGTAGGAAAGAGATAGTAGCAGAGAAGAGATGCCGAGTGTCAGGGAGAAAACATTAATTTTATCGTTGTTCTTGTTCTTTTTTTTACTTTTCAAATTAAACCTGCATTTTTATGAAAATTGAAGTTTTTGTTTTTTGCGGCCCACATAAACTTAAACCTCGTATATTTGGCCCGTGTTAGCCTTTGAGTTTGACATGCTTGGCCTAGACAAAGCATGATTGTTGAGGGTTTACTGTGGCAGAGCATAAGATTTTGGACTGAAAGATTAAAACATATAATTTTTTTCTAAGTGATGGTCCCCATCTGTGTTATTACACTAATGAGACAATACTGAAAAAAATGGATAAGACTAGGAATTTGGTACTAATGGTGAACATGAAGTTCAGAGGAAAAGAGGAATATTGCAAAAGTGAGCTAAATAGTGGAAAAGCATTAACAAGTAGGGATTAGAAAGCTGTTATTCCTCTTTATAAGGCTTTGATGTGATCACATTGAGACTATACTGTCCAGATTTGATTGCTAAGGTTTCTTGATAATGGGAAACATTCCACCCATATAGACAGTGTGCCCAAATCTCGCTAACATGACATATCCTCCACCCTCACCCTCACACACACACACACACACACACACTTGCTGCACTAATCTGATTCCCTCCTACTGCAAATGGCAGAGTAGATGAAAGCAGTATTATTCACCGACTGATTATTTCTTTAAGCGATAAAGAAATAATTTGTGGCATGAAAGTTTCTTTTAATTAACACAAAAAACACAAGGAATAGGTAATATTATTTATTTAAAGCCATATATTTCAGCCTGAATATTAGAGGCCAGCATTAGTAGTGACAATAGTTAATTACAAGGTAAAACATGAATAATGGATTGATATGAAAAAATAAGAACGGCATGATGTTATACATAAAACGACACAATGGTATAACTGAGGGAATATTGCAATATTAATTATTCATAAGCTATTTAAAAACTTTAGTGATGTGTGATTAGAATAAGACTTTCTCATATCTAGAGAAGCAATCATTCTGATTTAAGTCGAATGGTGAAGTACGTCCTCAGCACTTTCTTTAAACAAATGTTCAAATTTATACTGACTTGATGAAATAAGCATGTTTCTTCAGGCCTTAGGATATTGTGATCTGTATCTATTCAGTGCTGTGCCAAGCCAGATTTCTTAGATTTACTATTGCTAATATAAGATTAGTGTTCTTGTATCTCTTTTCTGCTGAGCATCCAGTTTGTTTAAAGTAAGAACAGTGACAGTCACAAGGAACTTGTTAGACACCAGGAGGAAGAGCCAAAGGAGACTGTTTATCTTTGGAAAATGGAAACCATGCTGATAATTTGTTGATAGGAAGAAAAGTACTAAATTGTATTTGTTAAAAATTCTGGAAATAGGATCTGAGATGCCAGAAATGTAAGTGATTTGAACTCAACATACTGTTCCTTGTTATTTCAGCTAGGATTATAGGAATTAAAAAGCTGTTGTGTTTTTCTTTCTTGAGAAGCCATTGACTTTCATATATTGTTTGATGTTCAAGAGTTCCTGCTGAAATAGTTGAGGTATAGAACAAATAGTATGAGCATGTCGTAATCAAGTTTTTATAATTCCAGTCTTCTGTGATAGATGGTGAGCTGATTGCTTTCAATGTAGCATCTAGTGAAAGTTGGCTTTTTATGGAATTAATTACGCTCATAAATGGAAGTAGTTAATTCACCTGATGGCAAGCAGAAGAGTAGAATATCTAAAAAGGATAATTCGTTGTCTTTTTACATTTTTATAGTAAATTTGATTCAGATTGTTTATATTAGATTAAAAAAAAAAGTAGGCAATGTTTCTTCATTATAAGCCAGATAGCAAAAACATCATCTGTTTGTTAAAACCCAAAATGAAGGCTGAGGAGTATGGATGAGAAAAGAATGTCTTCTAAATGTTGTAAATGAAAGTTAGCAAGTGTGGGGGAGAGTGGCCTTTCTATTGCAGTTCCTTCAACTTGACTCTAAAACTTATTTTGACAATAAAATATCCAGAGTTAATAACAAAGACAAATGATACCAGTAAAGGTGTAATGTATCCTCAAGAGGAACATAGTGAAGTGAGATTCTATATCAGTGGGTTCTAGGGAAACATTTTTTACTTTATCTAGAAAATCAGAAGAATTTTTTATGAATTAGTGGCAGTTACTAATCTGAGCTTGCAATATGTAGGCTAACAATTTGACTATTTGGTAATTAGGTGAATCTATGCAATCAACAATTGGATGAAGAGGAATGTCTTTCTTAGGTAAACATAGAGCCTAGGAGTTCTAACAAAATAAATTTTAAGTTTTTCTGTGGTATCTCTTTCAGGCTTTCAAAAAAAAATGAAGAAATTCATGAAGATCAGAATAGGAGGAGTTCCATACAGCAAAAACATCATCGACGTATCTGTACCAAATCTTCATGAATTTCTTGAAAAAATCAATTCAGTAAACACAAGAATCAAATTTACCATGGAAGTATAACAATAGTCATCAATAGTATAACAGTTGCCTTCCTTTTCTGGATGTTCTCAGGATATTGAAAACCAACTCATTTCATCACCCTTGTCAGAAATGTGGTGTAGCCGAATCTCTAGTAGACAGAGTTCATGAAATATGTTTTACAGTTTCTCTTCTAAACAAAGAACTGATTATCAGAGCTATTTTTATCTCTAATGGTTATAATACAAAAATATCGATAAAAGAATCAATTATGGCCATCATCTTAACCCACCCCAAGAAGAAGTTGCCGGAATTATTTATATTCCATATGTTAAAGGGCATTCAGAAAAAAATAGCAAGACTACTTCGACAGATTGACTTACAAGTCTATTTCCATCCAATTCATAAACTTAATACCTTCTTTATCTCATATATTAGAAAGTGTGTGTGTGAGTGTGTGTGAGGAAATTCACATGGAGAGAAGAGACAAGGAATAAAAAAAAGTCTCATTGACTATGTTATTGTTGATAGTGATGTTTTCTCCCTAGTGCAGGACACCAGAGTGTACAGAGGATTTGAAATTGGAAGCGATCACTATTTAGTCTTGAGCAGGATAAAATTGAATTTCATATTGAAAAGAATAACATGTAAGAAAGTTTTAAAGTGAATAAAAGTTGAGCAGCTCTCAGATGTGAACTGTAGACTAAAATACACAAATTGAAGAAAAAATGAAAGAGTTTGAGAACAGGAACCAAACCGTGGAGATTCAGTGGCAAGCCTTGAAGAAAACACTGATTGATTCGGCCAGAGAGGCATGTGGTTAGGTTGTCTACAAGGATAGAAAAATCTGAACTCCATGGTGGATACAGGAAGTTAAAGAGGCAGTGAAAGAAAAGAAGAAAGCATATCAAAAGTTCCTGGCAAATAAGTCAGCTTTTGCTCTTAGAGAATACAGAGACAAATTTAAGAAAGCGAAACACTGTGTAAAACTAGCTAAACAAAAAGTCATGGGAGGACTGGCAAGAACATAGAAAATAAATAACAAAAAAGGGGGTAAGATATTCTGGAGATTGTTGAAGAAGCTTAGAAATAAAGGAAAGAGTGCTGTAAAAGGAGTTAGAGATGATACAGGTGACATGAAAACAGGAGAAAAAGATATCCTTGAAGTATGGAGTAATTACTTTGAAAAACTGCTAAATGAAACAAGCAGTGATAATAGCACAGTGGTAAAAAAACTGACCATGCATGCAATCAGGAATACATATCCATACTCGAAGTAGAAAAATCATCAAAGGCTTGAAATGTGGAAAGGCAGCAGGAGTAGATGATATTCGACCAGAAATGCTGAAGTATGGTGGTATACAAGTCTTACAGTGACTGCACTGCATAGTTTAGAAAGCCTGGACAGAGGGACGAATTCCCAATGATTGGAGTAGAGCTCTAATAGTACCCATATATAAAAAGGGAAATAAAACTGAATGTGAGAATTACAGAGGTATTTCCCTACTGAGTGTTCCTGGCAAGATCTATGTAATTATACTTTAGAAACGGTTGAGAAGAATTGTGGAAAGAAAAGCTTGGTGAAGAACAAGCTGGATTCAGGCCAAATAGAGGCTGTCAGGATCAGATCTTCACTTTATGACAAATAATTGAGAAAGCATGGGAATATAACAAAGATCTGTATTTAAGTTTTGTCGATCTGAAAAGGCATATGACAAGGTGCCAAGAGAGAAGCTATTCAATACGCTACAGTTATATGGTGTCAATGGGGCATTATATCAAGCAATACTTAGTCTTTATTTGATTTAATTAAAAGAAACACACGTATTAACCACAATGAAAATTATTTAATTGTAAATATTTCATCCTAAGTATCCTAGGACATCATCAGTACAGTAGTTTAAAACAATAATAGGAATAACATACAGTTAGGGCGCATGATTACAATAGAATCTTATTAAACATGCCTAACGTGTTACAGAAAAAAAAAAAAAAAAATATTTAATACAATTTTGTATGACAATTTCCCATACTTTAGGAATAGTAAGAACATCGTTGCAGTTTAAGTTTGGTCTGTGTAGTAGGGCTTCAGAACTTTCTTTGTATAAACGTTCATGTTTATATAAAGATCTATGTAAAAGTTTAGACTTTTCACAATGAATCCTATGGTTTGGATTTTCAATTCCATGTTGAGAGAGGCCAGATTTCTGCGGTTTAAAAAGACGAATGTGGTCTTGATGTTCCGAGATGTGTTTCTGAACAGACCTACCTGTCTGTCCAAAGTAAGACAATTTGCATGAGCATGGAATTCCATAAACACCAGGCAACATCGAAGGTGAGAGTTTGTCCTTAGGAGAAGGTAACAAGTTGTAAATTTGGTTGATAGGTTTGTAAGTAGTGGCAAAGTTGTATTTCTTCATAATTTTAGAAAGACGTTCGGAGATGCCTTTGACGTAACGTATGGGAATCCTATGGGCTTCTTCCCGTCTGGTTTGATGTGTGGAGCAGTGACTGATTATTTTTTGAGTTGTTTTTGGATTATATCCATTTAGGATGGCTGTATTTTTGATTACTTCTAATTCCTGGTTTAAAAATTCTTCAGAGGAGCAGAATTTGTGTGCTCTGGAAACTAGTGATTTAATAATGCCAGATTTCTGAGATGGATGATGATGAGCGAAGAATTGCAAAAGACAGACATGGCGATGGAACTGTCTTCTTTTCTTTGGATGTGTAAATCCAAAAAGGAGATACCCTGTGGAGATTCTTTTTATAACGTAAAGTTGATGCGATGATGAAGAAGGTTAATTTTATCTAGAAACAGCTGTAATTCATGTTTGTCTGATATAGTTGAATTGTTCAAGATTGTTATTGCATCAGGTTACTTCACCTGGAAAGGTCAAATTTACAAGCAAGAAGAAGGAACAGCAATGGGATCTCCTTTATCACCTAACCTAGCAAATTTGTTTCTAGAACACTTTGAAGAAAAAATATTCACTTTTGAACCCAAACCAAAAATTTGGTTAAGATATGTCGACAACGTATTTGCAGTCTGGGATCATCCCAAACATGAATTACAACTGTTTCTAGATAAAATTAACCTTCTTCATCATCACGTCAACTTTACGTTAGAAAAATAATCTCCACAGGATATCTCCTTTTTGGATTTACACATCCAAAGAAAAGAAGACGGTTCCATCACCACATCTGTCTTTCGCAAGCCTACATTTTAAGGTCGCTACATTCACAATTCTTCCGCTCATCATCCATCTCAGAAATCTGGCATTATTAAATCACTAGTTTCCAGAGCACACAAATTCTGCTCCTCTGAAGAATCTTTAAACCAGGAATTAGAAGTAATCAAAAATACAGCCATCCTAAATGGATATAATCCAAAAACAACTCAAAAAATCATCAGTCACTTCTCCACACATCAAACCAGACGGGAAGAAGCCCATAGGATTCCCATACGTTACGTCAAAGGCATCTCCGAACGTCTTTCTAAAATTATGAAGAAATACAATTTTGCCACTACTTACAAACCTATCAACTAAATTTACAACTTGTTACCTTCTCCTAAAGACAGACTCTCACCTTTGATGTTGCCTGGTGTTTATGAAATTCCATGCTCATGCAAATTGTCTTACTTTGGACAGACAGGTAAGTCTGTTCAGAAACACATCTCAGAACATCAAGACCACATTCGTCTTTTTAAACGGCAGAAATCTGGCCTCTCTCAACATGGAATTGAAAATCCAAACCATAGGATTCATTGTGAAAAGTCTAAACTTTTACATAGATCTTTATATAAAGTGAAAGTTTATACAAAGAAAGTTCTGAAGCCCTACTACACAGACCAAACTTAAACCGCAACGACATTCTTACTATTCCTAAAGTATGGGAAATTGTCATACAAAATTGTATTAAATATATTTTTTTTTTTTCTGTAACACATTAGGCATGTTTGATGAGATTCTATTGTAATCATGCGCCCTAACTGTATGTTATTCCTATTATTGTTTTAAACTACTGTACTGATGATGTCCTAAGATGCTTAGGACGAAATATTTACAATTAAATAATTTTCACTATGGTTAATACATGTGTTTCTTTTAATTATGATCGCTTCACAGGTTTCATTATTTAAAAAAATTTTATTTGATTTGTAAGTCAGCAGTTTGAATTGAAGGAAGTACAGGAAGATGGGTTAATGTTAAATCTGGTGAGAGACAAAGATGTACATTATCCCCTCTGTTATTCATTATCAATATGGATCACATTATGAAGGAAAGTGGTATTAAACATGATATCAAAATTGGAGATGTTAATGTCAGCTCTTTGGTTTATGCAGATGATGTTATACTTCTAAATAAATCCGCTACAAGTTTGCAAGATTCCCTAACTAAATTGAATAACTGTTATAATAGATATGAAATGAAGGTCAGCAATAAAAAGACAAAGACAATGAAAATAGGCAGAATCGTTGAAAATGTCGACTGTGTTGTGAATGGAGAACCTGTGGAACAAGTAGAACATTTCAGCTACTGAGGCATGATTTTTACTGAAGATGGTAAATTAAATATGGAAATAGACAACAGAATCAATACCTACCATCAATAGGTATGGTAGGCAGTCAATTGAATAAATTCATATGGAATAAGAGAGAAATTAGGCGGAACACTAAATTAGGTGTATTCAAGACAGTGTTCAAATGTTCAAACCAGTTTTAACTTATGGATCTGAGAGCTGGGTCAGAAGTAAAACACTTGACCAAAGACTAGAGACTGCAAATATGAGAGTCCTGAGAAAGATAAAAGGCAGGAATAGATGGTATCAATGGCAATATCATATTAAAAACGAGGATATTAGGAAAGAACTTGACGTCAGCATCCAGGAATGTGTTTGGTCACTTAAACAAAATGGGCAAGGAAAGATTAGCATAAGAAGTGTTCTCTGCCTGGTTCGCAAGAAAATGACCCAGAGGGAGACCAAGATTAGGTGGATTGATACGGTACAAAGTGCCTTAGATGATAGAAATATAAGATCTGATAATGTTGGAGTCTTGACAAGATACAGACTGATTTGGAGGAAAATTGTGGATAGGAAGTTAGTAATAATGTAAATTTTTCATGTAGTACTATCATATCCTGTACACCCCTTGAGGGTATGTCAGGAATTTGATGTTGATGATGGATATATGTGAAGATGTACATAGGATATATATATATATATACACACACACACACACACACACACGCGCGCGCACACACACATGAAAAATATGTGAGAAAAGTGACTTCTGAATTAATTCAACCTTGGTATCTTTCCTGGTCTGGGTTGTGATCCTACCTTAATGCATTGCATTACGGGATACTAAGACAATTGATGTGAAGTCATCAGCCTCTATATATAAGTAGTCTAGTTGAGAGGATGCTTAACATGCAAACTTTTGCTTACACTTGGATAAAGGATTGAACAAGAATATAATTTCATGGCAAGTATAATTTACTTTCTAAACAAGTGAAAAAACTTCTCTATGTATTAGTGAAAAGAGATGACATCAATGCTAACTAAGCAATCTCCCTTCTCCACTTGAAGGTGTTTAGAGGTTTTAAAGTGTGTGGAGTCTTTTTATGTGAGGCAGTGTCTTGCTATTATGCTTGTTGAGTTCTGTTGTCAGATGCTTACCAAGTTTATAAGCACTACAATTAATGGAAATCTAAGATGGGATGCGGCACTCCAGGACCTCATAGCTTTGGTGTGTGTAAGTAAAAAAAAAAAAAAATAATTTGAACAAGGTTACCATAATCCAGCTTGTAATATGTCTTATGTTTTATTGATGTGTGAATCCTTCACTGTTGGAATATGTTGACATATCCAGTAATAATTCTTTTATCTTATTGTTGTTGTCTGTAGTAAAGATCACCATGATATTTCTTTCATTTGCCTTCACAATAGCTGTGTTTTTGTTTCATTTTAAATATCTTAAGGCTGTTTTTTTCTCCCTTAAAGGTATTACTTTCTGTAGGGCATATTTCATGTTGATAACAATTAAGAATCCTGTAACCATTTTGTACTTGTTCTTTTAGTAGGGATAGGATGACTTTTGTATAGATTCTGAGTGTTCAGTATCTTTTTCAATTAGTTGCTTAACATATTGTGATCAGTTGGTCTATGATAAATAGCAATGACTAGGAGAGTATGACATTGTTTACAAAACGCCAAGATGTAGTGGTCATTTTAATATTTTCAGTGGTCTTTTTGCTTTTGAAAAAGAAAATAGTTTTGTCATTGTCTAGGTTCTAGAAAGAAGTATCAAAAAAAGAAAAAGACAAAAAAAAGAATGAATTCAAATCAACTTTTATTATTAGTAGTAATAGTATTGGTGATAAAACTGGAATATTCAGCACTTGATCTTCCAGACTAATATTTTAATAGCAGCTTATGTTATTGAAGCAGTTTTTATATTGTATATTTTTGAAAAGCTACCGCATCTATAATTTGTTTTCTGTAATTTATTTAAAGCTCAGAGATATTGAACAAGAAAGATTGAAAAAATGGCTGAAGATGCTTCAGAACTGGGAAAAGTATTCAACAGGAGAAAAAGTGAGTTATCACTTTTTTTTTTATTATTATGAAATTGTTTGATAATTTAGTCTAAATATTATTATAATAGGATTTTCATTTAACCTTTGTTCAGTATTTTAGATTTTTTTTTTTTTTTTTTAATATTTGTATTAATGGAAGCTGGCAAAGCTTACTCTTAGATATTCATCATTAACTTCAAATACAGATGTAAACCTTATGATTTTGTTCCATTCTCATTTTAATCTAATAGCCACATTAGATTAAAATTAGCTTTTTATTTTATTAGTTGTTTAGGATATTGAGTATTGGCCATTTGGTTTACATGTTCCATCCAATTTTGTAAATTGTTTACTTTTGTAAATAAGGAATGGCCTCAATGGGAGCAGCAGAGTCAAAAGACTTGAATGATAAGATAAAGAATTGTGAGAAGTGGGCTACTGTGCTCATACACCAATGCAAGGCATATTAGGAATAAGTCCTTTCTTTCAGTGTTACACAGTGATCAGCATTCATTTTAGAAATTATGGACTTTTTACAACCATGTTATAAAAAAAAAACTATTTTTAATTTCGCGACGTTTTGACCTTCATATTAAGGTCATCATCTGGAGTATATTCAAATATACAAAGGCCAAGCTGAGTTACATTTCACACAGTATGCTAAAGAGACAATGAATTGATCAACAGTTATTCTATTGCATGACCTCTTACTTTACCTATCCTTTTCGCTCCCTGCGAAGCATAGGGCCACAACCATTGACTTCCATCTGACTCTATTCAATGCTTCTTTTTTGATCTCTTTCCAGGAATGTCCCAGCCGCCTTGCCTCTATTTCTAGTTCTCTTCTCCATGTTATCCTGGGTCTGCTTCTTTTCCTCTTGCCTTGGGGATTCCATTCTAGTGCAATTTTTGCTATTTCTTTATTTGGGTTCCTGATTGTGTGACCTATCCAGTTCCATTTTCTTTTAGTGATTTCATTTCTGATGTTGGTTTGACCTGTTCTCTCCCAAAGTTCTATGTTTGTTATTTTATTTGGCCAGTATATTCCTAGTATCTTTCTCAAGCATTTGTTTATGTAGACCTGTATTTTATTTATGTTTTCCTTTGTTAGTGACCATGTCTCAGCTTCGTATAGTAAAACTGGTTTAACATTTGTTGAAGAGCCTGATTTTGGTTTTTAATTTTATTTCTTTGGACCCCCAAATTGTCTTCATCATATTGAATGCAATCTGTGCTTTCTGGATTCTATTTTGTATGTCCTGTTTGGTTCCTCCTTGTGTGCTGATCACTGATCCCAGGTAGATAAAATTATCTACCTGTTCCAGTGTTTTCCCTAGTATTTCAAAGACTAATTCTTGTTTGGAGTTTATCTTCATTACTTTGGTCTTGTTATGATTTATTTTCAATCCACATTTATTTGCTTCCTGGTTTAAATTATCTATTTTCTTTTGGAGGTGTTGATGTTTTTGTGCCAAAAGGCACAAAATCGTCTGCAAAATCCAGGTCACTGATTTTATTTGACCATCCCCATTGAATACCAATTCTTTCTTCAGATGTTTTCCTCATCACCCAGTCAATGACAATCAGAAAGATGGTTGGGGAGAGTATACATCCTTGTCTTACTCCTGTGTTTGTTGCAAATGGTTCTGATAGTTTGCCATTATTTATTATTTGGATTTTGTATTTTTCATGAGTTTTCTTTGTTATATTTATGATTTTCTGAGGAATTCTGTAGTGCTTCATTAACTTCCATGTAGTCTTTCTGTGCACGTTTCAAATGCACGTTCGAAGTTGATGTATCCCAAATATAGGCTACTCTGCCACTCTATTGACTGTTCAACAATTATTCTTAATGTTATTATCTGATCAATACAAGATCTATTTGGTCTGAACCCAGCCTGTTCTTTCCTCAGTTTAGTTTCAATTTCTTGTTTCATTCTTTCTAGCAAAATTCTATGTCTGCTTCATTTGTGAGTAACTTTCCTTGTTTATTTTTTACAGGCCCTTCTCTTTTAAAACTCTTCCCAGCTAGCTTTCTTGTTTCTAGCTTTCATTTAGAAGTGAAATCTCTCTCCAGTTTTTACAAAGTGTTATATCTCCCTTTTTTTTGGCAGTTTAACCAGGAGTCCTCTGACCATTCCTCCTTTTCCCATATTTGATTAAATAGCAGGTGTAGCATTTCGACAGCGTTTATATCTGCTTTAAGTAGTTCAGCCTGTATATTGTCACTCCCAGCTGCTTTATTGTTTTTTGTTTTCTTTACTGCATGAGTTATTTCTAGCTTAGTTATAGTTCCTGTATTTATTTTAAGTATTTCTTCTTCTGGTATTTCTTGTTCTAGGTTATCTATTTCTCTGTTTAAAATTTCTTGGAAATGTTCTACCGATCTTTTTTCTATGTCTGCTTCATTTGTGAGTAACTTTCCTTGTTTATTTTTTACAGGCCCTTTTCTTTTAAAACTCTTCCCAGCTAGCTTTCTTGTTATCTCAAACAATCTCTTTGGGTCAAATTTACTTGCTGCTTCATCAGCCTCTTTACACATTTCCTTCAGGAAAACTCTTTTATCTTTCCTTGCACTTTTTTGTACCTGTCTGTTTTTAAGCATGTATCTTTCATTTATCCTTTCTTTTGTTTTCTTCTGTACTTTGCAGAAGTGTATTCCATAAAGCTTTCCTTTCTTCACATAATTTGATGGTTTCTTCAGCGATCCATTGTTTGCGATTCTTACTCTGCCTTCCCAGAACTACTTTAGCGGTACTATTAAATATATTCTTTATTTTTTCCCAGATCTCTTCAATGTCTATTTCCTTATGTTATTCTATAGGGCTTCCATATTTATTCCTTAATGTTACTTTATATTTGTCTTTTGTATCTTTGCTTTTCAGTTTGGATATATTGTATCTAATTCTTTGGTTCTTGCCTTTAAATATTTTTCTTAGTTTCATTTTTATTTTTGCAATCAATAATAAGTGGTCTGTAAAGGCATCTACACTTCTCCAAACTCTTAGATTCATCAAAGAAGTTCTCCAAGGTCTGTTTATTAAAATATTCTCTATTTGGTTTTTGGATTTCTTATCAGGTGATATCCAAGTCTGTTTATAGATGTCTTTATGTTTAAATACGGTTCCTCCTATGATCATATCATTGAAAGTGCAAAAGTCTTTTAGGATTTCCCCATTTTCGTTACAGTTTCCTAAACCTTCTTTTCCCATTATTCGTTCATATCCCACATTACTATTTCCTACTTTTGCATGAATGCAAAAGTAGGAAATAGTAACGTGGGTATGAATGATTTCTCTTCTGTTTTTGCATTGTTTGTTGGTCCATAAATGTTTATTATAGTCGCATTTCTGTATTTAGTTTTAAATCTAGCTTTGATGATTCTTTCAGAAACTGGTTTCCATTCAATTAGTGCTCTTCTAGCATCTGTTGTTAGCATGAAAGTCACACCTTTGCTATGTGTGTCATCTTCATACTGGTTTCCAGAATAAAAGTTTCTTGGAATGCTATTCAGCATTCCAAGAAACTTTCTCTTTCATTCAAGAGCCTGTTTTACACCCAACTAATTCTTAACTATATGTAAATCCCAAATCCACCCATGTTTAGAATAGTGCTCACATGTTTGGGATGATTCAGCTAAAACTTGTTAAAATCCATGATGCCATTTAGATGAGCAATTAGGCTCTTAGATGATCCATCTCCTACAGAATCTCTTCAACCTATATGCTGTTTGGCCGAGTGGTTAGCACATCCGCTCTCCAGCCAAAAGGCTGCAGGTTCGAATCCCATTGTGAGCATGGATGTTTGTCTGTGAAAATACTGGTGGTGGTGGTGGTGGTGGTCAGCGATAGATGCCGTTGGTGTATATGATGTAGGCGGTTGGTGGGGGTGGTGGAGATGGAGAGTTGTAGAGTAGGTACCCTTCCTCGATGAGTCTTTGGACTCCTTGGAGGTGTTATGTAATAATAATCTCATAGGCACAGTGTTTCTGCACTCTGTCTTTCCACAGGTATTTCCATTGTGACTGCTCCAGTGAATTAGCAACCATTATTCTGCTACTTTCTGTTCATCTGTTAATACAAGAGCAGCAGCTTCCCAGCACTCCTTTACTGCGCAACTGCAAACACACACCGAATCTCCTTCTGTTTTTCATCTTTTTTCCATCCACCTCTGTCTTTTGGAACAGCCTTCCTCATGAAGTATTTCCAAACAACAGCAACCTGAAGCTTTTTGAAAAAAAATAAAAAAAAACAGTAAACTTCTATCTCAGTTACTCATCTGTATCCCCACATGCACAGCACTGATATTCTTATAGGTCCCTCAACCTCTTATGTATGGGATCAGTATAAAAAAACAAAGTTAACTTCAGTCTTATCAAGTACAGTTTCTTCCCCTCTCAATAGTGGCCATTCAAATTTACCTAACTGATATTTTTTTTTCTTTGAAAACAACAAAAAAGTTGTGCAGAACCTTTAACCTTTCTTAAGAAATCTTTAGAGGTACCTGTGGCATAATTAAAATTAATAACTTAACATGTATAAAACCAACAGTAATAACTTTAATGAATTAAAGGTACAAATATTTACTACTGAAAGTAAGAGTACATCATTAGTGTAGAACAAACAGTTAAAGGAATGGAATGCAAAGTACAGAACAGTCAGTGGATTACCAATTAAATTGTTGCCATGTGCCAGAAGATTAATATTAATAAAATATTATTAAATAATTCTTAAAAAACTATTTCATGGATTGTTGCATAAGATAAGAATCTCCCAAACTTTTGGGAGAGAGAGAGACAGTCATTTCGATTCAAATTCGGTCAATGGAAAAGAGCTTTGCAACTTTCTATCAAAAGGTGTTCGTATTTAAACTTGCATCTGTGGAGAAGACAAGCTTTATCCCACTGGATATTATGTTTAGTGTCAGTGCTATGTTGTGCTAGACCAGACTTATGAGATTTCATGTATTCGATATAATACTGATGTTCCTTCATTCTTTTTTCCACAGAACTGCCTGTTTGTCCAAAGTATGATAAATTACATTCACAAGGTATCTGGTAAACACTAGCTAATGATAGAGGTGCCAGTTTGTCTTTTGTAGATGGCAACAAGTGAGAAATTTTGTTGATAGGAAAATATGTGGGAATAAGATGATACTTCTTAAAAATTCTGCCAATAGGTTCTGAGATGCCTGAAATATAAGGGATTGGAACTCTGCAGTCTGTTGAAGAATCCTGAGGTGTTGGAACATTATCTGCTGGATTTGATTAGGGTTGTAACCATTAGATTCTCTTAACTTTTTATAGTGAAAAGTTCTTGTTGTAAGCTTAATCCCTTAACATACAAAGACGTCTGTGACACGTCTTTTGTTTATTGCATCGATTTTGAATTTTGGTTTCCCATATAAATACAACCAAATATAGACGCTAGACAATCTTGCGCCTATTTCCTTTCACCCGAGAGAACTTGCCAACGGCGTGTATTGGCTATTTCGTTTGCGTTTGCACAAATTCATCATTATTTTTCAAATAATGATGAATTTGATCCAGCAAATCACCCTCGCCAAAAAATTGGCAGAAAAACTACCGCTTTCTGATTTTTAATTGGTACATTAAGGGGTTAATGGGGAGGAGCATACTTTATGTGCTCTTTTAATTACAGATTTGATAATACCGATTTTTTTGAGAGGTGTGATGAGCAGACTTTTGATGAATGTATCTGCCAGTAGAGGTAGGTTTTCAATAGACACTTGTTGACAAAGTACCAGAGGATGTGCGTGTAAGGAGGATGTCCAAGAATGATAAACTACCAGACTTTTCTTTTTCCATGGTGAACTGAATGCGAGGGTGAAGGCTATTTATCTGTTGTAGAAATGTGGCAAGTTCCTCTTCAACATGTGACCAAATAAGCAAAGACGTCATCGCATAATAAAACCAAAGAGAGGGTTGGGGATGAATGGATGAAAACAAGATCTCTTCCAGATGTTTCAAAAAATAGTTTGCCAAAGGTGGAGACAGAGGGCTACCCATGGCAGTACCTTCAACTTGTTTGTAGATCTTGTTTTTACAGCTGAAATATCCTGAACGTATAACAAATTCAGAAATCTTTGCAATATACTTTGGAAAATTCTTATTTTATGTTATTTTATGCAACCATCAATGAAATAGCTTTTTTAAGAATTATTTAATAATATTTTATTAATATTCATCTTCTGGCATGCGGCAACAATTTAATTGGTAATCCACTGACTGTTCTGTACTTTGTATTCCATTCCTTTAACTGTTTGTTCTACTTTGATGATGTACTGTTACTTTCAGTATGAAATATTTGTACCTTTAATTCATTTAAGTTATTAACTTTCTTAAGAAAGAACATTTTTCTTCTTTAACATTTCAGTTTCTTTTTTAAAATACAAAGATAATTTTAAAGTTCTAATTTTTTTTCTTGTGTAAACTACTTTTTTATCCTTGAGCACAGAAAATTCATTATAAGAATTTAAATTATTAAGGGGATATTAAATCCCACATTATTTCAAAGTCGAATAAGAAACTCAAAGAGATAGGAATCCAAGAGTTTCATGCCGATATAGCAAACTATAAAAGTTTCTGCTGACTGTAGCATAAGCTAAAGTACATAGTTCAACACTAGGGCAAGTCTTTGCAAAGGTGGATAAAGTTCTGATCACTATTCTTAGTATTACCCATAATGTAAAACACATCTCTTAGGAGATGTTTGATGTTATACATTATGGTGGAAGGTCACTACCCAGACCAGTTTCAACCTTTATTGAGGTCTCATCAGTGAGTAGGTAGACGAGGTAATACCGAGGTTATTGCGAAGAAAACTTTATACTTTGCTATACGAGTTGTCAAAAAGGTGCACCCATAAATTCCTTAAAGTGCCAATAGGCTTCACTTCGGCGATGTAACATTATTTAAATTATTAAGGGGATATTAAATCTCACATTTCAAAGCCGAATAAGAAACTCAAAGAGATAGGAATCCAAGAGTTTGATGTCGAATATAGCAAACTATGAAAGTTTTGATGGACTTTATCGTAAGCTAAAGCACATAGTTCAACACTAGAGCAACTCGTTGCAAAAGTGGGTAAAGTTGTGATCACTGTTCTTAGTATTACCGATAATGTAAAACACATCTCCTAGGAGATGTTTGATGTTATACATTATGGTGGAAGGTCACTACCCAGACCGGTTTCAACCTTTATTTAGGTCTCATCAGTGAATAGGTAGACCAGGTAATACCGAGGTTATAGCGAAGAGAACTTTATACTTTGCCATACGAGTTGTCATCATTTGACATTGTTTGCCTTTTTTTTTAAATAAAAAAGCAAAATATGCTGGTAGTGTACGTTATTTCTTTCCATTTCTAAAAATATGTTATACATGCAACTGGAGTAGGACAAACGAAAATTCACTGAAAGGTTATGTGAAATGTCGCCTTCCAACTGCACAATAGCATTGTGCAGTAGTGCAACAATAGCTATAGGCAAAGCGGCGTAAATTTGTACTAACGCATAAACTGAACAAACTTATTTGCCAACCCAATAATAAAAACTAAAACTTAAATTTTCCTTTTTATTTATTTATTTATTCAAAATTGGCCATCATTAAAAATTGAAAAAAAAAAATTGAACTGTAAGATAATCTGATGTCACCAGTTGTACAGAGAGTGATAGTGTGGTTTTGACATGGGGAGTTTTAGGCAGGTACAAGCTTCACAGACTAAGTGATGTGTGGAATTACAGAGCAAGGGAATATGATATATTAAGAACAGATTAGTGATGTGCAGAGGCTTAATCAGTTGAATGGGAGAGAAGTTAGCAATGCTTAGGACTTGGTCCAGAATCAGTTACTTATGACAGTGTCACATTGTATTCTTAAGGTTCACAGAATATATAAAGTAGGATTAAAATGAATAAATCATGAAATTATGCAAGTGTTTTTGAAAAAGAGCATGTTATTCAGGAGATATAAAGAACAGGATATCCCATCAGCAGCATGAGAAGATTAAGGCATGGGTAGGAAAATGACAAGTGTAGTAAGAAAAGAGAAATTGGCATATGAGAAGAGATTAACTGGAGCAATAAAGCAAAACCCCTAAAGAATTCTACAGTTCTGTTGCTAGTAGAAGAAAGGGTGAATATAGAAGACTGACTTTAGTTGCTGGTGAAGGAACATGAACCATGTGACGCTAAATTAGGAAGAGCAATTATTAAGTTCTGACGTATTGTTGTTACAAGAGATTTGAATAGTTTTATGCTTTGGGATGAAGAATGAGAATGCCATTTCACTGTTGCTAAGTGTAAAGTTATGCAATTTGCCTAGAGAAGATGGAATGAAGTTTACCATATTGGGAAAACTTTGCTTTCAGATGAGGAGGAGGCAAGAGATCTTGGGGATTATTTGAATTCCTTTGGACAGATCTGGTCACCTGGCTATGTTGTTGATAAGGAAACATTGGAGAGCTTGCAGAGGCAAATAAATTCAATGTTGAAATTTCTTTACCTTGAATATATTATATGTTAAAGATACCAAGAAATTATATACTTGGTTTTAATCCTTTTCCCAAGGAAACAAAACAAGGTTTTGCCTGTGAAATATATTCACATTTAAGCTACTTGTATATAGAGGCTAATGACTTCATATGCCTTAGCATGTATCCCATAATGCAAAGCACACACCCCTTTTGGGCATGTATAATGCTATGCATAATGGGAAGGACCACTACCCAGATTAGTTTCGACCTTTATTGAGTTCTCATCAGTGAGAGCCAGACCCAGGAGAGTTACCAAGGTTGAATTAATGCAGAAATCATATATATCTCATATACAAGTAGTCAAAAATTGCTTGACCTTATTAATAAAAATCTCTGGATGAGAGAAAGATGTTGAAAGTTTTTTACCTTAGGTATATTATACATACATTATAATATACCCAAGTATATTATGTATATTATGGGTATGTTATATGCACACCTCCTTCTGGATGTATAAAGCCATGCATAATGGGAAAGGCCACTACCCAGACCGGTTTCAACCTTTATTGAAGTCTCATCAGTGGGAGCCAGATCCAGGAGAGATCTTGATGATAAGGAAACATTGCAGAGGCAAATAAAGTCAATGTTGAAAGTTTTTTACCATGGGTATATTATACATTAAAGATACCAAGAAATTATATACTTGGTTTTAATCCTTTTCCCAAGGAATCAAAATAAAGTTTTGTATGTGAAATATACAAAGCACTCCCCCCCCCCTTTGGGCATGTATAATGCTATGCATTGCTTTGCATTATGGGATACATAATAAGGCAGGTGATATGAAGTCTTTAGCCTCTATATGCAAGTAGCTCAGACATGAATATATTTCATGTGCAAAATTTTGTTTTGCTTCCTTGGGAAAAGGATTAAAATCAAGTATGTAATTTCTTAGTATCTTTAACATATAATATACCCAGGGTAAAAAAACTTTCAACATCTTTCTCTCATCCAGAGATTTTTATTAATTAGTTTGAGCACCTTTTGACTACTTGTATATGAGATATATATGACTTCTCAATTACTTCAACCTTGGTATCTCTCCTGGGTAGTGGCCCTTCCCATTATGCATAGCATTATACATGCCCGAAAGGGGTGTGATTTGCATTATGGGATACATACTAAGGTAAGTGATATGAGGTCATTAGCCTCTATATACAAGTAGCTCAGATGTGAATATCTTGGGTCTTGCTCCCACCATAATTATACATGCCCGAAAGCAAAAATCTCCTTTTTTGCTTCCTTACTCACATGTTCTTTTTACAGGTTCCAGAGATGACCTCTTGTTCTAGCATCGTTCATTATCCTATGCAAATTCCCCTGCATCTATTTGATAGGCTCCTCTCACCAACTTATACATCTCAATCATAATATCACCTCTCCTCCTATCTGCTATGCTCTGAAGACCACATTCTGTTCTCAATCAATATTCAAGAGTCCTGAATATTGACTTTTTATTAAAGATACCAAAAAATGATACACTTGGTTTTAATCCTTTTTTTTTTTTCCAAGAAAGCAAAACAGGAGATTTTTGCTTAGTAGGTGGTTAATGAGTAGAATGCATTGCCAGAATGGGTGTCGAGTACTCAAAACATTGAATGTATTCAAGGCAAGGTATAATATTTATTATGCTGAGTGCTCAACTTTCCACAATGAGTTGTCAGACTTTATGGAGGCTTGGAAGTCATGCTAATTTCATTTTTAGTTCGTTGAAATTTTGTTTCCTTTTTTTCTTATTGGTCTAATAATGTGTATTTTGCAGTTTTTTCTCATGAATCTCGTTTCACTCATTTTTGTTCTTTGTTTATTTTGTTTATTTATTGCTAAAATTTCACTGTCATATAATCATGTAGGTACTGCTAAAGTATATTTTATAAACAGGTAGTTGCCTTTACAAATTAATTGGTTTCCTGGTGACCATTCACAAATTGGGAATTCGTAAAGCAGGAGTTTATTTGCCTTAGAAATAATGCTATAAGTGAGAGTTACATTTGTAAAAAGGAATATATAAAATCTAAAATGAATATTAAATGATAAGAAAATACTTTACTTCGCAAAGATTTACATATTTAAAAAATAACATAAGAAAAATTTTAAATTAAAAAAGATTCTTTGAAAAAAAAAATTAGCTCATTTCTATATCACCAGGTGAATCGAGGTAGTAGGAGATGTATTAGGAAGCTTCGGTGCATCTTTTTTTTTTTTTCAAAGAAAGCCTCAAGTGGCATTTTCATTGACTTTCACTTCTTTTTATTTGAAATAACTTGATAGCAAGCAGAAGCATTATTCATTTTGGAAAATTTACTAAATCTTTCAAAGTCTGAATCTTGCAATTCAAATATTGCTTGAGTTTTTTTGAGAAGTTTAAATGCTTCTTCTAAGCCTTTTAAAGTGAAAAACCAAGTTGGAACTTCATATTCATTATCTTCTTTGTCTTTTTCTTCTTCATCTCTCTAATTCAAGGATATAATTGGGTGAGAGTTCGATAGTGTGAGATTGAAGCAGCTCATTAACATCACCTTCCAAAACTTTCATTTGCAACTGGTTAGCCATACCTAAGATTGCTTGAGTTTCAGAATTCACAATCTTTGTTGGTCTTCAGAGAAGCCTTCAAAATTATCATTAAACTGAGGACAAAGTTTATGCCATACTCCTTTCATAGTTTTTTTGGAAACTTTATGCTTGTCTCTCTGAGTTACTCAAATTGCATCTAAAATGTGGAATCTCTTCCAAAACTCTTTGATAGGAAAGTTTCCATTTTTATCAGTTGCTTCTATTAACATTTCAAAAGTCTCTTTGAGATAATGTGCTTAAAATGTTTGCAAATTACTCCATGATCCATTGGTCTTAAAAGAGAAGTTGTATTTGGAGGTAAAAAGACCATTTTTACATTAGGGCAAATGGATGGCTAGGTGCATTGTTAATTATCAGAAGCACTTTAAATGGAATTTTTTTCTCACAATAAGGTTTCACTTCAGGAACAAAGTGATACATAACCCAATCTTTGAATAGGTGACTTTTGAGCCAAGCCTTCTTATTTGCCTTCCATATTACTGAGAGAGTATCTTTATTAATTCCTTTTAAGCTTCTTGGATTTTCTGATTGATGCACGATACACAAATAAAGGTTTTAAATTGCCAGCAGCATTTCCTCTTAATAGTAGAGTGATGCGATCTTTTGATGCTTTAAAACCTGGCATTGAGGATTCTTCTTTTGCTATGTAAGTTCTTGCAGACATCCGTTTCCAAAAAAGGCTCATCTCATCGACATTAAAAATCTGCAATGGTGAGTAATTTCCTTCTTTAATTATTTCTTCTAATTTTTCCTGATAACATTTTGCAGCTTCACTATCAGCGCTTCCAGCTTCACCTTGTACTTTAATGCTATGCTAACCAGTTTGCTTTTTATATTGGTCAACTCTCCACTACTTGCAGCAAAAGTCTCTTTGCAGTCATCCCCTTTTTGGTCTTTCAGCATTTTAAAAATGGCTAATGCTTTAATACAAATGGTTACATAGGTAACAGTTTAATCGTTGAGTTTGCTTGCTTATCCAAGCAGTTAACAGTTTTTCCTCTTGCTGATGCCAGTGCACTAGCAAAAGCTGAACTAATTCCACTGAAATCAGTGATACAACATCAAATTCCCCAAATCACTGCTGACAGAAAGACTTCCACCACGATAGCAAGACTACGAACAGGACATTATAGAGGAATGACGATCAATACAGATGATACGAGAACATATAGAAACTGCAACAACTACCCCAATACTGAACTGACACCCACTCACATCTTCACCTGTCCAGCAATTACAGCAGCCTTGCAAGAAATAGATCCTAATCCTGAACAACAGCTCTATACAAACAAAATCATCACATAGCCAAAGCAGTACAAGGAGCACACGGAAATATCTAAGACTCTTCAAAAGGACAAGACGACGACAACAACAGTTTTTCCATATGAGGAATCTTACTGCCTGTTTCTTTATTATGCAACTATATAAACTGCATAGATTGTGCATTTTTTTACTTCTTTCAAATATTTTTCTTTATCCTGTAAAATGGTGCAGACTGCAGAAGTGGCAAGAGAAAATTTCTCAGAAAGAGCTTTAACAGTGCTACCAACTTGATGGCCTGGTAATAATTTCATATTTTTTCTCTAACATAATTGCTTTTCTTTGTTTCTTTTGCTCATTTTCTGGTTTTGCACTGTTGCTTCTTTTTGACATTGTTGGAAAAGTGAAAGGGATATAGTTAAAAAGAAAACAAAATAAAAAATTAGGTGTAATTGAAGAAAACTGTGAATAACATATTTGTGTCGACAAGGCTCGTGAGAGATGGAGGCTTGCTCTGACTGATCATTATGTCATTACATACTGCATAATTCCCCATACATGCCCCAAATTGCCTTTGCCGTGCACAATTTAAAATAAAAATTCTGATCCAAAAAATTTGTGAAGCAGGAATTTGTAAAGTGAGAACTACCTGTATATTTTTTAAGTGTGCTTCTTTTTGTCCAAGATAAGGATTGATAGTTCTATTTCTCAGGCCTATAACCTGTAAAAATGGTGACATTTTTAATTTGATGTGCTTTTCTCCTTCATATGATATTTCACATGCAGGATAATTTGAAGTATTTAGTTGTTCTATTATTTTAATAAACAGATTATTTAATATATTAAAAGAAAGACAAATACAAATAATATCCTAAAAGCTATCACAAGTATATATGAAAATAATCAAATACAAATAAGATTAAATCACAAGCTGTCATATACGAGAGAGAGAGATAAACCAAGGGATCCAACATGTCCCCTCTCAGCAACTCTTTTTAATATCTACTTAAATGAAATAATAATAAAATGGAATAAAAATTTACATCAAGGAATTAAACTTTCTCCTACAGTGAACTTAAACACTCCTTTTTGCAGACGACCAAATAATAATTACAAGTTCTGAAGATAACTTACAGAAAGCTATTTTAGATGTAAATGAGATAGCCAAAGATTATGGTATGATAATATCAACAGAAAAATCAAAAACTATTGCCTTTAAAGGACAAGATCCAGCAAGAACTAAAATAGTAACAGATAACAAGATCTTAGAACAGGTGAATTCATTTAACTACCTAGGATGTATGATCACATATGAAAATGAAAAAGATATAAACATAAAAACTGCAAAATATTTAAAAATAACAGGTGTAATTAACTCTATATTTAAACCAAACCTAGTTCAAAAACAAACCAGACTAAAAGTATCAAATACATTAGCCCTACCAGTCTTAATGTATGTTTACGAAGCAAAAAGCGGCTTCTTCATGAAGCATTAGTACAGTATATTGTTTAATTTTAGGAATCGTGCAAAGTCTGCAAACAATTGGGTGAGTCTTTAACAGGAATAAATGCAAAAATGTAATATCGATGATACTGATATTTCGTAAATGAGCACTGCACACCCGGAATATTCACCCCTGATATACATATATATATATAGAGAGAGAGAGAGAGAGAGAGAGATTGTTCAATTTTTTGAGATAACGTGGTGTTTTTACTAAAAAAAAGCCAGAGTGCATTTAGTATCAAATATCCAGATAGCTAGAAGGATTTACCATAGAGCAAAGATCTAACTTTGCTCCATGGTAAATCCTTCTAGCCCATTCCATTTTAATGTTTTCTTTAAAGGAAAAACACTAACCTGCTGATATTCAGGCCTATCCTGTTCAAGGTTTTCTGGAAATCCCTGATATTATTGTGAGTTGCTTCATCATAAGGACTAGAGCTGTAGGAAGATTGATTTACTTGGTTGATATACATTTTTTAAAAAATTGAATGACTAGAAACTGAGAAAAATGAAAACAAAGTTTATTAGCACATCTAGTTTCAGCTTGTATCAGCCTTCTTCAGGTGCACATTAAAAAAGAAATAACCAGTAAAACATAGAGGAAATAATTATAAATATTACGAAAAGTTAGTGTATATATATATATATTCAATGTTGAAATGTTGAAGTCTGCACATTGTTCTCTCGTTGGCTTCATAGTTGGACGTATGCATGCATATAGCATCTTGTGAATGCCAGTATTTGAGCGTAGCACAGTGACAGTCTGAAAGGTTGTAACTCAGGTTGAGATGTAGGGGGGTCGAGAATGATTTCTTTTGATTCTATTATCTTTCTTTCTAATTCATCTTGGCAATAGAAAATGTTATTAGGCTTGTCCCATAGGACTATATGGCTAAAGTTTTCTTCATTAGAATCGGCCAAGAATAGAACATGACTAGACAAAGCATTGGCTCGTGTTCTCCTGTAACTGACGTCGCTCTCTCTTATGTTCTTCAATGTAACTTGATCGATTTCTCTGTTTGGCCAAAGTACGGTGTATCACAGTTGCACCAAATTTGGTAAACACTGGGATATTTAAGGTTGTGATGTCTGGGTTTCGGACAACTCACTGAGGAGCGGATTTTCGGAAGAGGAGTAAATAAAGTTCTTATATTGTATTTCCTAAGAACCTTGGCCAATTTGGGTGAGATAGAGCTTATGTATGGTATATAAATATTACCTTTCACCCTATTGGTCTCTTCATTATAGCGAGCGAGTGAATTTAATAGGAATTTGTCAATTGTTTTTTGTGAATAACCATTTAGTTGAAAAGTAGACCTGAGAAAATTGAGTTCTTTATTAAGTTCTGTCTCATCATCAAGAAGAGAGCGAGCACGATGTCCTAGTGTAGAAATGATTCCATACTTTTCAGGAGGATAATGATGGGATTGATCGTGGAGATATCTGTTGCTGTGGATAGCTTTTCTGTAAATCGAGATTTTTAATTTCCCTGAGGAACAGGTCAGTTTGATGTCCAAAAAGGGAAGAAAACCATTACTTCAAAAACAGCCATAAATTTTATGTTCGGAGGTCGATTATTTAGATGTTCTAGGAAATTCAAGAGAGATTCACAGCCAGGCTCCAAATCAGGAAAATGTTATCAATATATCTTTTCCAAATTCTTGGTTTTAAAGGATAAGAAAAGCTGGCTTTAACTTCCAGATCTTTTAAATAGATGTACAGGTGACAAGCGGATTACCGATTGCAAGGCCATAATTTTGTTTATAGATGGTATCCTGAAACTTGAAGTATCCTGAGTGGATGCAATAAGTAAGTAAGGCCTTGATCTTTTTAGATAATTTATCTTTGAGTAATACAAGAACTTCGTCCATAGGAACATTGGTAAATAAGGAGACTGTATCAAAACTAGCCATGATTTCATCTTCCTTAATAATAATGGGATTGACTGTGGAGATATACATTAAACAGATATACATGAAACAAAATCTGCAGAGTTTTTAATAAAAGAATATGATTTACTGGAAAAATATTTGAGAGATTTAGCCAGATATTTTGGAAGGTTATATGTTGGTGAATCAATTCCTTCTATGATAGGTCAAAGTGGGGTATCTTCCTTATGAATTTTAGGTAGTACATATAATCGTGGAATAAGCAGATGGAGAGAACGAAGAGAAAGGCATATGTTTCTAGGTAGTTCAGAGGTAGTTCTCAGTAGATTGTTGGTCCGGTTGTGGAATTCATGGGTGGGATCTCTCTCAAGGATCGAGTAAGTGTCACTCCGTAACAATTCCATCATCTTGTTATGATATTCATTAATGTTAAGAACAACTGTGGTGTTGCCTTTATCCATGGGAAGAATAATTATATTTTTGTTGTTTTGTAACTTCTTAATAGCCTGCCATTCTGATGACCAGATATTGTCTGTAGGGGGTTTGGCATTATTGATGATGAAAATGGATTCAATACAGAGTAGGAAGAAAGGAGGTAGCTTTTTCGATCTAGTTCGTTCAATTTTTAAAAAAATGTATATCAACCAAGTAAATCAATTTTTCTACATCTCTAGTCCTTATGATGAGGCAACTGACAATAATATCAGGTATTTCCAGAAACCTTGAAGAGGATAGGTTAGGTTTCTCAAGTGCTGTAAATTCCATGGCATCTTTCCTAAGTTTATCTCCTTTAAAGAAAACATTAAAATGAAACAGGCTAGAAGGCTTTACCATAGAGCAAATTTAGATCTTCTCACCAAGAGGATATTTGATACTAAATGCACTCTGGCTTTCATCATCAAATTCCTGACATGTACCCTCAAGGGGTGTACAGGATATGATAGTACTACATGAAAAATTTACATCATTACTAACTTCCTATATACAATTATCCTCCAAATCAGTCGTTAATTGTTAAGACACCAACATTATCAGATCTTATATTTCTATTGTCTAAGGCACTTTGTACTGTATCAATCCACCTATATCTTGGTCTTCCTCTGGGTCATTTTCCTGCCAACCTGGCAGAGAACACTTGTTTTGCTAATCTTTCCTCGCACATTCTGTTTAAATGATCATACCACCTGAGATTAGCTCTGCTAACGCATTCCTGGATGCTGACAACGTCAAGTTCTTTCCTAATATCCTCGTGTTTAATATGATATTGCCATTGATGCCATCTGTTCATGCCTCTAATCTTTCTCAGGACTCTCATATCTGCGGTCTCTAGTCTTTGGTCAAGTGTTTTAATTCTGACCCAGCTCTCAGATCCATAAGTTAAAACTGGTTTGAACTCTATCTTGTATACAGCTAATTTAGTGTTATGACTAATTTCTCTCTTATTCCATATGAGTTTATTCAATTGACTTCTTACCATACCAGCTTTGTTGATTCTGTTGTCTATTGCCATATTTAATTTACCATCTTCACTAAAAATCGTGCCTAAGTAGCTAAAATGTTTTACTTGTTCCACAGGTTCTCTGTTCAAAACACAGTTGACATTTTCAACGATTCTACCTATTTTCATTGTCTTTGTCTTCTTTTTTAATTACTGACCTTCATACCATATTTATTACAACAGTTATTCAATTTAGTCAGGGAATCTTGCAAACTTGTAGCGGATTTATTTATAAGTATAACATCATCTGCATAAAGCAAAGAGCAGTCATTAACATCTCCAATTATGATATCATGTTTAATAACACTTTCCTTCATAATGTGATCCATATAGATAATGAATAATAGAGGGAATAATGTACATCCTTGTCTCACACCAGATTTGACATTAAACCATCTTCCTGTACTTCCTTCAGTTCTAACTGCTGACTTGCAACGCAAATAAAGACTAAGTATTGCTTGATATAATACCCCATTGACACCATATAACTTTAGTGTATTGAATAGCTTCTCTCTTAGCACCTTGTCATATGCCTTTACTAGATCGACAAAACTGAAATACAGATCTTTGTTATATTCCCATGCTTTCTCTACTATTTGTCGTAAAATGAAGATCTGAGCCTGACAGCCTCTATTTGACCTGAATCCAGCTTGTTCTTCACCAAGCATTTCTTACACAATTCTTCTCAACCGTTTCTCAAGTATACTGCATAATACAGGCATATATCTTACCCAGAAACACTCAGTAGGGAAATACCTCTGTAATTCTCACATTCAGTTTTATTTCCCTTTTTATATATGGATACTATGAGAGCTCTACTCCATTCATCAGGAATTCGTCCCTCTGTCCATGCTTTCTGAACTATACAGTGCAACCACTGTAAGACTTTTATAACATCAAACTTCAGCATTTCTGGTCGAATATCATCTATTCCTGCTGCCTTACCACATTTCAAGCCTTTGATGGCTTTTCTACTTCAAGTATGGATATGTATTCCTGACTGTATGCCTGTTGAGTGTTTTTTTACCACTGTGCTATCAGTGGTCGTTTTATTTAGCAATTTTTCAAAGTAATTACTCCATACTTCAAGGATATCTTTTTCTCCTGTTTTCATGTCACCTTTATCATCTCGTACTCCTTTTACAGCACTCCTTCCTCCATTCCTAAGTTTCTTCAACAACCTCCAGAATATTTTGCCACCTTCTTGATATTTATTTTCTATATTCTTGCCAAAGTCCTCCCATGACTTTTGTTTAGCTAATTTTACACAGTGTTTAACTTTCTTACATTTGTCTCTGTATTCTCTAAGAGCATAAGCTGACTTATTTTCCAGGAACATTTGATATGCTTTCTTCTTTTCCTTCACTGCCTCTTTAACTTCCTGTGTCCACCATGGAGTACTGATTTTTCTATCCTTGCAGACAACCTCACCACATGCCTTTCTGGCTGAATCAATCAGGGTTTTCTTCAAGGATTGGTTCTTGTTCTCAAACTCTTTCATTTTTTCTTCAATAATCTGTGTATTTAGTCTACAGTTCACATCTGAGAGCTGCTCAACTTTTATTTGCTTTATAATTTTCTTACATGTCATTCTTTTCAATATGAAATTAAATTTTATCCTGCTCAAGACTGAATAGTGATTGCTTCGAATTTCAAAACCTCTGTATACTCTGGTGTCCTGCACCAGGGAGAAAACATCACTATCAACAATAACATAGTCAATGAGACTTTTTTTATTCCTTGCCTGTTCTCTCTGTGTGAATTTGTGCACATTTTTATGTTGGAACATGGTGTTAGTAATAACCATTCCATGTCCTGAGCAGAAATCCAACTGGTATTTGCCATTATTATTAACTTTGCTCTTTTCTCCAAATTTTCCCAAAATATTTTTGTATGTCTCACAATCATTTCCTACTTTGCTATTTAGATCCCCAACAAGGATCAACTTTTCCTTTTTCATTGTGTAGTAACTTTCTCTAGAGCCTCAAAACATTCCTCCACTTCTACCTTAGTAGAGCCTTTTGTGGGACCATAGGCACAAATAAGTCTCATTGTCCAGTTCCCCATTCTGATATTTGCTCATATCACTCTACTTGAGACTACAAATAATTCAAGAAGATTAGCCTTGTATTTAGTGTTGAATACTATGTGTACCCCTTCTTTTCCTTGATTGTCATTGCCTGAATATAACATTTTGTATTTATTGCTCAGAAAGATCTCACCAGTTTTTGTCTTTTTTGTTTCCCCTATTAATGTCACCCCTATTATGTCGATCTGGTACTTATCTAATTCCTCAGCTAGCTCCATTTCTTTGCCATTCAGGCTTCTTACGTTGATAGTACTGATCTTGAACTCTGACTTTTATATATATAATATTCATCCAAGCTTGACTTGCTTCTGCAATCTTAAGTAAAAGGCTGGTTATCGTCCACTAATTCGAGCCATACCCAATGGCCTATGAGTTGTGGAAATACTTCTGAATATGAATGCTGTACCAAACAAAGCGGCCTTTTGCAGCTGCCCAGTTTTTAAGCCATCTAACTCAAGTGCTTCTAAATGTTTATTCAATGTTTTAGGGATGGCTCCTAAAGCACCTATTATTATGGGACCAATTTTTGTTTTCTTTTGCCAGATTTATTCAACTTCGACTTGATATAATTTTTTCAGTTTCTTTTTGTCAATCCGACTACTCCTGGTACTGATATTTCGATAAACTGAACACCCTTGTTTTCACTTTTTTCAACCATTGTTATATCGGGTGTATTACATGTCAGTCTGAATTTTGAAATCCCAGAGCATTTTAGCTCTGGAATTTCATTCTCATCCACTTTCTGGTGAACTTTATGCTTCCAATAGTCTTTAGATACTTTAAATCCATACTTTTTACATAAATGCCAGTGAATTATCTTAGCTATGTTATCATGCCTTTTACTGTACTCAATTTGTGCGATTTTGCTGTAACCACTTATAATGTGGTCTACCATTTCTTTCTTTTTTGTGCACAATCTACATTTGCTGTCTTCTTGAATTTTTTGTATTTTTGCCTCCATAAAGTTGGTTTTAATGGCTTGTTCTTGTGCTGCAAAAATTACCGATTCTGTTTCTTTCTTTAGTGCTCAATTTCTCAACCATTGCCAGGTCAAGTTTCTGTCAATGCTGTCCTTTATGATGTGTCTAGGTATTTTCCATGCAGTGCCTTATTTTTCCATCTTTCAGTTCTCACTATATATATATATATATATATATATATATATGGTGGCATCACGTGATCATTTCGGTTGGGTGTGCTGTCATATTTTCCAGGAGAGGGAAGCTTGGAGACAAATAATTACATCAATAAATTTTTATAAATATTGATTTAATTAAATAATTACATCAATAAACATCTTTTAGCTTTTTTTATGTAATTATTTGTTGAGGTAAACTATAAATACATTATTTTCATTTTGCATCGATTTTAATGATCTTTATTTCTTGGGGAAAAAAAAGATATTCAGAATTAATAGTTTTTAGCACAATTTCATATATTAAAAAATTGACTGGCATATTTTCTTAAAAATCAACTAATTAATTAATCCTAAATTAAATTACTTCAGTTTAAAAGCAAAGAAAATAAAAAGTTGCTGAGTAGAGCAAATAGCACGATACTATAAATTCTAAACATGAATAAGTGAATTTATGATGGAATAATTAAAAAAAGAAAAAACCTTATGAGAGAGAGAGAGTATTGCAGAAATAAATATGGTTTGATGGAGCAGCAAATCATCTCGTAAAATTTGTTGCACATGTTATGTATATTTCTCTGGTTTGTGTATATTTTGCTCTGTTTTCCAAGAATTTTATTTTGTTTACTGAGACTCGGTATACATAACATCCAATTATTATCGGAATTATCCACATTTTTGAGAATCCTAAATTCATTACTTTTTTATTTTATTTTTTTACTATCAGTGGTTCTTCTGTCTTATCACTGTGTTGAGGCTTAAGTGCTGTGAAGAATTCATGTTAGAGGTTTAATGGAATATTAGCAGCACTGAGAAAGAATTAAAACTAATTTTAATACTTCCGATATTTCGTCTCCGTCACAGAGACATCTTCGTGGATTACAAAAACTTTTTGTAACAACACACACAAAAACAATACAAAGTGAAACTAAAGTCCTACTAGGTGCTGCGTCCTCTATGAGCATTTGTAGGTGGCCTGGGATGTAAAGAGGGATCTCTGACAATTAAAGTTTCCCAAATTTTATGAAGTTTAATGCAACCATGTTTGTTTAAATTAGGTTGATTGCTGAGTGCAGATGCAGATTCAAAGAATAGTCTTTCTTTTTTGAATTTACTATGGTGGAGCATGGTAGTTTTTTCCAGGAGATTCTGTGTGATGTATCCAAAACATGGTCTGCAAGGCCAGACTGACCATAATCATGTTTGCAGATGTAAGAACTGTGTTCTTCCTGGATGGATGCTGACCTGCCTGTTTGTCTGAAGTAGGCAAGTTTATAGGAACAAGGCACTCTATATACACCAGGCACTGAAAGAGGGGGGAGCTGGTCTTTAGTGGAGCGGATAGCTCCACTAAAGACCAGATAGGACTTTAGTTTCACTTTGTATTGTTTTTGTGTGTGTGTTGTTACAGAAAGTTTTTGTAATCCCCGAAGATGTCTCTGTGACAGAGACAAAATATTGGAAGTATTAAAATTAGTTTTAATCCTTTCTCAGTGCTGTTAATATTCCATTAAACCTCTAACGTGTATGACTTCTGTCTTATCAATCTCACATATACAGGTATTTTGTTGTAGATCAACGTCTTACAATACACAGAATATTTATTTTTATTCAGGAATAGATATTTTTTACTGTCTGTTGTTTCCGAAGACTAGAATAATAATATCTCTATACCGTTAAAAAACTTTGCAACCTCAACAAATGCTATACTGCACAAGCAAAAGAAAAAATAATTAGCATTTTTCTCCTAACATCACTAATCATCCACTTTCAAATTTTCAGTTCTGGAAAACGTGTAACAGCTGTTTGTAATAAAGCCATCAGATATAGTGACAGGTGACATCATTCAATTGGATTGGTTGACACAATAACCAATCACAGCCGCTAGGTGCTGAGTGAGCTCAAAATTTAAACTCACCTAGTCAAGCCTTCTCAGTGGTTTAAAAAAAATACAACACTAAGAATTTGACATGCTGTGCCCTCTTTACATCATTTCGAATGGCTCAAAGGTGTATGCATTTTGAAAGCGCACCCGGGCTATTAATGCGAATGAGACACAATGTTTACGAAGCAGAAAGTGGC